>NC_079319.1:83323873-83625321 GCF_029931775.1 Euleptes europaea
GTGGTCCCAATTTTAAAAAAGGGAGACCCAACTGTGCCATTGAACTATCATCCTATCAGCCTTCTCTCAATAATGGGTAGACACACCAATACCCCTCATGAGGAGAGACTCTGCTCCTGTTCCAAAAAACAACCTGAATCGGTAGCCCACATCCTTCTGCATTGTGAATTACATTCTTTAGCAAGATAGAAATATATACAGTGAGGGGGAAAAGTATTTGATCCCCTGCTAAATTTGCCCATTTGCCCTCTGATGAAGACATAACCAGTCCATAATTTTAATGGTAGGTTTATTGTAGCTGTAAGAGACAGAATAACAACAGGAAAAACCCCAGAAACCCAGAAGACAAAAGTCAGAGATTGATGTGCATTATAATGAGTGAAAAAAGTATTTGATCCCCTATCAACCAGCCGGGTTAGGGTTAGGGTTCTGCTGTCGACAGAAGCAATCAATCCATCAGATTCCAAACTAGCCACCATGACCAAGACCAAAGAGCTGTCCAAGGATGTCAGGGACAAGATTGTAGACCTGCACAAGGCTGGACTGGGCTACAAGACTATTGCCAAGCAGCTTGGTGAGAAGGTGACAACCCTAACCCTAACTGTCAACCTCCCTCGGTCTGGGGCTCCATGCAAGATCTCATCTTGTGGAATTGCAATGATCATGAGAACGATGATGAAGCAGCCCAGAACTACACGGGGGGAACTTGTCAATGATCTCAGGGCAGCTGGGACCATAGTCACCATGGAAACAGTTGGTAACACACTACGCCGTGAAGGACTGAGATCTTGCAGAGCCCGCAAGGTCCCCTTGCTCAAGACAGCACATGTACAGGCCCGTCTGCAGTTTGCCAATGCACATCTGAATGACCCAGAGGAGAACTGGGTGAAAGTGTTGTGGTCAGATGAGACCAAAATCGAGCTCTTTGGCATCAACTCAACTCGCCGTGTTTGGAGGAGGAGGAATGCTGCCTACGACCCCAAGAACACCATCCCCACCGTCAAACATGGAGGGGGACATATTATGCTTTTTCTGCTAAGGGGACAGGACACCTTCACCGCATCGAAGGGACGATGGACGGGACCATGTATCGTCAAATCTTTCCTTCCCTCAGCCAGGGCATTGAAAATGGGTCGAGGATGGGTATTTCAGCATGACAATGACCCAAAACACACGGCCAAGGCAACAAAGGAGTGGCTCAAGAAGAAGCACATTAAGGTCCTGGAGTGGCCTAGCCAGTCTCCAGACCTTAATCCCATCAAAAATCTGTGGAGGGAGCTCAAGGTTCGAGTAGCTACACATCAGCCTCGAAATCTTACTGACTTGGAGAGGATCTGCAAAGAGGAGTGGGACAAAATACCTCCTGAGATGTGTGCAAACCTGGTGGCCACCTACAAGAAACATCTGACCTCTGTAATTGCCAACAAGGGTTTTGCCACCAAGTACTAAGTCATCTTTTGCAAAGGGATCAAATACTTATTTCACTCATTATAATGCACATCAATCTCTGACTTTTGTCTTCTGGGTTTCTGGGGGTTTTCCTGTTGTTATTCTGTCTCTCACAGCTACAATAGACCTACCATTAAAATTATGGACTGGTCATTTCTTCATCAGAGGGCAAACGGACAAATTCAGCAGGGGATCAAATACTTTTTTCCCTCACTGTAAAACCCCTCCTAAAAGACAGTCGAGCTCAAACTGATGTGAGGCTTGTACGTTACTTACTGAATGACTGTAATACACATGTGACTTGGTCAGTAGCTAGATTCCTTGAAGTTGCATTAAGAACATCGCACTAAATGGGCCTTCCCACCAGTGTGCTTTATTTGACGGTGCAAAATTGCTGATATTCTAGATACCGTGGTCTTCTGATTGGTAACTTTTAAGTAGAATTTGTTATGACTATGCCAATAAAGGTATTGAATTTGATCTTCTCGTTACCTGTTGCTCATGAGGGAGCTTAGTAGCATCAAGCTGTCCTCCATGCTCGCAATGATCTCAGAAGTGCTGTCTCCTCTCAAGAGCAGCTCTCCACGGGTTTTGAAGTTGGTGAAGGTGAACGTTTTGTTGTCCCACTCAGCAATCACTTGTTTCAGCTTCTGTTCAATGTCCCTCTCCTTCACGGCACTGATACAGATATCCTAATGAATCACCCACAGATAATGACTGCAGAGTCCCTAACAACTTCTTGCCAGGCACATCAGAACACCACCCAGAGCAACAGAACGGTCTTCAGAGAAGACTCATGGCACTGACACCCCCCAAAAAAACCAGAGCCAGCTGTTTGAGGTAAACAGCAAAGCCAGGAGTGGTGATCAACTGAAGCCTACTTTCTGTGAAGCTGATGACCCCAACTGAATGGTTTTCTGTACCAGTGCTTTTTAAATGGTGAACCGGAGTCAAAAGCGAGTCACAACTACAGCTCCTCCCATTTTTCACATAATTACAGTTAGCTCATTTATGATGGTTAAACTTGAACTGTTCTGGCAACTATTGCTCATATTCACTACATGGCTAAAAAAGCACTAGAGCCCAAGCCAACAGCACCCTTCCCCATCCAAGACCAAGCCAGCGCTTGGCGTGATCATAGCGCAAGATTCCCTTATGGGAGCGCTGTAGAGCATAGCCTGGATTTTAAGGATCTAATCAGAGATCAATCCCAGGTTTCCCAATACCATTGAATCTATTCAAGCTACTGATCTACTCTGGACCTACAAATGCACATAGAAACCCCATGTGCACTACAGAGAATTCACCCATGGAAGGATGGTGCGCAATATCTAAGGTGTATGTAATATACTAACAAATACAGTTTTTTCACTCTCTCAAGCATAAACCTGTTTCCTGGCTTCCAGCTGAAATAGTTCTTCCACTGGCTGGCTGTGGCAAAACCTTTCTTCTCACTCTCTTGGCCTGATTCAAGTGTCTGTCATATGTTGGCTGCTGCCATGAGATGGGTATCATGTCTTTTCAGCAAAAGCAAAGGTATCTGATTTTCCAACTTTTCATAGCCAAGGTGGCTTGGACTACGTGTGCCCCAAATTTAGCTTTCTATCTGTTGTGAAACTTGGGCTGTGAATCAGACCCCAGTGCCTTTTCCCAAATAACAATGTGCTGAACTGCTTTCGCATGGACATATGAAGCTGCCTTATACTGAATCAGACCATCTGTCCATCAATGTCAGTATCATCTACTCTGACTGGCAGGGGCTCTCCAGGGTCATAGGCAGAAAAGGAACTTTGACAGCACCTACTACCTGGACCTTTTAACAGGAGATGCTGGGAATTGAACCTGTGACCGTCTATATGCCAAGAAGATGCTCTACCACTGAGCCATGCCCCCTCAGTCCCACTTAGTACCACTGACTCACTGATGTAGAGACAGGGCACAGTAGGGGGTAGGCATTGGTAGACCCTATTGTTCATTACCAAAAGGTGCTGTTACGTCAGCTGGAAGGAGGAGGAGGAGGAGTTGGTTTTTATATGCCGACTTTCTCTACCACTTAAGGAAGAATCAAACAGGCTTACAATCACTTTCTCTTCCTCTCCCCACAACAGACACTCTGTGAGGAGGTAGGTGGAGCTGAGAGAATTTGGAAAGAACTATGACTAGACCAACGACACCCAGCTGGTTTCATGTGTAGGAGTGGGGAAACCAACCCAGTTCACCAGATTAGCCTCCGCCACTCTTGTGCAGGAGTGGGGAATCAAACCCGGTTCTCCAGATTAGAGTTCACCACTCCAACCAATCGCTCTTAACCACTACACCATGATGGCTCTACTACAGCCCTGCCATCATCAATACCTCTATCTCTTCTTTGAATTTCAACAGTGGAGCTTCCATGATGTTTCTAAGTTTGAAAGTCTCGTTTTCAACATCGAAACTGTGGCCTGTGAGAGCAGTGATGTTCTTCCAATGACGGGCCATCATGGCTTTATTGGACATCAGCTCAAGCAATGGGCAACATTCATTGAAGTCATCGATTGTCTTCTTTAGATCCAGAAAGGCTTGCCACTCCTTCAAAGCTCGCGGCAGCTTTCGACACCTAAATGTACACAGAAAACCCCCAAATATTTTTAACAGTGATTTAAAATAGTGCTAATTCAGAAAGCACTTTTCAGTATATAAAAGGCTATTTTTTGCCATCAAGTCACAGCTGACTTATGGAGACCCCGTAGGGTTTTCTTACCTTTTCCTTAGATTTAACAGCCATTGGCTATTCATCTACCATTTCACACTTTCAAAAAGGAGGAAATGAAATTTTATTTTTTTCCTTGACACTATAAAGAGATAAGTTGCCACATCT
The DNA here is from genome assembly GCF_029931775.1 of Euleptes europaea. Lineage (NCBI taxonomy): Eukaryota > Metazoa > Chordata > Lepidosauria > Squamata > Sphaerodactylidae > Euleptes > Euleptes europaea. The sequence continues at coordinate 83,328,180 of NC_079319.1, forward strand.
CTCATGCAATTGACCAATTCTACTTGACAGCGGATAACGCAGTATCTGCTTCTCAGAAAGTGTCTTTAGCTGTTTTATCCAGGGAGTGATATATTTATTTCACACAGTATTATTTTGTGGACATGATAAAACAATGTGGGCTAGGAAGTCTACTTGATCCGGACAATATGGGCACTTTCATTCCTCTGCTATAATTTTATTGTATCGCCCTTGTGTCTCGGCTGAGTCTAGGGCATTATATCTCGCCAATAAGAAAGCTCATCTAAACTTAGGGTTTTTAAGGCTAGAGTCATTTAGAGGTGGTTTGCCATTGCCTGCCTCCACAACATGACCCTATTGAATGGGAGACGTCCAAGGAAGTCACCCATTCAAATACTTGCCATGGTCAAGGCTGCTTAGCTTCTGAGATCTGACAAGATCAGGCTAGCCTGGGGCTATCCAGGTCAGGGAATACAACCCTTATTAACCCTTAATAGACAAACTGGTAATAATACAGTAATTTGGCAAATGCCCACTCAGGAAAAACCTCAAAAAGAGCCCAGCTTAAGAGCCCAGAGCCCAGCTTAAGTGATTAGTTTAAATGAATGAAAAACATACAACCCCATTTCTCTAGAGGATGTGATAAAAATGCTGATTTCTCAAATGTACCTGTAGTATTAGTAGTAAGTATTTTTTTAAAAAAACAAGGATGAAGCATTAAAATGACTAGAAAAATGAATGGAAAAATGATACACTTAAAGGAAATTATTCTTCAATATTTTGTTTTTTATCTTCATGATATAAATCTTATTTGATAAATGGACACATGTCCACTGAGTATTAAATTACTGTCTATAGTGGGGAGTACAATTTATAGTTTACTAAATCTTTGTAAAAGGGGTACCACAATACATGTTTCCATCTAAAGTCAGTAAAGGAAGAGCCCCAGTACTTTGGATGATGATGATGATGATGATGATGATGATGATGATGATAAGAAGAAGAGGAAGAGGAAGAGGAAGAGGAAGAAGAGTTGGTTTTTATACTCCACTTTTCTCTACCTTTAGGAGTCTCAAACTGGCTTACAATTGCCTTCCCTTCCTCTCCCCACAACAGACTCCTTGTAAGGTAGGTGGAGCTGAAAGAGTTCAGAGAAAACTGTGACTAGCTCAAGGTCCTCCAGCAGGCTTCATGTGGAGGAGTGGGGAATCAAACTTGGTCCACCACTCTTAATCACTACACCACGCTGGCTCTCATATGTCGAAACCACGAAGAGTGAAATGAATGAAATACACTGCCCAGAAACACTGAAAAAAGGATAACTGAAACACAATTAATTGAGGACAAATCTTCCTTCTATCAGTCTTTCAGATATGTGCTTGAAAGAGCACATACACGCCTCACCCTCCCTACGCTCAGTATCATTCAAAAAAACTCTTGCTAAATACTGATTGGACCTCCCCATATTTCCACACCTGTTCTGAAAATCCAGAAGTTCATTGTTAATTTTCTCGATGTTCACTTCTGACCAGAGGATGTCATGATAGCCATTCACTGTGTCAATGACATTGTTGTACAAGCTGTAAAGTTTCTGTAACAAGTTCAGCTGCTTCTTTATCTCGAGGAGCTGGGGATATTGAGTCACAGCCAAACCAAAAAGCTCTTCACCCCCCGTGTAGGTGATGTACTTCCGATAAAGGTTGTCAAAACGATTCTAGGGTTTAAAAATGAAATGTGAGCATGTTCAAGATGCATAAAATCACAAGGAACAAACCAGCTCAGAGGGCACTCATCTTCAGCAGATTTGGCCAACTGGTGGCCCATATTTTCAACAGACTACGTGAACAAGAGGTAAAAGAGCCGAGAATCAAGAGGTGGAATTTGTCACAAGTTTTCTTTTCCTTTCCTAGAGATCTCTGAATTCCTACTCTCATATGCAAGTCTTAAAACTAATCTAAAAACTGAGTCAATACAGGTAACAGGACTAATACCAACTGACAACTGTCTGTCATACACATATTGGAAAAAAAGTACAGTATATAGTAAGGAAGATCATTGCTACTTCAGAAGGGATTCCTAAATGCATAAGCAGGTCTAAATCCCATTCATCTCTAAGTGCAGCTTTTGACTCTGCAGTCTGCTTGCCAGTACAACCAACTGCATCAGCACCATTGATACACCTGCAAGTGTGCATGAATGTGAAGTGTGAGTCATCCATGTATGCCTAAAAGCTACAGGTCAGGTGCATGTGCCAATGCACCCTCAGGTACAAACATGCTAGCATTATTGATAATAAATGAGAAGCCTAGACCAGACTTGTCACCAAGCTTCCATTTTATCTTATTTTTGGCCTTTCCCCTCTTTCCTTCCACCTTTGCTCTGAGACCAGTTGGGTGAAGCCCAAAACACGAGGTCAGACCACCAACAATACCACGGGCAAGAGCCAGCAGAGACAGGGCAGCAGAGGGCATCAGTCCTCCTGGAGTCACATTGTGACATCCCATGAAGTCAGTCATTGGCAGTTTCTAGTTGCTTTCCACTAACTGGGCAGAAGGATGGGAAGAATACCTGGAACATGACCAGCCTGTCGCTCGCCTCCTGAGGTTCAAGACCAGCCACCATGGGGCCATTCTGGAAGAGGAATAGAAAAAGGATCATAATAAAAGCCAAAATTTCCTAAAGCCTTTCAGAAAATTCATCATCCTTAGTTTTAAGAGCTTCCATATTGCTAACGGTTTCTTGGCTATATCATTAAGTTGCATATCACACATATTGGAACCTGCCCTCCTGTCTGCATTCTGGCTTTTCCTCTGCCCCAGCCATATTTTCTTCTGGCCAGGACATTAGGATCACCCCAGTGTTGCCCAGGTCCATCTGAGCAGTTATACTTGGCTACCTTAATTTGTGCCCTGCTCTAAATTAAAAAACAGCCTCAGTTGGTTATTCAAGACAGACGATGGGTTAGTAACCACCTTAATAAAATATACACTCTAGTTAGAGCTTGAAATGTTCCATGAAGCTTTTCGACTGAAGAAAAGCTTTTCTTTTTGTGGTTGCAAAAAGAAGATGCATACCAGGACAAAAATTGTATTTTTTCCAGCACTGTATGGTATACCTTGTCATAATCCAAGTAATAGTGATCACAGTCTTCAACAAATATTTTCACTGTGCTTATTAGCTCTCTCCTGAATTTGGGCTGCAGCGCAGCCAGTTCATTCTGTACTTCATTTGCTCGAACCAGAAGTTTCTCCCAGGCGTAACGCAGTGTGTCCACTTTCTCCATCTCTTCCTTGGCCACCAGCAATCCATATTTGTTTAACATTGCATAAGATTCCTGCCAGGACAAGCATTGTACCTATCAGCATCCAATCTAACACCCACATGCACAAAATGAACTTTTCCTCTGGAACCTGAGAGGAAAATAGCATGAGGACGCCCTGTTAAAGATGCACAGTGGCAGGCTAGCATAAAATGTAATTTAAGACCAAGAACAACATGGATTTCCAATCGCACGCTTCATGTTCTTCTTCTTAAAATACTTTAATGATACAGCTCTTTTGGCCTAAAGACCATGAGCCAAATCACAATAAAATCCCCTGAGATAAAATTAATCCTTCATTTTTTATCCATCATTACCCTGGGAATTTTAATTTATTTATTTTTTGCAACTAAACAGGTTACACTAGGATCTCATCCAGCAAGCAAAAATTTCAATTTGTTGCCTGTAGGTGCATCAGTAACTCTTTAGAAACAGGGAAACATAAATTTCTTCCTTATATGCGTGAGTAGGCTGCATTCTAAAAGACAGTGCTCCAATGTATCTATCTGCCCCGATTTACAAAGGCATGTCCTATTAGAATATGCCCTATTACTGTATCGGCCTTCTAATAGCGGAGATAGAATTGCAATTAGCTGAGATAACATAAAAGCTCTTCTATAATGGGGTGCATTTAAAAAGTATATATAGAAGAAGAGGAAGAGTTGGTTTTTATATGCCAATCTTCTCTACCTTTTAAGGAGAATCAAACTGGCTTACAATTTCTTTCCCTTCCTTTCCCCACAACAGGCACCTTGTGAGGTAGGTGAGGCTGAGAGAGCTCGAAGAGAACTGTGACTAGCCCAAGGTCACCCAGTTGGCTTCATGTGGAGGAGTGAGGAAACCAACACAGTTCACCAGATTAGAGTCCACCACTCATGTAGAGGAGTGGGGAATCGAACCCGGTTCTCCAGATTAGATTCTGTCTCTCATGTTGAGGGGTGGGGAATCACACCTGGTTCACCAGATTAGAGTCCACCACTCTTAACCACTTCAACACGCTGGCTTTCAAGAAGAAACTATGGTTTTGCTCTGAGGAGGTTTCCCAACTGTTACAACTAATCCCACCCCCCTATGATGTAGAGCTCCCGGTGCCAGATTCAGGCAGCTGCTCTGGGCCCGGACTTGGCAAAGAAGGACACAAGGAATAAGGAGCTGTTTTGGCCTGTGAGGGAGGATTGATTGGGGACCAGATCTGGCTTCCACCTCACAAAAGCCTGTGTGGGTCAGTGGCCAGAGTTTCAGACAAGGACCTTATAAGAACATAAGAAAAGACCTGCTGGATCAGACCAAGAAGGCCCATCAAGTCCAGCAGTCTGTTCACACAGTGGCCAACAAGGTGCCTCTAGGAAGTCCACAAGCAAGACGACTCCAGCAGCATTATCCTCCCTGTGTTCCAAAGCACCTCATATAATGGGCATGCTCATAAGAACATAAGAAAGGTCCTGCTGGATCAGGCCCAGGCCCATCAAGTCCAGCAGTCTGTTCACACAGTGGCCAACCAGGTGCCTCTAGGAAGCCCACAAACAAGATGACTGCAGCAGCATTATCCTGCCTGTATTCCACAGCACCTCAAATAATGTGGATGCTCCTCTGATCCTGGAGAGAATAGGTATGCCCCAAGACTCGTATCCATTTTGACTAGCAGCCATGGATACTCCCCTCTTAAAGCCATCCAAGTTGGCAGCCATCACCATGTCCTGGGGCAGGGAGTTCCACAATATAACTATGCATTGTGTGAAAAAATACTTCCTTTTATCTGTTTTAATTCTCTCACCCTCCATCTTCAGCAGATGACCACCCCCACCCCCCGTTTCTGGCATTATGAGAGAAGGAGAAAAGCTTCTCCCTGTCCACTCTCTCCATACCATGCATAATTTTATAGACCTCTATCATGTCTCCCCTTAACAACCATCTTTCCCTCATACATATAAATTAAATTTGATGCCATTGTGGTCACCGTTGCCAATTGGCTCAACTATATCCATATCCTGCACTAAATCGCCTCAAATCTCTTTCTGTTATGGGAACTCTCTGGGTGACCTCAGGCCAATTATGCATCCTAAGCCAAACTTACCACACAGGCAGGGCTACGCTGGCCATTCATACCTCTCAGTGGGCTGTCGGCTTCTGCCCCAATTTGGGTGGGCCAGCCCAGAGCCTCATGCAAGGTGGGAGAGGTGGTGCTCAGCTAGCCTGAGGGGCAGCAGGGGAGACAAAGGGCGCTGCCCAGCTGAGCTCCAAGCAAGGCAAGGCAGAGGAGAGGACATTGCCCAGCTAAGGCCTGGGTGAGGCAAGAAAGAGGCGGGATGAGCCCTGTGTGAAGATGAATTAGCCAATGGGGACCATCCGGGGCACCGGCCAATAGGGGGCTTCTGGGAGCCAGCCAATGGGTAGCTTCCAAACACCGGCCTGGGCCATCTCAAGGGGGGAGCTCCAATGGGGGGTTCAACAAGACAAAGACCCTTGATGGGCGTCCCAGCCAGGCCATCTCAAGGGTGCATTCCCATTCGTGGGTAGGCAGCAATGTCTCCAGGTGTGACCTGGAGGTTGGCAACTAGTGGGATCTCTAGGCCTGGTTTTCCACATTACCTCAATGGGTCCCACTTGGAAATCTATGGGGATTTGTTGCTCCCGGATGTCTTTTAACGCAGCCATAGCTATCCTGATGTCATCCAAGTCTTTGATCTGACGGTTTAGTTTCTTGTTGATTTCCTCTACGAAGGTGAAGATATTTTCCATCTCTGACCTGTACTTCTTGTTACAGTGTAGCCCAAACGCAATCATCCAGGCTTTGGTTTCAGTGGTCAGGGCCAGCTTTAGATCCACTGGGAAACAAAAATTAGAACAATGCAGCCGGTTACCAAGAGACCTCCCGTTCCCTTCCTGTATCCACACAAGAATAACAAAAAATGGCTTTATGTTGCATAATATATTTTGACAGAACCAACAAGTATATAGTAAGAAGAAATCTGATGTTGTTTTAAGCAACATTCTAAGACTGTATTAAAAAGGTAAAGGTAGTCCCCTGTGCAAGCACCAGGTCATTAGTGACCCAAGGGGTGATGTCACATCCCAACATTTACTAGGCAGACTATTATGTTTACGGGATGGTTTGCCATTGCCTTCCCCAGTCATCTGCACTTTAACCCCAACAAGCTGGGTACTCATTTCACCGACCTTGGAAGGATGGAAGGCTGAGTCAACCTTGAGCCAGCGACCTGAAACTGACTTCCATCAAGATCAAACCCAAGTCGTGAGCAGAGGGTTTTTTCCTTCTTTTTTTCTTTTTCTTTTTTAATTTGTTATTTTCCTTTTAAAAATTATTTATTTTATTTATTTATTTTTGTGAGCAGAGCTTTTGATTGCATTACTGCAACTTACCACTGTGCACCACGGGGCTCCTAAAACTGTATTAGTGCTGTTTATAGACAAGAAAACAGATTGTGCAGATGGTGGAAAATTAAAATGACCATACCGGTATACAGTGCAATAGTTCCCACGCATATATATTCAGGTTCTGAGTTAATTTCTAGCTCCAAGTCTCTGTAATAAAGGATCTGGGATTCAAACTCAGACAGTAAAGGGCTTCCTTTGATGAAGTTTTCAATGGTTTTCTCTTTCTCCCTCTGCCAGATGTGGTGATAACATTTGAACCTCTCCAAGGCCAAAAGAACTCCCTGGAACATTAAGAAGTCACAAAGTCAGGAGGCTTGCCTTGTACATGGCCGAATTCATTGCAGGGATTTTGCCTCTGTGCCTTGCAGGAAAGTTAAGGCAGAGTTAAGACCCTTGAAGACAAAATTCTATCAATACCAAAACCTTCAAGGGTCAAACTAGACATTACATTTTTTTTTTTTTTTAACAAGTGATTTGGGGTTTCCCTAACCCAATTCTCATTTGGCTTTGTCAGATAGCAGCTACTGGGAACAACATTCCCAGGAAGCTTAGGTGCCCGACCTTGATCAGGACTGTGGTGCAGGGACAGGAAGGGCTTCATCCTTTGCCCCTGTGCCATTTTCCTGATCACAAATGCCCCCAGCAACTGTTATTTGCCCCATTTGAGGGCTGCATGTGAGCTGAATACAGCATATACAGACAACAGGGCAAACACCCTGGGCTATTTTTGGTTTGGAAAATGGTACGGGGACACAGGCTGAAGCCCTTGTTCCACCTCCCATGCTGCAGCGCCAATCCCACAATTTGAGGAAACTTGAGAGCCAGCGTGGTATAGTGATTAAGAGTGGTGGACTCTAATTTGGAGAATCAGGTTGGATTCCCCACTCGTCCTCATGAGCGGCAGACTCTAATCTGCTGAACCGGGTTGGATTCCCCACTCCTCCACATGAGCCGAGGACTCTAACCTGGAGAACTTGGTTGGATTCCCCACTCCTCCACATGAACGGCGGACTCCAGGTACTAGCTGGAGATCTCCTGCTATTATAACTAATCTCCAGCCGATAAAGATCAGTTCACCTGGAGAAAATGGCTGCTTTGGCAATAGGACTCTTTGGCATTGAAGTCCCTCCCCTCCCCAAACCCTGCCCTCCTCAGGCAACGCCCCAAAAATCTCCAGGTATTTCCCAATTCGAGCTGCCAACCCTATCTACAAGTGAAGGTTTGTAACTACTCCAGACCATTTAGCTCAGAGATTTTCAGATGTGTTCCAGAGAACCCCAGGGGTTCCTCAGCAGCTTACAGGGAAACTTGATCAGAAGACTGGTGAGCATAGATAAGGAGCTCCAAGAGGCAACACCTACCACCAATCTCTCCATGCAATAAGGGGTTGGAGTATTCTTGAGTACCCCTTCAGATCACAAGGAATGATGGGAAAAACTAAGAGGTCCCCATGCCCCACCTTGGATTGCTTTTTCTCCCCAAACCTGCATGTGCACGGAATCAGATCTTCTTGCTTTTACCCTTTTAGTGGAATTTATGGTTGTGCTGAGAACAGACATCAGCTTAATGATTTCCTTGTTCTCCGAAACACTTTTGTAGTAGTTTTTGCTTTGGACAGAAGAAGGAAAGATCAGTGAGGCCGTATCTGAAGCAGCATCTTTAAAAAAAAAAAAAAAAGCCAAAAATATACATTTCTAAAGAGGACCTTGGGACAGGATATTAAGTCATCACACGGTTTGTTATAGATTGTCAAACAACTAATCTAACTAGAAAACATGAATACAGCCTAAAGTTGCAGCCCTGAGGAAAGGAGGTTGACATTTCACTCTATGCCATTCTCCCGCTATACACTGCCCTTCCTCTCACAAGCTGCTATTTATAGTGATTAGGAAAACATGCAGAGATAAATCCAATCTTGATCCTCCACCCAGCTGGTTGCTTGGACCTACAGCTTCATGATGTCACTCATGCAATGAGTTGATTGTAAATTAAATGAAGGATTCTAGGACAGACACATGCCTTTACTGCAAGCACAGGTAGAGTATCCCTTATTCGGACATCCCATATCCAGACTGACCCAAAAACCGGACCCTTTGAGTCGGCATGCAGGCAGATCCGTGCTGCCTGCTTTCAAAGTTTCCTCTCACCTAAAAAAATAAAATACAGTGTACTCTGCATCGTAGGTGGAGACTGAAAGTCTGCCGTTGTTAGTTTGTTGTTGCTCTTGTTTAACAGCCGATACGGGTATTCCAGTGAGATAGTTGCACCTTTGCGTTATGATGGTTCTATCAAGCAAAGCACCCGAAACTGGAAGTCAGCCTTTCTAATAGTTCAAAAAATTACATTCAGGATGTGTGTATAAAGTATACATTAAAAATCCCCAAGATATCTCATTATGTATATGCAAAAATTCCAAAATATTCCTATATACGGAACAATTTGAAATACGGTCCACTTCTGGTCCCAAGCAGTCCGGATAAGGGATACTCAACCTGTACTTCAAACGTCATGGGGTGTTAGTAAGCTATACTTTGCCTCAAGTTTTGAGTAGCTTCACATGTTACAGTGAATGCCTAAAATGTGCAGCTTTTCATTGGACTTTCACTCCATGTTTTAACAGGGGAAGTCATCCTTTGCCAGCCATTTCAAGAGCTGCCGTCATCAACTTCACGAAAAGATCTGAAACATCAGAAAACTATGCTTGCTAGAAACTAGTACCGAATGTTCCCAAAGCTGGGGAGGGGGGGAGGGAAGAACATATATCATAGAATTCTAATATCTAATCATAGAATTAACAAAGACAGAATACATATATTAAGCCAGCATGGTGAAGTGTTAAGAGAGGTGGTTAGGAGCAGTGGACTCTAATCTGGAGAATCTGGTTTGATTCCCCACTCCTCCACATGAGCAGCGGATGCTAGTCTGGTGAACCTAATCTGGTTTCCCCACTCCTCCACCAGAAGCCCACTGGGTGACCTTGGGCTAGTCACAGTTCTCTCCGAACTCTCTCAGCCCCACCTACCTCACAAGGTGTCTGTTGGGGGGAGGGGAAGGAGATTGTAAGCCGGTTTCATTCTTCCATAAGTGGTAGAGAAAGTCAGCATATAAAAAGTCATGCCCAGAGCCATCAAATGGCATTCCTGCTTGGCTCTTCCCCTGCCAGAGACCGGGACACATACGCCCCTGGTGACATCAGCATTTTTGTATCCCCACCTCTCAGCTGATTGGTAGGATGGACATTGGGGCCAAGAAGGAGGTGAAGATGGGTCTCCACAAGCTTCTGCGCAGCCATGGAGCCACTCGGCAGCTGCCCAAGGCAGGCCACAGTGAGGCAGGTAGATCCAGGTAAGGTCCTTGGCCCGCTGTCCAGCAGCATGTTTGCCTGACAGATCTGCCTGTCACAGCATCTGCGGCATCCTTGATGCTCACTGAGTATCTCTACAACTTGTTGTCTACAACTTGTTGGGTAGAGAACTTACTCTCCAAGATGGGCAAAGAACTCATTAGGAAAAAATGGGTTGTTTTTTTAATTGTATTGGCTTGACACCGGATTGCTAGTGTACCTTTCCCAAAGAACGTTGCATTGGACAGGTCAGCACTAAGGGCTCTTAGCACTGAGAAGTCCGAGTGATAGAACTAAGCAACATTCCAGCCATGGTCTTTGTTTGAACTCATCCCTTCCCTAGTTCTTGATTTTGCCCTCTTTCCTTGCCTTTCATTGCTCAGTCCATACATTTGAGATACTGTGAACTTGCATAACCAGGTAATGTGGAGATTTTGCAAGGGGGTGAAAAGGTATCTTTCCCACACCTCAATGTAGCTGCACTACGCATAGCATGACCCCAGTGTATTTGTCTGGTGAACAGACCCTCACATCAACAAGGTATACAGCAGTAGCAAGACACCCTATTTAAATCCTAACGGAGGCAGCACTCATAAATCAAAGAGTCAAAGCATTACCGTGGATGTTTCCAACTTCAGTTTCTCTCATTTCGTTCTCAGAATCACTATCTCCACCACTCCGTAAAGCTGCTATTTTCCTTTCTAGTATCTTTTTCTGGACAATAAATACACATTTTATATCTCAGTTTGAATATACACCAGCAGACAGAAAATAGGGCTGCAATATTTCAGTGAGGATCGTAAATTATTGGAAGAGCATCTACTTTACATGCAGAAGGTCCCAAGTTCCATCCCCACCATCTCCAATTGAAAGGAAAGACCACCACTTGAGATCCTAGTTGCCCCTCCTCAGCGTAGACAAATACTGACTTTGACAGACCAATGGTCTGACTCAGTATAAGGCAGCTCCATGTGTTGGTGATCCATCAGTTAAAGAAGAGGGTAAGAAAAAACCCTACTTTAAATCTACTCAAAAGTCACCTACAATCAAACAGAAGATTCTATTTTTTTAAAAATGCATGTTTTATAAAATTTGCAGAAGACAATTTCAGTCTTATAACCCCACCCCCACCCCCACCCCGCCGCCACATTCAGGAGATACCAGGCAGTCTGCTTCTACTATCATGCAAATTTTAATCAGTTTTTTAACGAACTAAATCTCTCATAATTACTCAATCAACTTTTTCATTAAGGCAACAAGGTTAACAGAAAATACCACACCTTTGATAGTCTCTCTTTACTCCACTGGCCAACCCCTTTCATGACGCTGACGATACTGTCCACAGCTTCATTGAGCGTTTGCTGTACTTCATCAAGGGACGGCACAACAGCAAAATTGGGAATGGAAAGGAAAATGCTGGCCTTAAAGATAGGATGCACACTCAGTTTCTGCTTGGAGGCACTCTCATTATCTAAAAGGAAATGCAAAGGACAATCCTTATACATCCACTTATTAATTCAACCGCCAGTGGTTTGAGGCATTAGACTCAATATCTTCGTTGACCTGTTGGGGTTATTTTTTGGTGCTAAGCTTGAAAAAAATGTTCTTCAAAAAGCCAGGTCTGACGTGGTACAAAGAAGAAGAGTTGGTTTTTACACCCCATTTTACTCTACCTTTAAGGAGTCTCTAAGCGGCTTACAATCACCCAGCAGGCTTCATGTGGAGGAGTGGGGAAACCAACCCAGTTCACCAGATTTAGAGTTCTCCGCTCATGTGGAGGAGGAATCAAACCTGGTTCTCCAGATTAGAGTCCGCTGCTCTTTAACCACTACACTACATCACAAAGAGACCATACACAGATAGTGAACCTCCAATCACGTAAAACCATCTCACCTATATGTGCCATGCAACGGGAAGGAAGGAAGGACACAATTCGCAGAGATCAGTTGTGCATAGGACATACATTCAACTCCCACAAAAGCTACTGTGCCTTATTCTGTGCTGGAGAGCCAGTATGGTATAATGGTTAAGAGCGGTGGACTCTAACCTGGAGAACTGGGTTCGATTCCCCACTCCTCCACATGAAGCCAGCTGGGTGACCTTGGGCCAGTCACAGTTCTCTCCGAACTCTCTCAGCCCCACCTACCTCACAGGGTGTCTGTTGTGGGGAAGGCGATTGTAAGCTGTTTTGAGACTCCATTTGGTAGAGAAAAGAGGGATGTAAAAACCAACTCTTCTTTTTCTTCCTCTTCTTCTTCTAGTCTATGCTTTTACCCAAACTTATTCACTGGACTTGATGCACGCTAGACTACCCGTATCTGCACCATGCCTGATATCCATTTTCTGTTTCTCCACAGTACAAACAAAACTGGGGATGTGTGTGAACAATTATTAAAATAATTTAAAATCTCTGTAAGTAAGTTATATGGAATATTAGTACAAATATAGGTTAATTAACCCCCCTTTTCAAGAGAAATGGAATAAAAAATTAGGTTATGAGTTGGATGAAAAAAATGGAACTTTATACTCACAAAGGGTTTAAATTTTACAATAAGTCTTGCATTTAGAGAAAATTTATTTATGATGACACATATGTGGCATCTCTCCCCAGAGTTCAAAAAATGTGTAACTTGGATAAAAATGCGAGTAAATGTTGGTATCGTGATTCAGCTGGCACAGGTTTTCTACACATGTGGTGGAGCTGCAGTAGAGCCCAAACATATTGGAGGAAAGTGATTGAAATCATATCCAACGGTCTTGAAATTGTTATTCCAGTAAGACCAGAAACAATTTTATTAAATTATTTTCCAGATAAACCAAAGGATATTCAAGTTATGTGTCTCCATATGTTAACAGCTGCTAGAACAAATTTTGTGAAAAACTGGAAAAGCAATAAATTCCCTGATTTAAATAATTGGCTCAACAAGGTTAAAGAAACCTATGCTTTAATTAAGCTGAAGGACTATAATAATGATAAAAATACCGAAGAACTTGATGCTCGCTGGAATTTAACAATTTTAAGGATTAATTTTTTTAAAAAAAAGGATTTAAATTTTTTTTAAAAAAATTTAAGGATGGAGAAAGCATTCTAATGTGTAAATTGTAGAGTGATGTAATAATAATGCAGATTTTAGTTAAATAGACAAATAGAATATTATTTGATTAAGTGCTATGGGTATCTTAGCTATATTAGCGCTGTTTTAGTTTTGTTTTTAAATAATTTGTATCACCAGTATTTGATTTTTTTAAAGTAATGTTATATCTAGGTTTTCCCCCCTTTTTATTGTAAAACTAAATGTTTCTAATAAAGTTATTACAAAAAATGGGGATGTGTCATGCAGCAAAAGCACTAAAGCTCCTGTATACCATATGATTTCTCAGTAGAAATATTGTCATTGTAGACATGCCTCTATCAAAGAAAAGTTATTTACCATATTCCTCTAGAACAGCATTCACTGCAGTTAGTTAAATAATTTCAATATATCCAATAGCCAACATGGCCCCAACTGCGGATTCTTAAATCTGTGGATCAGAGCCATGTACAGCCTAGGAAGATTTCCAGCAAATTTGGAGGACACTCTGAAAACAAGGCAGAAATGATAGCGGACTCCTAATTTTTGTAAGAAATATTATGCCCTGCTGCTTCTTCCCAGTTTAAGAGAAGGGAAAGAGTCACTACCTAAGTAGCTGACCACAGAAGAGGCCTGAATGCGCTTGCGTATGGCTTCTAAGGTGTTGCGCGTGACCTTCAGAAGAGCATCCACGTTTCGGTGGTTAAAATGTGACAGTAGTTCTCGGGCTTCCTCCTCCAGCATTTCCATTTCCTTCTTTTTCCTCTTGGTTAAAGGGGAAGACAATCCGGACATCTGGCTAGCGGTGTGTGAGGATGTTAAGGGGTCTGACGGCCCTTCCTCTTCAAACACTGGGAAAAACCATTAGAAGAGTTAGACAGGCAGCCATCTGACCAGTCAAACAAAACAGAACCCTGTAATGGATGTGTTGCTTACTCAAGTAACTCTCTCATAGTACCTTGCGGACTTAATCATTTGCAATAATGGAGGATGTCTCCATTATTATCCGGATGTCAGGATAAGATAAACTCAACCTGTATCCACAAAAGATGATACCTATAGCAGGACCTCATTGAACATATGAAGCTGGCCACTGGTCTCTCAAGCTCAGCACTGGCTCTGTAGGGTCCCATGTGGAGGTATTTCCCTTCCCCTACTACCGGATCCTTTTTAGCTGAAAATGCCAGGGATTGAACCTGGGACTTTCTTCATGCCAAGCAGATGCTCTACCACTGAGCCATGACCCCCACCCACCAGCAGCTTTTAAAGCATGGGGGGAGTTTCTTACCTCCATTAACCTCCTCGGTTCTGCTTCCACTCTGAGACTTATCATCAGTATCTCCTTTGGTTTGTACTTCCACATCTAATAAGACATTGATCAGCTCATTGGCTGCTTCCTCTACCAATGAGCTTTTCAGGTGCAAAGTGCGGGCTCCGCTAATACACAGTTCCTGCAAGCAAAGTATCTGTATTTTCACACTACATTCCACTACTTCAGTTCAATTCTGGTTTACTGACAAAGCAGGGGGTGGGGAATCAGAATCTAAGTAATCTCAGAGTCCACTCATGTTACGTGAGGAGAAGGAGAAGAGTTGGTTTTTATATGCTGACTTTCTCTACCTTTTTAAAGGAGAATCAAACCAGTTTATAATCTCCTTCCCTTCCTCTCCCCACAACAGACACTTTGTGAGGCAGGTGGGGCTCAGAGAGTTCGGAGAGAGCTGTGACTAGCCCAAGGTCACCCAGCTGGTTTCATGTGGAGGAGTGGGGAATCCAACCCGGTTTTCCTGGAGCAGCTTCAGATTTTCCTGGCGGACACATTGGCCCTGGACTCATTTCAGTCCAGTTTCCATCCCGGCCACAGGACAGAGGCTATGCTGGTCAGTCTGATGAGTGACCTTGGGAGACAGTTGGATCGAGGTGGGTCAGCGCTGCTGATCTTGTTAGACCTGTCGGCAGCATTTGATGCATCTGACTACGATCTTTTGACCCACTGCCTCACCAATGCCGGAATCCGTGGGACAACCCTTCAATGGCTGGTCTCATTTTTCCAGGGTCAAGGACAGAGGGTGTCGTATGGGGGGAGGGTCTCAGCCCAATACCCTTTCATATGTGGAGTCCCTCAGGGGGCTGTAGTCTCCCCCATGCTCTTTAACATCTATATGCAACCCCTTGCCCAACTGGTCCAGAGCTACAGCGATCCATGCCAAGGCCACCTCCAGACTAGATTACTATAACTCATTTTATGCAGAGCTACCCTTGAACATGATCAGAAACTCCAACTGGTCCAGAATGCAGTGGCTCAGGTCCTTACAGGGGCCTCATGGAAGGCATATGTAACACCTGTGCTTCGCCAGCTGCCCTGGCTCCAGGTCAAGTCCTAGATCAGGTTCAAAGTACTGTTATTCACCTTTAAAGCCCCAAACAACCTGGGACCATCATATCTCCTGGACTGCCTCTCCCATTATGCCCCTCCCCAAAGAACACTGTGTTCCACAAATAACTATCTCCTGGTGGTCCCTGGCCCCAAACCTATCCAGCTGCCCTTGACTAGGGCTTTTCCAGCCTTGGCCCCAACCTGGTGGGACTCTCTGTCAAGTGAGACCAGGGCCACAGGGCCTGCAAGACGGAGATGTTCTGCCAGGCTTACGATTGAGGGCAGCAATGGTTTTACATCAGCTGGCTTCCCCTCCCCTCCCCCCCTCTCCTCTTCTCTTCCCTTTTTCCCTTCCCTCTTTTCCCTACTTGTTTTTTTTTTCCTAACCCTATTTTATGCCCTTCCTTTAACACCTTGCGGCTCCCCACACTGGGGTACACGCGGTTTCTCCGAACCTGGAAATGATACCATCATCAGAGCACCATGATCAGGGCACCATTATTGTTTATTAATAATCTCACGTTTTCATTATTTATATGGTATTTATGATTTTAATTGTAATTCTATGTTGTTAGCCGCCCTGAACCCGACTTTAGTCGGGAAGGGTGGGTTAAAAATATAATAAACAAACAAAATAAAAGTGGTCCACCTCTGTCTGGTCTTTACCATTCCCATCTGCAGCTGATTGAATGTTCCTCCAAGCAAAACACATTACTTGTGTAAAGAGAGAAGATGACATGGGAAAGGTTTCTAGTCTGGTTTTTTCCTTGAGAAGCTAGACTTCCAAGTGCAGGAGTGTTATTACTGTACAGAGCATCATGAAATCATATGAACCCTTACTTGTGAAAATATTTTTGTTAGTCTTTAAGGTGCTACTGGACTCTTGCTCTTTTCTACTACTGCAGACAGACTAACACGGCGACCCACTGTGAATTGAAATCTTAAGCAGTCTAAACCAGAAATGGGTTTGACACCTCTTTGAGAACCAGGCCCGTGTGATTATACCTTTGTCATGTGAAGAAATTCCTCACAGGTCAGCGGATCTTCTTCAGGAAGACGGCAGAGGGGCAGGCTGCTCATTTCTTGAAGAACAGCATTAATGCGAAACTCTATCAAGTCATTCACTCGATCGAGCAACAGTTCAAGCTCAGCTGGAAGGACGAAGGGAAGAATGAGGACAATCCACAGGCCAGGCCCTTGGAGACAGCTTTTCTCTTTCACTTATATGTCAGTATGTTAAAATGTAAAGAAGTGGAGTTACTTTTAAAAGCCAGAGTAAAGACATTCCCCTTAGCCTAGCCACCGGCTAAGAGACAGAGATGGTTTTCTGTCACTAAAACATTCCAAAGGAACCATCAGATTCTGCAAACCTTTCAGAAGTTCTGAAGTGCAACCATGCTGTTCTAGCTGATATGGCCCAGCTCTCAGAACGAACCAGACATTCAATGGCAAAAGCAAGCCTGTGACGCATAGTTATTCTCAGACAGCTCCAAAACATTAAGGGGAGGCTGCAATTTGCATCAGAGACATGATGGGATTAACCCTTTCCTCATCTCTTCTCTCTCCCCCCCTCCCCACACACACATGTTCCCAGCAACACACATCTGGGATCAAGCAGCGGGAAGGTGAAGGGTGAAGTAACCCTTCCTAAAATCATAGAATTGGAAGGGAACACACAAACCATCTAGTCCAACCCCCTGCTCAATGCAGGATTAACCTAGAGCATCCCTGACAAGTGTTTGTCCAGCCTCTGCCTGAAGACTGCCAGAGAGGGGGAGCTCACCATCTCCCTAAGGAGCTGATTCCACTGTCGAACAACTCTTACCGTAAAAAAATTTTTTTTCCTAATATCCAGCTGGATATTAGGATTCCCTGCTCTGCCTCTCCCTCTGCTCTTGTAAATCAAGCCCAAGTTGTTTTCTGTTGCACCAGAAGTTTGGACCAGAACCAACGGGCTGAAATTAAATCAAAAGAGTTTCTGTCTAGACATTAGGAAGAATTTTCTAACAGCTACAGTGGTTCCTCAGTGGATCAGGCTTCCTCAGGAGGTGGTAAGCTCTCCTTCCCTGGAGGTTTTTAAGTAGAGGCTAGATGGACATCTGTCAGCAATGCTGATTCTATGACCTTCGGCAGATGATGAGAGGGAGGGCATCTTGGCCATCTTCTGGGCATGGAGTAGGGGTCACTGGGGGTGTGTGGGGGAGGTAGTTGTGAATTTCCTCCATTGTGCAGGGGGGTTGGACTAGATGGCCCTGGTGGTCCCTTCCAACTCTATGATTCTATGTTGTTGCTGGTCAGCACCGCTGTTGCCACCCACGTCTGGCGCTGAATACAGGATGAATTGTTCAGAGAGCCAGTTAACGTCATTCAAGAAGAACTTTTCCTGAAGCTCGATCCTACGATCTTGGCTAGAAATGATGGTACTGACAAAACAAAAGGGTGAGTTTTGCCACAGTCTTCTCTTCCACCTTTCCCTTCTCATGATGTTCCACATGTTTTATTTATAAGTCCTGTAAAAATTCTACGATTTAAGTTTTGGATACCAACACTGAAGGCACTGCCTTTCAATAAGAGGGCAGCCTCCACTTCTATGCCAACAGAAGACCTACCAAGTTTATCCAGAATGTTCTGCAAATACTTCTCGATGTTCAGGGATGTCCAGCTCAAGGTGGTTAGACCAGGCTGCATGGCGTCCTCCACTTTTGCCAGATGAAGAGTCATTAACGTATGGAGGGGAGATGGGATCTTTGTCTTCACCCTCTTGTACTCTGCCAGCACCATCTGAAAGAAGGCCCGACATGTCCTTCAAACACCCTCACAGCCCAGACCCCAAGTTATGCTCTCTGTATAATTTTAAAGCCATGCCTGCACAAACTGTATTCCCCACAGAGCTTAATAAAGCCAGTCAGCCATGGACTGGGGCCTACCAATGCTTGACAACCTGAGAGGGGACAGAAACAGGCAGCTCATGAAGCCCCAGGTGAACTGCTCTGCTTAGAGAGCCAGTGTGGTGTAGTGGTTAAGAGCGACGGACGCTAATCTGGAGAACCGGGTTCGATTCCCCACCGCTCCACATGAGCGGGGGACTCTAATCTGGAGAACTGGGTTCGATTCCTCAGTCCTCCACATGATCAGCAGACACTAATCTGGTGAACCGGGTTGGTTTCCCCACTCATAGAATCATAGAGTTGGAAGGGACCACCAGGGCCATCTAGTCCAACCCCCTGCCTATGCAAAAAATTAACAACTACCTCCCCCCCACATCCCCAGTGACCCAATAACCCTTTAGACCCCAACCCTCTCCCCACTATGCAGGATCCCACAATCAAAGCACTTCCGACAGATGGCCATCCAGCCTCTGCTTAAAGACCTCCAAAGAAGGGGACTCCACCACCCTCCAAGGCAGTGAATTCCAACATCGAACAGCCCTCACCGTCAGAAAGTTCTTCCTAATGTTTAGGTGGAATCGCTTTTCTCTTAGTTTAAATCCATTACTTCGTGTCCTAGTCTCTGGAGCAAAAGAGAACAAGCTAGTTCCCTCATCAACATGATATCCCTTCAAATATTTATACATGTCTCCCCTCAACCTTCTCTTCTCCAAACTAAACAAACCCAGCTCCTTAAGTCTCTCCTCATAGGGCATGGATTCCAGACCTTTGACCATTCTGGTCGCCCTCCTCTGGACACGCTCCAGCTTGTCAACATCCATCTTAAATTGTGGAGCCCAAAACTGGACACAGTATTCCACGTGAGGTCTGACCAATGCAGAATACAGTGGTAGTATTACTTCCCTTGATCTAGACACTACTCCTATTGATGCAGCCCAGAACTGCATTGGCCTTCTTAGCTGCCATATCACACTGTTGACTCATGTTCAGTTTGTGGTCCACTAAGACTCCCAGATCTCTTTCACATGTACTGCTGTCAAGCCAACTCTCTCCCATCCTGTACCTGTGCCTTATGTTGTTTCTGCCTAGGTGAAGTACCTTACACTTATCCCTATTGAAATCCATTTTATTACTTATGGCCCAGCTCTCCAGTCTATCAAGGTCATTCTGAACTCTGACCCTATCCTCCAGGGTATTAACTACCCCTCCTAACTTGGTGTCATCTGCAAATTTGATTAGCATGTTCTCTATTCCTTCATCCAAGTCGTTTATAAAAATATTAAATAGTATTGGTCCCAGGACAGACCCCTGTGGCACCCCACTGGTCACTCCTCTCCAGGATGAAGTTCTGCCATTAATGAGCACGATTAATGAGCACTCCTCCACATGAAGCCAGCTGGGTGATCATGGGCGAGTCACAGCTCTCTTAGAGCTCTCTCAGCCCCACCTACCTCACAGGATGTCTGTTGTGGGGAGGAGAAGGGAAGGTGATTGTAAGCCAATTTGATTCTTCTTTAAGTGGTAGAGAAAGTTGGCATATAAAAACCAACTCTTCTTCTTAGAATGGCTCTGTGGATTCCCTTTTAAGGCAGCAAGATAGTGGGCTATCCTCCCACACACACACTCATATTTAATTTGAAATGGCTAAGGAACTCAAAAAGGGCTGGCTTTCCCATAGAACAAACGGGGTTGCCTAAATGTCAAAAGAATACCTGCAATTTATTGAAGTTCTCTTTGTAGAAGTTGCGTTTTTCCTGAAGAGCCGCAGCAAACGGTGGGATTTCCAGTTCCATGCGCGACATGCACTCCGTTTCCCGTAGCAAGGTGAGGATATCTGGGTCAAAATTCACAAATATTTCTCCTGTCTCTGGAGCTTTCACCAGCAACGATGCCTGAAGTCCTGCTTTCGTTAGTTCGACCTGCAGACACCCAAGGTCCCAGACATGAGGGCAGAAGTAGCTCAGATTAGACTTCTCCAAAGTATTGTTGTAAATCCAAGATGGACGCCACCTGGTGTATGCAGGTCACTCAGTCTCCTCCGCCAGTGGCCCACCAAGGCCACTGGCAGAGGTCTCTGGGTGGCCTCCTTGCGGAAATGCTTGTGACTGGAGATGTAAGGATTGAACCTGGGCCCTGTTGTGTGCAGAGCACATGCATTCGCATTATGATTTTACCCCCTCCTCACTGCAGTTCCCTGACCTTTATGTGTGTCCCATGACCTCAAGGATAAATATTCCTGAGGCTGGGAGAAGCTTTTCTCCCTCTCTCATAATGCCAGAACACGGGGTCAATCTGCTGAAGCTGGAGGGTGAGAGATTCAAAACAGACAAAAGGAAGCATTTCTTCACACAATGCGTATTTAAATAGTGGAACTCCCTGTCCCAGGATGTGGAGATGGCTGCTAACTTGGAAGGCTTGAAGAGAGGAGTGGACATGTTCATGGAGGAGAGAGCTATTCATGGCTACTAGCCAAAAGGGTTACTAGTCACAATGCATACCTATTCTCTCCAGTATCAAAGGAGCATGCCTATTCTATGAGGTGCTGTGGAACACAGGCAGGATGCTGCTGCTGCAGTCGTCTTGTTTGTGGGCTTCCTAGAGGCACCTGGTTGGCTGCTGTATGAAGAGACTGCTGGACTTGATGGGCTTTCTTGATGGGCTTGCTGGTCTGATCCAGCAGGGCTTTCGTATGTTCTTATGACTGCTGAGGGGATGGGAACATAGCAAAGAGCTGCACGCCCTCCCCCGATGACTGTGATGGATCCAGCCCAGTTACTGCTATGCCAAGAAGTAGCAGAAACCAACAATGACTGTTGCAGTTGATTGGACGCTGTGGCACATGTAATCTACCTTAAAAATGCTCTGTGGTTAAAAGCGCTCAGCATGCCACATTACCTGCTGGAGCCACCCCCGGTGGTAGACAACCTCAAACTCCAAAAGGACTTTAGCCACCCTGTTATAGTTGCGGATGATGGACTTGGCTTCTGCCGTCTGTAGAACTGTGGGATGCTGCTGAAAGAGGCTCATGGGCTCTTGGATTTGGTGGAAGAGCTGCCGTGCCCACAAGATCTTACCAGCCACAGGAGGAAGGTTACGGGCCACCAGGGGGTCATTTTTTTGCTTAGTGTACAGCTTAGAGACCATCTCGATGTCCCGTCCATAGTTCTGAAGGATTACCTGGCATTTCTCATCGATGCCAAGGTTAGGAATCCCTAACCTACAAAGGAGGAAGCCACTGTCAGAACATGTTTTAAATGACAGAATCCAGAGTGACAGCTCAGCTCACTACCTCTTACAGGATCGTTCAACCAATTCACACAACTAAGCTGGTGTGTCACGAAGATGAGCTGGACTTCGCTGAGCCAAGTTGTCATCCTGAAGCTGTTATCTGACCACCAACACATGTCAGCTCTAATATTTTGTACCTACATCTTTATCATTATAGTTACATGAATGGATCCTTAAGTACTTTCAGTCAACCACCAAAGAAAAAAATCAAGTCACATCATTGCTACCTCCCGAAGATATGCAGAATTTGGACCAATATTTGAAACTTTTAAAGTTCTTTGCAAGCCAAGACATTCTGTAAACCTATGAAAGCCTCTAAGAAAGCCACCATATACATTGTTGTTACTGTACAACTAAACAGTAACAACTATAATTATTATGAATGTTAAGAGCATACGAAGGGAAGAAGAGTTGGCTTTTATATGCTGACTTTCTCTACCTTTTTAAGGAGTCTCAAACCAGTTTACAAGCTCCTTCCCTTCCTCTCCCCACAACAGACACCTTGTGAGGTAGGTGAGGCTGAGAGAGTTCAGAGAGAACTGTGGCTAGCCCAAGGTCACCCAGATGGCATCATGTGGAGGAGTGGGGAATCAAACCTGGTTCACCAGATTAGAACCCACCGCTCTTAACCACTACTTCATGCTGGAAAACTGTACGTATTCAGATTGACAATCAGCACTGCATAAGAATAGAACTTGTTATTAAATGTTATATCACCAGACTCAAGCTGTGCAGATTTCTAGACATGCCAGTGAAGGGTGTACAGACATAAATTATACCACTTGTGATATATGAAGAGGAAATCAATTCTAGTTGTAATCAATGTTATTTTGTTTGTGAATGAATAAATAAATAAATTGTACCATGCCACCAGTACTAAGAACCTCAGTTATGCATTGAACAAACCTGTGCTACTAGCTAGCAGGGACCTGTAATGAAAAGCCTCATTGTTTCTGGCTAGATGTTCATCTGAGTTGATAAAGATCTATGCCTTTTTAATTAATTGTTTATATCATTAAGCAACACACACAGCACTTCATTAAAATTGGGGGGGGGGTGTTACAAATCTACGGACACTTCCCAGCTCCCAAGATTAAAGCTAACAATTTTTTACCTTTCAAATTTCTTCAGCATGTCAAGCGCCCTTTCGGTATTTGTAATCTTTTCAAAGGTGATATCCATAAAGGTCTGTAACTGATGCTGCAGGAAGAAAACACTGGAATGGAGAGGGTGTCTATTCCGTGATCTACCTTCTTTGTATGAGCAAAGTCAGTTCCCATCCTCCATCATGTTCTAGTATACCCAAGAAAAATAATCCAGGAAGGGGCTGGACAGAGGGGGGCTCACTTGATTCTCAAAGGCTGGGGGTGCTCTAGGAATGGACCATCTTTAATTTCCACATCAGTCATGTCCCTGAGAAGGACCCTCTGTCTCCTCCCTAAGAAATGAATGGCTGCCATTAATTCCTCTGGGGGGGAAGAAATGACTGTACGTGGCCCCACTGTGGAAGCGGAGGCAAAACTGATCCTCCCCTACTGGGGGGGGAGGAAGAGGAAGAAGAAGAGGATGAAGAGGAGGAGGAAGAGGAAGAGGAGGAAGAAGAGGAGGAGGAGGAGGAAGAGGAGGAAGAAGATCAGGAAGAAGAAAAGGAAGAAGAGGAAGAGGAAGAAGAGGAGGAAGAGGAGGAAGAGGAGGAAGAGGAAGAAGAGGAAGAAGAGGAGGAGGAAGAGGAGGAAGAAGGGGCTTTTATATGCTGACTTTCTCTACTACTTAAAGAAGAATCAAACCGGCTTACAATCACCTTCCCTTCCTCTCCCCACAACAGACACCCTGTGAGGTAGGTGGGGCTGAGAGAGCTCTAAGAGAGCTGTGACTAGCTCAAGGTCACCCAGCTGGCTTCATGTGGAGGAGTGGGGAAACCAACCCAGTTCACCAGATTAGCCTCTGTCGCTCATGTGGAAGAGTGGGGAATCGAACCCAGTTCTCCAGATTAGAGTCCACCCCTCTTAACCACTACACCACACTGGCTAGGGAGCACAGCTTTCACCAACAGAGATCTTGAAAGGGGTGCCATGTACCTATGTGCAGAGGCACTGAGGCACTTGGCACACTAAGGGCGAAAATGCATGGTCGCTTTAGCCTCCTTTGTTCCCGGTTTTGCCAGGATTCAGCCAGGATTGAACACATGCATTTTCGCCGTATGTGCGTTCAATCCTGGCTAAATTCTGGCTGAAACAGGGAATAAAGGAGGCTAAAGCGACCATGCATTTTCGCCCTATGAGTATCTTTTAATTAGGGTTGCCAGCTCTGGATTGGGAAATACCTGGAGATTTTGGGGGCAGAGACTGAAGAGACTTTGGAAAATCAATCAATTCTTTGTTCTCCAGCTTTCCTGCCAGGACACCTCATACCACCTCAGGACCCATTTTTGGGTATAAAAACAGGTCCTTTGGCCCTCAAAATGTGCGTGCGTCTGGGATCTGTTCACTCACCCCCAATTGTGTGTGGGCCCCCTCTTTGCTTCTGGAAACGCTGGAAGTTATCCTCCTCAGCGCTGCTTTCAAGACTGCTCCTTCAGAACTGGCAACTATCTCCCTTCCCTGAACACTATCCAACCTCCTCCCTTTTCTCTAGTAAGCTCTTGTAAGCTTTATGTGTGCAGATTTCTCATTGATAATTCATCCATTTGACTTTATTTTATTCTTAATAAAACCCATTTCAATTACAACCGCCTGCTCATTTAAGAGGTCTCACCCAGGACAATCCTGGTATACACAAGTTATCAATCCCAGTTACCCCCTTTTGCTCGGTCTCCAGTTAGTCCCCCAACAAGTGGAGTCTGCCTGCCCAGGGTAACACCGTGGCAGCCGTTTTGTGGTTGTCCTACCACATTTTGTCACATTTCCTAAGGCGCCCTCCGTCTCAGAACGGTTGGACACCCAGGTCTATAAAATGCTGACCCGTCATGTGAATTTCATGAAGAATTCATAGAGGCCTTCATTTCTCAAGAAATGTGCCACCGCTAAAGGTTTCCTTTGGTAAACTGCAACAACCTCACTGCTAGTCGGTTTGGCACCTTCCGTTCCTACCAAATACAGCAGCCAGATTGCTATCAGTCTTGGTAACAGAGACCACATCACTCCTGGGTTGAAATAACTTTCCTGGCCACCATTCTGCTTCGAGACACAATTTCAAATGCTGGGTTTTACCCTTGAAGCCCTGAATGGCTTAGGACTAGAGGAAAAGCAGTTCAGGAGCAAAACTGCAGCTAGAAATCCAGGAACTGTGATTGTAACCAGTGAAGGGTTCTACCAAAAAAAAAAAGTGGTACAGGAAAACCTCTTATATTGCACTAAAATGTGCAAGATGGATGTTCAGTAACCATGTTCACAGGGCTCACTGCTTGAAAATTCTACTCTTGATCTATAAATAAAAATCCTTACATATATAGCAAGGACCAAACTTACCACATGGATGCAGAAGTATCATTTTAACAAATATTCAAACAGAACTTTTAAGATTAGCAGCCAAAAGAATAAAATGGGCATCTTTCAAACCTACATGCAGGTCATTTGTTTGCTTGCAGAACTCTTCATAATCCAGGTCAAAATCAGTTTTCCTTTGATCTAAGAAGTTGTACTGCTTTTTCTTCATGGTGGCCACAATGCTCTAAATGTAAGTGGGAGCACAATTACAGCCGGAACAGTTGCGTCTTTATCACCAGGAAAGGCTTGTTAGAGAAAGATGAGCACTTACTCCTCACCAGAAGAGATTGTATCTTTCAAGTAATAAAACCAAATTATAGGAGGGGAAATTATAACACAAAAATTGAGTTTGCAGTCATTCACTACACAAGCCAGTCACAGTTTTGTGCATTGTAAGGCTCTCAGCCCAGTGAGTCCTATTTTTTTTAATAAAAAAACAACATTGCTTTCAAATAAAATAAACATTCAAACATGCAAAAATGTGCAGCACTTCTGGAGTGCACACTCCGATGCAATGGCTTTTTTGACTGCTAACTGGAGCAGAAATAAGTGAGTTCAACAGAGTTGAACAGTGTATCACAGTATTCTTTTCCTTTATTAAAAGGTCTCCATGCGAAGCAACTGAGTTCAATAAGTCATTTCACAACCACAAGTCACAGCATTAACAACCCTAGCATATGTTACCTCCCATTTCTCCTGTATCGCCACAGCCTGTACAAATGAAAAGTATAACATGGCTTACTACATCAGTTAACTATGAAAAGGGCTAGAATATTCCGTATTCCCATCGGACTACAATTCCCAAGATCAACTGTTATAAACATAGTATGAACATATAAAACTGCCTCATCTTATTCTGACCACTTGCTCATAATGTCTCTTCTGACAAGCAGAGAAGGATCTTTCCCGTTAAGAACATAAGAAAGGCCATGCTGGATTAGACCCAGGCCCATCAAGTCCAGCAGTCTGTTCACACAGTGGCCAACCAGGTGCCTCTTGGAAGCCCACAAACAAGACAACTGCAGCAGCAGCATCCTGCCTGTGTTACACAGCACCTAATATAATAGGCATGCTCCTCTGATACTGGAGAGAATAGGCATGCATCTGGTATCCATTTTGACTAGTAGCCATGAATAGCCCTCTCTTCCATGAGCATGTCCACTCCCCTCTTCAAGCCTTCCAAGTTGGTAGCCATCTCCACATCCTGGGGCAGGGAGTTCCACAGTTTAACTATTGGCTTTGTGTGAAGAAATACTTCCTTTTATCTGTTTTGAGTCTTTCACTCTCCAGCTTCAGCAGATGACCCCACGCTCTACTATTATGAGAGAGAATAAAACCCTTAACTGAGCTGTTTTAGTGGGAAAGACTGACCTCGAGATCATCTTGCAAAACTAGGGTTTCCAACTGCCTGGAGAAAAGAATGCCCTCCCTCTTTAATAGAGGCTCAGTGTATGGTTGTCAGACTGCCTGCCAGCCCCCCTGGTAGCCCCCCTCCACTCTGGGATACTCTGAGCTACTGCCATACTTGAAAGACACTATACTCAATGGCCAGTTGCTCAGCGTCTATATAGACCCTGGAGAGCCGCTGCACTAAGACAACTTTCATATCACCTCAGCAGAGTTAGCTCATGTGTCCAACTGAGAAGCTGATAGAGTCAAGAGAATAATGAGCCACAGAGCTGTGTTCATACCTGTACAAGTCTCAGTAGCCCATCTGTAAAATGGGAACCTTCCTCATCGAAAAGTGAACAAGATCAGGATCTTACAGCATTCAATATGACAAGTAGAACTATAATATTGGTTATTGTAATCTTTTTGCCCTGACCTGGATTGCCCAGGCTAACCCAGTCTCATCGGGTCTCAGAAGCTAAGCAGGGTCATCCCTGGTTAGCACTTGGATGGGAGACCACCAAGAAGTCCAGAGTTGCTATATAGACGCAGGCAATGGGAAACCACCACAGTTTGTCCCTTGCCTTGAAAACCCCATAAGGAATCTCCATAAGTCAGTTGTGACTTGACGACACTTTCTACTACCAATCCTCTTTTCTGGACTTGTTCACAGAACTTATGTGGAAAAGGAATGGGTAAAACACCCACTTTAGTTATTGGCTGCTTGCAAAACAAGGCCTAATAGGTTGAGCAAAGTGACCCACCAAACCAAAGGCTTTATGCTTTCACTTATACATAGACAGGTTTCCATGTATAGTTTAACACTTCGAATTCATCACATTTGAGCATGACAATAAACTGGTAGGGGAGAAATACAGGTCCATGCCTCTCCCCTACTGTGCCCTATCTGGCCTATCCTAAAAACAACACTGTACCCCACTCATCTATCTGATAGGACACAATCCCATATATACCAAAATTTTCTCCTAAACCATCTCTTTTAAAATGTTGGATTAGATTGCGACTTCTTTCCACAAGTAATGATTAATTTCACTTTGCCTTACCTGGAATCTAGTGGCCATAACTTCAAGTCCTTCCATCTTGGAGTCTTGTAGGACCGAATAGATTGTGATGGTGTCAAAGATTTGTACGATCTTAAGTAGACGACGATGAAAAGTTTCGAATTTTCCAAAGATATACACTTCGCTAAAATCAAACTGTCGTTCTGATGGGCTTTGTTCCAGTTTTTGTTTGGTCTTGTGAAAACAGTTTTGGTATTCCTGAAGAAGGACAGGAGCCAAGACACAAACAAAAAGTAAATAGAGCGAGAGCCGTGGTAAAGCACATACTCATTTCTAGCATTCACACTTCACTAGAACTGCTGCCAATACCAAAGTGTGTATGGTGGGGGGGGATCGTGTCAGTCTAATCATGCTCCAGTCACCCTTTCCCTGCTCTTTGCATGCTCTTTTCCACAACTGCTATTCTCTCTTCTTTTGGGGAAGAAAATAAACCAAGATTGTCATTGCATCATGTGGACAGGAAGGTGTGCATTTTCAAAGGTCCCACCCACATCGGTGCCACTTTCCTCCCATCAGCCCCTCACGGCTGCCATTTTCCCCACCATGCCACCAAAGGGTTTTTTAAATTGCTATAGCACAGGGGTCTCCTATTGATGCCTTTCCTAGAGTCCAACAAGCTTCTGATGGGCTACTGGAGACCGGAATGGCTGTGCAGATGTTTAAAATTGTTGCTTTGGCAGCAGCTGTGACTACAGTACCAAGATCTTCACTGTGTGACTGAAGATAGGTTGTGTACATACAAGAAATGCATCCTGTTAAACAGAGCTTCTGCCTGAAGCATTGAAGAGTTACTATCTGAGTTATGAATAACCTCACTCCCTGAAACTTTGTGGCTGGCTCCAAGCCCTACAAGGAAAGGCTGAGGGACTTGGGGATGTTTAGTCTGGAGAAAGGCCATCTAGTCCAACCCCCTGCTTCATGCAGGATCTGCCTAGAACTGTGTTGGCGAACCTATGGCACGCGTGCCGGACTTGGCACGCCGAGCCCTCTCTGTGGGCACACACAGCCGTTGAGTCTGCCTTGCCTGGACTCCCCACCGCCCAGCTCTGCGCTGCCTGCAGGGAGTGCAGAGCAGTTCAAAGCGCTCCCCCCTTCCCTGGACTCCCCGCAACCCAGCTGGGAGTAACCTGCCGCCCCCCTTCCCTGGACTCCCCGCCGCCCAGCTGGGAGGAAACCTCAGTATTCAGGTTAAATTGCCGTGTTGGCACTTTGCAATAAATAAGTGGGTTTTGGGTTGCAGTTTGGGCACTCGGTCTCTAAAAGGTTCACCATCACCGGTATAGAACATCCCTGATAAATGTTTGTCCAGCCTCTGCTTAAAGACTGCCAGTGAGGGGGAGCTCACCACTTTCCCAGGTAGCTGATTCCACTGTCCAACAACTTTTACCGTAAAAAACTTTTTCCTAATATCCAGCCCATAATTTATACCCATTATTGCGAGTCCTATCCTCTGCTGCCAACAGGAACAGCTCCCTGCCTTCCTCTAAGTGACAGCCCTTCAAATACTTCAAGAGAGCAATCCTGTCCCCCCTCAGCCTCCTCTTCTGGCCCCTTCCAACTCTATGGTTCTATGATTCTACCTCCTGTGTTTGTGCCTACCACCCTCTTTCAAGATTTCAAAGGTGGCCACAAACTCAAAGGGGGACTCCTACTATAGTGCCATAACAATTTTGGTTTTAAACCCTCAAAAAACCCTCCAGTGGCACCCCAGGGTTAAAAGGAAAAGATGGCAAGCAATGGAAAAATGGGCACAAAAAAACTCCCACGTAAAAGCCCCATTGCCATTCGACTTGCCTCTGCGTGTGCCGCAGCAATGAATGCAAAAACGGAGAATCTTCACTCTGTAGATGCAGCCATTACTGGCAGTCCTTTGTTACACTGAGCTATTCTTTGCACAAGCCAAAGCTGCTTTGTCAAAATAATTTTCCACTCTTTCTTGACATCCTCTTTGCACCCCCTGTTCCTTTCCTTGTCCCCTCAGTTTCTTAAACAGTAAGACATGAAATTTGGTCCTTGTGCCAAATTATAAGATTACCTGCTTAAGCCTTTTTTTTTTACCTGCTTAAGTCTTATAGCAGCTTGTATTTTTTCCAGAACTTCATCTTGCGGCTGATCCCAGATGGTGGCAGAATTATTCTTGGTAATATAAGCTTTGCATGCTGTTATCATTTGATTTGTAACCTACAAGAAATACCAAAGGCCTTGCCTCAGTAAAGTATAAAAAGCAGCCCCACTCCCCCTGTTCAGAATTTTGAAGACTCCCTCCCCGCACCCCCAGTCAAGAAAACTGCAGGAGCTTGAAACTCAATAGAGAGACATTGGTTATCTAGAAAAGCATAGGTAGATGATGATAGGTAAAGGATGAACCTTTTAAAATTGTTCATAATAGCCCAACTGCATTTCTAAATTGGGGGGGGGGGAGAGAGATAGGAACATACTCACCTTCACAAAAAGGGAGGTTATCTTCTCAGAGGTGTTATAATAGCGCGAAATACTATGGATCATTTTAATGGCATGAATGAGGCCAGGAATAGCATCTACCATGGCTACCTGGAAGGAGGGGGAAGAAGAAGAAGACGAAGAAGATGAAGAAAAAGAGTTGGTTTTCATATGCTGATTTTCTCTACCTTTTAAGGAGAATCAAAGGGGATTACACTCTCCTTCCCTTCCTCTCCTCGCAACAGACACCTTGTGAGGTAGATGGGGCTGAGAGAGTTCAGAGAACTGTAACTAGCCCAAGGTCACCCAGCTGGCTTCATGAGGAGGAGTTGAGACTCAAACCCAGTTCACAAGATTAGAGTCTGCTGCTCATGTGGAGGAGCGGGGAATCAAACCCGGTTCTCCAGATTAGAGTCCACCACTCTTAACCACTACACCATGCTGGCTCTCCAAGGTAACCAAGGCAAGTTTTTCCAATGAGATCTGATGCTCCCTGGACCCCCCTTCATGGGGAAACCCATTCTGATCCCAGTACATCCACACTTCTTATCATGAAAGATGGAGTCTCCATCAATCAGACGAAGACCCAGTTTTGGCGGTAGTTAACCGGAGGGCATTCAGAACTGCAGGCTCAAAGGCATCAGCTGCAGAGGGAAACCGAAAGCCAGGATGAGTGTTTGCAGAACTGTTCTTGAGATCTGTAACCATATTATTGAATTGATATTCATGTATATACAAATACATTTATGAATACATTACTGTGAGTTTTGAAACTAATTCCATATCATTTGGGTACCAGTTGATATATAGTTTGTTTCACACATTAGTACCTGACTCCCCCCTTAATTATTATTCAGCTGTTCTTGAGTGGCAGGTGGCACGGCCCAGCACCAGTCAAGAGATGTTGGGTGTGGACGCAAGACATTCAATAGATGCTGATCTTGCCAACACCTTGCCCAATTGATTCCGTGTACCTTGACCCCTGGACTGGCTACTGACTCTGCAGCTTCTCTGGTTTCCCTGACTCCTGACCATTTGACTTTGCTTCCAGACATACCTTTGGCTTTGTTACCCTGGAGAGTGAGAGACGCTGTAACCTGACACCAGCTGCCGGCAGGCAGTCAGAACACCCATTCTCTAAAGTATCTCCTTACCCCTCCCTGAAAAGATCATGATTGACTTGACACTTCCTTTAAGCAACTATGGGGGTTACCGCATTATGTATTCCCAGCGATGTATTAAGAGTTTGAAAATGTTATTAAAAACATCGCTTTAAAAGGGTTTTTGGATACCACGGCTAAAATATGGTTGGACGACGTCTTCACAGCTAAAGGGGCCAAAGTGCGAACAGTATTTTTTAAAACATTTTCAAACTCTTAATACATCCCTGGGAATACATAATGCAGTAACCCCCTATATTTCACCGTACTCAGACTACAAAATACTTCTTTCATATAACAGGAAACAAACACCCAAAGAACGTGTGTGTGTGTGTGTAAAGTGCCGTCAAGTCGCAGCCGACTTATGGCGACCCCTTATGGGGTTTTCAAGGCAAGAGACTAACAGAGGTGGTTTGCCCTGCTTAGCTTCTGAGATCTGACGAGATCAGGCTAGGCTGGGCCATCCAGGTCAGGGCCCCAAAGAACTTACCCATTTCTATATCAGTTTTTGAACTAGTCCTAGGACTGTGGACCTTTGGAAATGACGTTGGCTGTCATTTGCTTGTGACTTCTGAGTGATTTTGCTAAGGAACAGGAATATCTTTCTAATGAGCAAAGAGTTTCTACTTACAGGGTCACTGTTGTAGAGAGGATCGCAGCATTTCTCAAGGGTGTACAGATACTTCACATTGTCTTTGGCTTCGTTTGTGGCATCCGTGATCCGAGTATCCAGCTCTCGCCAGCTCTTCAAACATTAAAATGCAAGAACAACCATTTGTTTAAACAACATATGCCACTCATAAGTGTGTGTGTGTGTGTGTGTGTGTACTTATAGAGTATTTTGAAAACTTTTGACATGTAACAGAGACAATTCTCTATCTCAGATAGAATCAAAAGAACTTATTCAATTGTGTATGTTATATGCCATGAAGTCGCTTCTGACTCATGGCGACCCTATGAATTAATGACCTCCTAAACATCCTATCATTAACAGTCTTGCTCCAGACTTATAAACTGAAGGCTGTGGCTTCCTTTATTGAGTCAATCCATCTCATGTTGGGTTTTCCTCTTTTCCTGCTGCCTTCTGCTTTTCCTAGCATTATTGTCTTTTCCAGTGAATGTTGTCCTCTCATGATGTCACCAAAGTACAGTAGCCTCACTAATCAGGAATAGGACTAATCTTGGGTAAAATCCCTTGGACAATTTCACACTGACAGAAGAAAGGGGCAAATCCTCTGATTACCTCCTCTCACTGCAGACCTCCACCTCTTCCCTCATGTCAGTCTCTGACGTGTCCTGCCCCTCAAGAACAGAATTTAGTGGGCATCTAAAGCAGGAAGTGGTCAAGTGGTCAGGATGCACTGACAGAAATCCTTCCTTCAGCAAAAGTGTTCCACAAGAGTAACCAAAATGATTAGGGGACTAGAGCAACTGTCCTATGGGGAGCGGTTAAGATGCCTAGGGCTGTTTAGCTTGGAAAGAAGGCGGCTAAGGGGAGACATGATAGAGATCTATAGCCAGATCAGCCGAATCAACCCTGGAGATCAATGGGGTGACAGATGTCGCAGCCAGATCGCCCTCACATCCAAGGGTATACATCAAGCTTACAGGGCAAATTACTTACTGGACTTTAGGGAGCAAATTAAAGCTTTTTTTAAAGGCCTTACCTCTTGTGCTGTTTTGTTTTGTATTTCACTGCTTTGTTACTGGAAAGTTGAAGATTTAATGCCATTTTACTGTTGTAGGCTGAATTGTGAACCCATTGGGCCAACAGGCATGGTGTATTTGTGCTACATATTCGTTTGGGATGTAATGAAAACGGTTCCAAGTCTTATGCATCAGCATAAGTCACTGCATACCTTCAGAAGCTTGGATTTAGCGGCAGTCAACACTCCGAGTACAGCCTTCACATCTGAGGACTTGAGCTGGTCCAAGAGGTAATTGAACTTGGAGAGCCGTTTCTTCCAGTGATCCAGCTCTGCCCGGGGCCCAAGGTCATCTGCTTCCTTCCGCAGCTGGTCGTTTTCAGCAATGACCTACAGTTCATGCAGCAGATTGTCAATCAAGTATGCAAGCAACCAAACTGACTCAGTAGTGTAAAGCTACATGATACTACACCAGCTCTTGGGTTGGCAACATTAATATTAGATTATCGTTAAGATTTCTCCTTAATAAACCCTTAAGGTAAAGTAAGCTAATAACAAACCTGACAACTGTTCTTGAATCACGGGGCTTTTTCATTTGATGAAAAATTTCGTCCTTCAGTAATGCCAGACTAAAACTAAAAGACTGCACGCATTTCTGTTTTATTCTTAGGGTTGCCAATCCCAGCCTGGGAAATTCCTAGAGATTTGGGAGTGGTGCCTGGAGTGAGCGGAGTCGCGGGAGGGGAAACAGCTCAAAGAGGATATGATGCCATAAAATCTTCCCTCCAAAGCTGCCATTTCCTCCAAGGCAACTCTGTAGTCTGGAGATCAGTTGTCAGTCTGGGGATCTCCAGCTCCCCATCCTGAGGTTGCTAACCCCACTTATTCTTAACACACTGACAATCAGTGGGTTGGATCCGGACTAAACTGGCAATTGCCACTAGGATTGCCTCCTCTAGGTTGGGAAATACCTGGAGATTTGGGGGGTGGAGCCTAAGAAGGGTGGGGTCTGGGGAACTGATCTCTGTCACCTGGAGATCAGTTTTAATAGCAGGTGCTCTCCAGCCACCACCTGGAAGTTAGCAGAACAAAGCAACATGCTGATATGGAAGTAAGCAAAAGAAGAAAAACAGCAACATGAACCACCAATATAATTAATGCAATACAACAAATAGAATTACATGCAAAACACAGTTGTTTAATGCAGACTCTAAATCCCTATTGACTCTGTATATCAATAAACTATTCTACAAATGCTTGTCAATTAAGTACAACAATGTTTGAGATAGAAAACATCTATATGCCACATAAACAACACCCAAACGGTTCTGGGTAACCGAGAATGTTTTTCTACAGAAAGATATTACAACACATGGAAACAAGCACAATAAACAGCATATGCAAACTGAGGGTTAAAGGAGCATTTGTATTAGTGGAGAGAATACTCATTTCCCCACATTGCTAGGTGGATATGAAGCTCCGTAGGATCGATAAGAAGCAATTGTGTCCAAAAGTTAAAACATCCGTGTGCTTGTAGGCAGCACAACCGCCGTTAAATAGCTTGCCAAGTTGCAGCAGAAATGAATAGTAAATTGAATGGCTGTAATATGACACCAAGTCTGTAGACAAACCGTGAGCAGAATCAGAACTCCTGGTGCAATGCTGAAGACCGGGGCTCCCGATCCGTGGGGTATAAAATTGACAAGACACCGGACATATGAGTCTACTCCTAAGAACCAGCAAAGATCGCGGTCTGATTAAATTTATACTGAGTACCTGAAGAAGGCTCTATCGAAACAAGAATCGTATGTACAAGCACACAGACGTTTTAACTTTTGAACGCAACTGCTTCTCATCAGTCCTACAGAGCTTCATATCCACCTAGCAATGTGAGGGAATGAGTATTCTCTCCACTAATACAAATGCTCCTTTAACCCTCAGTTTGCCTATGCTGTTTATTGTGCTTGTTTTCATGTGTTGTAATATCTTTCTGTAGAAAAACATTCTCAGTTACCCAGAACCGTTTGGGTGTTGTTTATGTGGCATATAGATGTTTTCTATCTCAAACATTGTTGTACTTAATTGACAAGTGTTTGTAGAATAGTTTATTGATATACAGAGTCAATAGGGATTTAGAGTCCGCATTAAACAACTGTGTGTTGCATGTAATTCTATTTGTTGTATTGCATGAATTATATTGGTGGTTCACGTTGCTGTTTTATTTGCTGCATTAATTATATTGCTGCATTAATTATATTGGTGGTTCACGTGGAAGTTGGCAACACTAATGACACTGATTCCCCCTTCCTACCTCAGACACCCCCCCATCATGCTATTCCTCTGGGTCCCCTATTTATCAAGAGCAGCATTTCCTTGACATCAGGGGGCTGCTTCATGGGGGAGGCAGGGAAGATCCATTCTGTCTCTGGAAACTATGATGTCATGATTAATATACTAAAACAGCTCCAAACGTAGTTTAAGGTACTGCAAAATACTAGAAGCAACTTCACATTCTGTGTGATTGTGTGTGTATGTGTGTGTGTGTGAAGTGCCATCAAGTTGCTTCTGACTCATGGTGACTCTATGAATCAACGTCCTCCAAAACGTCCTATCATTAACATCCTTGTTCAGGTCTTGCAAACTGAAGACTCTGGCTTCCTTTATAGAGTCAATCCAACTCATGTTGGGTCTTCCTCTTTTCCTGCTGCATTTGACTTTTCCTAGCATTATTGTCTTTTGCAGTGAGTTTTGTGTTCTCATAACGTGACCAAATAGCCTCAGTTCAGTCATTTTAGCTTCTAGGGTCAGTTCAGGCTTGATTCAATCAAGAACCCACATATTTGTCTTTTTGGAAGTCCTCCATATCCATAAAACTCTCCTCCAAAACCACATTCCTCCATCTCTCCTCCAACACATTCTATGTATCTCCCTCCAAAGTTAGGTACAAGTATCAAACATTTTAGAAGCAATTCATAGGAAGAAGCTTGCATGAAGAAAAATTAACATTTACTTCAATTTCTCAAGACATTCCTAAAAGTATCAAACATCTCTTTGCTAGGAGACCAATACTGTGACAAACTCCCATAGTCCAACTGTCGGTATCCCTTCTTCTTCCAAAGAAGAGGGCTATTTGCTCGGAAAATTTTATCAGTGCAGTAAACCCACGAGCAGAAAAACAATAAATCTTCCCAAAACAAACTCATACTGAAGATTCAAACAAGCATCGATTCAACCATGTTAGCAGCTGGGGAGGAACTTCATGTCTGAGTGCTGAAAGAATAAAATGCAGTAAAACCTTCAGTTTCATTTTTATGGCTGGTTTCCAGTCAGTGGCACTGGAGTTCAGGATCAGTGTTGGAGCTCATGCACAAGAATGATAGCTCCCTGCTCCTATCATTGCATATCCCTAAGCAAGGCTCCTCTGAACATTACCTGCTCAATCTGCTTAATCCAGACTTTCAGGAAGGTCTCCATTGGTTCCAGAATCTCCATGCTGTTGGCTGCAGCCAGGTAGTCTGCAGGTCCTTTTAAGGCTTTCAGATCACAGGTTTCACACTTCTTCAGATTCACCTAATCAACATTTTCAGCAATTATTGACCTACATGTACTTGCCAGACCCAAAATCATCTTTTGCCCCTATAAAATCATGACGTTGGACAGGCCAGCTAGAACATCCAGTTTAAAGTTCAAGATGGTTATTGCCTGCAAGACCCACAGCCAAAACACTTTGCCCTTGGTGTGGTTTTGCTTTGGATAGGACTGGGAATAATGGGTTAAATTGCAGGCGGAAAGGTACTTGCTGGATAATAGGGGAAAGTTTTTTACGGTAAGAGTTGTTCAACAGTGGAATCAGCTACCTAGGGAGGTGGTGAGCTCCCCCTCACCGGCAGTCTTTAAGCAGAGGCTGAATGAAGATTTGTCAGGGATGCTCTAGGCTGCTCCTGCATTGAGCAGGGGGTTGGACTAGATGGCCTGTGTGGCCCCTTCCAACTCTATGATTCTATGACATCAACTGATTGATCTGTATTAGAATATATCAATATCTAACTGCATTCTGGGGATGGGAATTCTGAAGCTAATCAGCTTCCCATTGACAAAACATCAGGAATGCCCTGAAAGGCAGTTTGTCTGCCAGTACTTACCTTCCACCACAATGCTCAACTGCAGGTGAGTGTTTTAGAGTGCCCCCTCAGTTCACACAGTATACCCTCAAGGCCCCCAAACCTGTCCAGCATTCCAGGCAACCCATAAAACTCCTGTCCATCTGCAAAGGCCTGTGGAATCCACCGACATGCACTCTAACTACTGTACTGGCCACCATCTTATCTAGTTGGGCCTTGGACTCTGCTACTTCTAACAGCAGGCAGAGGGTCGCAGAACTGAATAGTCCTCCACACACACAGTGATAAAGAAGAAGAGTTGGTTTTTATATGCCGACTTTCTCTACTTTTTAAGGAGAAACAAACCGGCTTACAATCCCCTTCCCTTCCTCTCCCCACAACAGACACC
Source organism: Euleptes europaea (assembly GCF_029931775.1). Taxonomy (NCBI): domain Eukaryota; kingdom Metazoa; phylum Chordata; class Lepidosauria; order Squamata; family Sphaerodactylidae; genus Euleptes; species Euleptes europaea. The sequence continues at coordinate 83,365,551 of NC_079319.1, forward strand.
CTGTGAGGTAGGTGAGGCTGAGAGTGCTGTGACTAGCTCAAGATCACCCAGCTGGCTTCATGTGTAGGAGAGGGGACACCAACCTGGTTCACCAGCTTAGAGTCTGCTGCTCATGTGGAGGCGTGGGGAATCAAACCCGGTTCTCCAGATTAGAGTCCACCATTCTTAACCACTACACCACGCGGGTGGTAAAGTGACTGTGATCAGCAGACTTACAAAAAGCTCCCCATATTTCCATCAGTAATGGCTTTCAAGTATCTCAAAACACTTACAGATAGGTTAATTGGAATTTTATAACCAATTAATTCTTGAATATACCTAATCTCTTGCATATTACAGTTTCATCTGATAGGCATAAAAAGTTGTCCCATGATCACCGCTTCAACTTGGCCAACAGTTTTCAGGACTATTCACATGCATTTTTAGCATCCTAGTGTGCAACTCCTACCAACGTATTTTCTTTGGGTGATCACGGACACACGGGCCTACCTTCTCCAACAAGCTCTGCTGAGCTCCTGAAAGGACGCTAACAAATCCCTCTAGAGAAGATAGGAAGTCCTGTTTCACTTTGGCTCCCTTCTGAGGACCCCCAAGCTCTCCCCAGCCAGAGTCCATCATCCTCAGAGCTGGAATAAAGATGTCCGCAAGCAAGTGCTGCACGCTATTCAGTAAGCCACCGTGACTCGCATCCAACATATTGAAAGCCACTTCCTGAGAATGACATGACAGACAGCCATTGTTAGTTTGGACATCTCGTTCCTTCATTCATTAAAGACTTGTATTCCATGGGTCTCTTTGAAGTTCAAGGTGGCTGACAACTTACTCCATAATACCATAACATACCACAAAAAAGGCCATGTGTGTAGCTCTCATATCTTGCTATATGCCCACACAAATAACACAACCTTCTAGAGCACTCCAGAGAGGATGCCCCTTTACCTCTGTAGGGAGCCCATTCCACAATGAAAAGGGAGGAAGAGGAAGAGGAAGAAGAACAGTTGGTTTTTATAAGCCGACTTTCTCTCCCTTTTAAGGAGAATCAAACTGGCTTACAATCACTTTCCCTTCCTCTCCCCACAACAGACACCTTGTGAGGTAGGTGAGGCTGAGAGAGCCCTAAGAGAACTGTGACTAGCCCAAGGTCATCCAGCTGGATTCATGTACAGAAGTTGGGGAACCAACCCAGTTCTCCAGATTAGAGACTGTCCCTAATGTGGAGGAGGGGGGAATCAAACCTGGTTCTCCAGATTAGAGTTGTCACAGATTTCGACATATGGGGAACATATGGATATTATAGTTTGATTAGTGTTGTACATAGACAGAAGCTTCCTTATTTTGAATCATTTCTTGACTCATTGAGCTCTCATTGAAATGCATTCAGAGGCTTATCTCTCCCTGATATTAGTTCAAGCAGCCAAGAACTGACACTTAGTGTAGAGACTTTGAAAATATGCCAAGTCTTACATCTACATGTAAGGAATGTCTCCTTCTCCTGCTCAGCTCAAAGGGACTGAGAAGTGTTTAACAGGGAAAACATATGAAGCTGGAAAAATGATGTTAGCTTTATTAACAATAAAGTATTCAGTACAGTTACTATCATATTATTGTAGCATTCAATGTATTAAACTGTTAATAGAATTAAATGAAATATTGAATTACCATGTTTCAGGAAACCAAATAGATGATTGTATACATGGACATCACCAGACGGCTAGTATAGAAATCAAATAGATTACATAATTGGAAGCAGAAGATGGAAAAGCTCTATTCTCTCGGCCAAAACAAGACCAGGAGCCGACTGCGATACAGATCACGAATTGTTAATATCGAAAATCAAGATAAAACTTAAGAAAAACACCAGAACATTCATAGCACCAAAATACAGTCTAAGCAATATTCTTGAAGAGTTTAAAGACCATGTAAAGAACATATTTGCATTATTGAGTTCAAGTGAATGTAAACCTGAAGAATTATGGGTGGGAACTAGAGATATTATCAAGGAAGAATGTGCAAAGACTATTCCTGTAGCCAAAAGAAATGAAAAACCTCAATGGATGTCTAAGGAAACTCTTAAAATTGCCAAAGATAGACGAGAAGCAAAAGTAGAAGGTGACAGAAACAGAATCAAAAATCTAAGTGCAACGTCCCAGCGACTCGCATATAGAGACAAAGAGAACTATTATAATAACCAGTGTAAAGAAATAGAAGAGAACGACAACAACAAAAGGAAGAACAAGAGATCTGTTCCACAAGATCCAAGAAATCAAAGGGAAATTTAAAGCATGGTTAGACATGCTGAATGATCAGCATGGAAATACATTAACTGAACAGGACAAAATAAAGAAAAGGTGGGAACAATACACTGAAGAACTATACAGAAGAGATGAAAGGATGACAGATTCTTTCCAAGAAGAATATTTTGAAGAAGAACCTACAGTTTTAGAAAGTGAAGTGAAAGCTGCACTGAGAGCAATCGGGAGAAACAAATCACCAGGAGAAGATGGGATATCAATAGCGCTATTCCAAGCCACAGAAATAGAGTCCATCAAAATCTTGACAAGAATATGCCAACAGATATGGAAAACAAAACAATGGCCCACAGACTGGAAACAATCCATTTACATTCCAATTTCCAAGAAAGGAGACATCAAAGATTGCAGCAACTATCGGACCATCGCATTAATTTCTCACGCAAGTAAAGTGATGCTCAAAATCTTACAGCAAAGACTGTTACCATATATGGAACGAGAAATGCTTGATGTTCAAACTGGATTCAGAAAAGGAAGAGGCACTAGAGATCATATTGCAAATATACGTTGGTTACTGGAGCATACGAGAGAATTTCAGAAGAAAATCAGCTTGTGTTTCATAGATTACAGCAAAGCATTTGACTGTGTGGATCACGAAAAGCTATGGCTGGTTTTAAAGGAAGTGGGTGTGCCACTACATCTGATCGTTTTGATGCGCAACCTGTACTCTGGACAAGAGGCCACAGTTAGAACAGAATATGAAGAAATGGAATGGTTTCCAATTGGCAAAGGTGTCAGACAAGGATGTATTTTATCTCCCTAATTCTTCAATCTATATGCAGAACATATAATTAGGAAAGCTGGATTAGATTTAGATGAAGGTGGAGTGAAAACTGGAGGGAGGAACATTAATAATTTGAGATATGCCAATGACACTACATTATTGGCAGAAAATAGTGAAGATTTGAAATGACTACTGCTGAAAGTTAAAAGAGAAAGTGCCAAAGAAGGACTACAGCTGAACATCAAGAAAACAAAAGTAATGACTACAGGAGAATTACACAACTTTAAGGTTGACAATGAGGAAATTGAAATTGTTCAAGACTTTCTATTCCTTGGCTCCACCATCAACCAAAAGGGAGACTGCAGCCAAGAAATCAGAAGGAGATTGAGACTGGGAAGGGCAGCCATGAAGGAGCTAGAAAAGATTTTGAAGTGTAAGGATGTGTCACTGGCCACCAAGATTAGATTAACTTATGCCATTGTATTCCCTATTACTATGTATGGATGTGAAAGCTGGACATTGAAGAAAGCTGATAGGAAGAAAATAGATTCCTTTGAAATGTGGTGTTGGAGGAGAGTGTTACGAATACCGTGGGACTGCCAAAAAAACAAATCAGTGGGTTATAGATCAAATCAAGCCTGAACTGACCCTAGAAGCTAAAATGACTAAACTGAGGCTGTCATACTTTGGTCACAACATGAGAAGACAGGAGTCACTGGAAAAGACAGTCATACTAGGAAAAGTTGAGGGCAGCAGTAAAAGAGGAAGACCCAACAAGAGATGGATGGACTCAATAAAGGAAGCCACAGCCCTCAATTTGCAAGATCTGACAAAGCTGTCAAAGATAGGACATTTTGGAGGACTTTCATTCATAGGGTCACCATGAGTCGGAAGCGACTTGACGGGACTTAACACACACACATTGAATTACCAATAGAACTAACTGCTGTGTATTATTGTAACAAAATCATGGAATAAAGTAACTGGACAGTTCTTACACCAGGAAGATGTAACCAAGGTTTTTCCTAGTCTCTTCAAATGTTTTAAATAGCTCAGTATGTTTTTCATAATGTTTTCTCATCTCCAAATGACTAATAGACACATTAGTCCTAATGCCAGAAAAAGATAACTGATTGTAAAACGTAAAGAGAAGAAACATTATAATGCATATTTGTAAAAGACCTATGTACTTTTTATAAAGGTGAATGATCCCAAAATTGGATTCTTTACAATTATTTGACATTGATGTTAAGCTGTAATGATATTAAACTGTCAATATATATTAAAGACAGTAGAAGTTGTCAATGCTAGTATCTGATGGTATTGAGAATGTAAAAGGAACTCCGTGAAAGAGGCTAAGAAGTGCTTAGATGAGAGGGTCTAAGATGTGCTTAAACAAAGCAGTAGAAACAGAGCAGTCTTGAACTGCAACAGAACTTCTGCTCTCACATTATTTAATAACTATGTTAGATCTAATATATTAGATATAGGTGTCGAGACACAGGAAAGTTAGATCTCTCCAATCTTTGCATAGATCGGAGTTTCTCACAGAGGTCTCTCCAATATATGGAGAGTCATAGAGATACCTCCAATCTTTGGGTAGATTGGAAAGTCTCAGATTTCTCCAATATCTGGAGGATCTTAGAGATCTCCTCAGTCTTTGCATAGACTGGGAGTTCTCAGATCTCTCCAGTCCTTATGGACTGGAGGTTCTCACAGATTTCTCTGATCTTTGCGTAGATTGGAGGTTCTCATAGAGATCTCTCTAGTCTTTGCATAGCCTAGAGGTTCTCAGAGATGTCTCCAAAATATGGAGAATCTCGTAGATATCCCGTCTTTGCATAGACTGGGGGGGTCTTAGGAAACTTGATTTGGTAACGTATGTCTACTTACTTACATACTATTCTATTTATTTGAATCAAGATACTTTTAACTAAATAAGATTCCTATAACTGTTTTATTCTAAGGTTTAAATCTTTAACTAAGAGCTTGTTTTTAACATGAAGCATGTTTAAGATTTTTGATGTTTAACTGTTGTAACATTGTTAGTACTTTTCTATTAATTTTTAAGATTTTACATGCATGCATATACATACATATTCTGTTTGAAGCTATACAATAAAAAGAGATTACTTGCGTAAGTTAAATAAGTTGTGTCCTGCTTATTAGGTGATGAACTGAATAAGATAACAAACCACTTCTTAGGAAGGGGTCGATTCTAAGAGCATAACCACTGAAAGGCATTGACCTGCTTCAGAGTCCACCACTCTTAACAACTACACCACACTGGCTCTCAAAATCTCTGTCAAAAAGTACCCCCATTTCTAGTAAATGTCAAGTGAGTGATTCTTAGAGGGCAGATAGGTTAGCAGGAGCTGACTGTGCCCTGGCATAAGAGGGAGGCTAATTTTAGGGAAGAAGTCCACACAAGGCTAGTTGCTTTAGAAAAGAAACATCCGCTCTTTATTCATCAAAGAAATCCACACTGTGATGGGAAAGCAATTATGGGCATCATAGCTAGGATCTAGGATAGGATCTAGATTAGGATGGGGATAGATTCATTATGGAATTTGGGGGGGGGGTTGACCTGCTGCTGAGGAAATAAAATTAAACACGAAGCATTTTTATCTTGAATAGGGTTGCACTGCACACAGTGGTTTTGCAAACTGGCTTGGATAAATGATTAAGGACTGTTAGTCTACACTGCTGTGTGTAGCTTATTGTAAGTAGGATCCTAATTATGTGATTTCTGCACTGCTTATAGGTGTCACGTGAATACTTATGCTCTGCTTCCGTTCTTTCTGGTGGTTTCAGACTTCTAAAATCCCAATGCATTGGTTATTGAATTTTTGTGATTGTGCAGGCTCATAAGAGCATAAGAGAAGCCCTGCTAGATCAGACCAAGGCCCATCAAGTCCAGCAGTCTGTTCACACAGTGGCCAACCAGGTGCCTCCATGAAGCCCACAAAGAGGACGACTGCAGCAGCATTATCCTCCCTGTCTTCCACAGCACCTAATGTAATAGGCAGGCTCATAAGAACATAAGAAAGGCCCTGCTGGATCAGACCAAGACCCGTCAAGCCCAGCAGTCAGTTCACACAGCAGCCAACCAGCTGCCTCTAGGAAGCCCACAAACAAGATAACTGCAGCAGCATTATCCCGCCTGTGTTCCACAGCAGCTATTATAATAGGCATGCTCCTCTGATCCTGGAGAGGATAGGTATGCATCATGACTAGTATCCATTTTTACTAGCAGCCGTGAATAGCCCTCTCCTCCATGAACATGTCCACTCCCCTCTTAAAGTCTTCCAAGTTGGCAGCCATCACCACATCCTGTGGCAGGGAGTTCCACAATTTAACTATGCTCACTATGTGTAATCCACCTTGAGTCTCTGTGAGAAAGGTGGACTATATATAACGTAAATAAATAAATAAATCTTAGCAAAATAATGAGAGTTTTTCATTGTAAGGAACTCCACTCTAGACAGGACAGAGGATTCTAATCTAGTCTAACTAGGATGGATGGATGGATGGATGGATGGATGGATGGATGGATGGATGGATGGATGGATGGATGGATGGGTGGGTGGATGGGTGGATGGGTGGATGGGTGGATGGGTGGATGGGTGGATGGGTGGATGGGTGAATGGATGGGGTGGCAGGGAAAATGCCCTGCTCTCATGGTAGCAAGATGGAGAGAGAGAGAATGAGTCAGCCAGAAAAAAGATTCCCTGAGAGAAGAAATTAACACATCAAAGGGACAGCAGCAGAGCAGTGGAAAGGAAACATGCTCAGGGCCCTGACCAATCTGTCTCTCTGACTCTCTGAAGTTCCCCTCTGGAGTCTAAGGCAAAGTCCCTCACTCACTTCTAACCATTCAGAGCGCATGTTGCTCTCAAAAAGGTCAGAAAGAAAGAGCACAAAGAAAGAAAGAGAAGGAGACAGCCCCTATGAAATACTGGTGTGCTTGGTGCAAAGAGACGCTGCACAGTCCTTCACTTCCAACAGGATGGCCAGGAGACAGCAACAGAAAGAGTGGACCTGGCACACAGGGAAACATGAAGAAAGGCTGCCCTTCAGACATGTGGGTTCCAGGCCGTGAATGTGCATTAAAGATTATAACCAGCACTTGAATTAAGCTGGGAGGGGGGAGCAGGCAGCCAATGTAGCTATTTCCAAACCTGTGAGATATGCACCCATCAGCTAACTGATTGATTGATTTTATACCCTCCCCTCCCCGGCCTATGCCAGGCTCAGAGCAGCTTCCCACAAAAGTATACAACTATGGGGGTTACCGCACTTGTATTCCCATCAATGTATTAAGAGTTTGAAAACGTTATAAAAAATACTGTTTGCACTTTGTTTGGCCCCTTTAGCTGTGAAGACGTCTTCCAACCATTTATAAGCCGTGGTATCCCAAAACCCTTTTAAAGAGATGTTTTTTATAACATTTTCAAACTCTTAATACATCGCTGGGAATACAAAGGGCGGTAACCCCCTATAATGACATCCATTAAAACATATCACACTGAATTAAAACTAGACTCCATATAAAACATATAAGGCACCCTGATTCAATAACCCCTATAAAATACACCAGCTAGGTTGGCAATGATGAAACTCTGCAAGGCCAAATCCCTCCAAGGAGCACAACAGCCTAAGGCCAAGAGGGCAAACAGCATAAGGGGTGGAGAAGGTACAGAGAGGAAAGGATAAAAAAGGTTATGATAGGAAATATGGGGAAGGGAAGGGGCAGGGAGGTCAGCTGATCTATAACCTGTCACTGCCCTCAACCATATGCCTGGCGGAACATCCCCCAAACGCTGGCCATTCATCAACAGATATAGCTTGGTGTCAGCATATCGATGGCAATCCAGCCTGAAGCTCCTAACCAGCTGGGCAAGGGGACGCATGCAGATGTTAAAAAGGACTGGGGAGAGAACTGCTCCCTGGGGGACCCCACATAACAAGGGTTGCCGTGTGGAGACACACACACACCCCTGAACGCCACCCTCTGTCTCTAACGCTGGAGAGATGAGATCAGCCACGGAAGGTCAATCCCACAGACTCCGATACTGACGAGGCAGCGGATCCATAGATCATGGCTGACTGTGTCGAACGCTGCTGAGAGATTTAACAACAGCAGTGCCAACCAGCCCCGATCCAGCTGCCTTCGGAGCTCATCTGTGAGGGCAACCAGCACTGTCTCCATCTCATGGCCAGGCCAGAAGCTAGGCTCGAAAGGGTTTAGGACTGATTCTTCCTCCAGGAAGGCCTGCAGCTGCTCAGCCATTGCTCGTTCAACTACCTTACCCAGAAATGAAAGAGTCAAGACTGGGCAGTAGTTGGCTAGATTCGGTGGATCTAGAGATGGCTTCTTTAACAACGGGGTCACCACCACCTCCTTCAGCATTTCCAGGAAGACCCCTGAACTCAGGGACAGATTGATAATATCTTCCAGGGAAGCTCATATCCCCCACACACACTGGCTTTCACCAGCCAGGAAGGGCACGGATCAAGGATGCAAATGGTTGGGCTATCAGCTGACTGCAACCTGTCTACATCAGAACTGGAGAGCCGTCTGAATTGACCCAAAGATGGGACCCAAATATGGCTGCATATGAATGGAAAGGGTGTGAAGAGGGTCATGCCTTTGAGTGACTATACTCTTAGAATGGACCACTTCCTGAGAAGTGATATGTTATCTTATTCAGATAGTCTCCTACTAAGCAGGACTCAACGACTTTACCTACTTTTAAAAAACAAGTCTTTTTATTGATGTACTTCTAGTAAATATGTGTAAATGCAAGTTACAAAGTCTTTATATTCAGTTATAATGTATGCAGTAACAATGTATTCTGTTACAATGTATGCAGTAAAGCAAGCAATTCTTACATACTATTCAGTTTTAAAATCCAACTCTTAAAATATAACAAATAAGTCTGATTTAGTTCTAATTCACATTCTAGAATAATAATTCAAAGCCATACATACCGATACCGTCTTCTGAGACATCTGAATGAGGTCTGAAGTACTAGCTCTTTCTTGCCTGTATTTATACTGTTTCAATCACGTTGGAAAGGAGTTGAAAAACCCCTGAACACCTGTTCTCATGAGGGTTGCTCTGTAGCCCTGCTTTAGGAATGGGGTTGGTTGCTTTACAGGGTTGCTCTACTTCAGAAGACCATATTTGGACATCCACTTCCTTTAAGCTAAGCGTACTATTTCTCAAATAGTCAGCGTTGAGTTTTGTGTATACATTTTATAACCAAGTTTACCATCATTCTCATCACAATAACCATACGATTAGTTTAAATCAATGCATTAATTTCTAGCATTTTGCTTTCATATTTAAATCATAAAACACAATATATAGTTTTCATTAGTTAGCATCGATAGCCTTGTAGTGTGGAGGGGAGAGAACATCTCTATTCATGATGTTATTGGAAGGGCAGGAAGACAGTCTATAGCTAAACAAATATAAAAAGAGGGCTCTGCTCTTCTCCCCTGAAATGGCTGGAGAAGGTCAGGAAAAAATAGGAAAAGCTCATTAAGTCTGTCAGCTCTGAACCTGATATATTTGCCAGTATATTTCAGAAACATAAGCCTCTGGTTTAATATTTCCAGGCTTTCTTTCCTTCTTAAAAAGTAACTAAAACTTCTGCTATATAGTTTGCAGTTTAGTCTTAGTTAGGTGCTTCAGACTGGAGTCATGAGACAATCTACGGTTGGTTTGCTCGTGAAATGGGAACGCATCTACCAAGGAGACAAGGAGTTTCACTGGATGCAATTATTCCGTTTGCTATTCCAGAAGTATGATGGACAGGGAAGAAGTTCAGTGTGACCAAGAGACTGAATTTCTGCACTGCCATATGTTGCATTACTTACATTATGGATGTTCTCTGCAGTGATTGCTTTGGAAGGGTTAGTTCTAATGAAGAACACACATATGCCGGTCAAGGCAACATCCTTTCCTTCTGTTATGAATACTTTAGCCTTTTTGTTCTTAGCCGAGGTTGCACCTGCCGGGCCAAGCCCTGTAATATTTCAAGAGGAATCAGAATATCACATTAGACAAGGGGCTGTAACTCAACAGCCTCCCCTCCTTTTCTAAAAAGGAGGAGGAGTCACAGTTTTCACTCATTCAGGCCACCTACAATTAAAATCTGGGTATTTCACCCATGTGTCAACTTTTATTTAAATGTGGCCACAATCCATTTCTTCCTGCACCTATAGCTCACAGAGCTGTGCACCTTAAGAGGGGGTTCTGCATGACTCAGTGTACTTTTTGCTGGCTCTAAGCTGCCCATCTGCATCCTCTGGGGGCAACAAGCAAGGCGGAATTACTGCTCTGTGCAGACACACCCAGGCCACTCGCTACGCATGACATGAAGGTGTGTTGCCCTGCATTTGACGAAGGCGTGTTCAGCCAAGGGCCAAAAGGAGGGGAAAGCTTCAGGGATCTTCTCTCCTTCGTGCACAAGGGGATATTCCTAGCGGTGCTCTAGGCGTGCATTTCCCTACCTGCTTCAGATGCCTCGACGTCTTGATAGTAGAACATGAGATGGCGAAAGCCCCCAGCCACAAAGAATTTATCGATACGGTCAATCTGTTGAAAATCAAAGTTAATTAATCATACACTCGGAAGCTGGGTGATTAGACGTAAATGAGCAGAGTCTGATCATGGATCAGATAATTTGTGCCTTGTGCATTTTGTATGTTTTTTTAAAAATGTAATGCCTTGTATATTGTGTGTGTATAGTATAAATTTGCTGTGCCCTGTTCATTCTGTAGTATGTAACTTTCCCTAAAGGAGAATATGTATGTTCAAAACACACTTGGAATCAGCTTAGTCATAATCACCACATCACTTCACTATGTGGAGCCGCTAGACAGAAGCCATGTGTGGAAACGCCACATGGATGGAGTAATCTCTCATGTTAGAATGCAGAAAGTGAAAATTCAGGCATCCAACACATCCAACAGTGAGAGAAGCTTAGAGGTATTCCAAGATAGAGATGGGTCATTTGATGAAGACACACTGAGATGGCATCTCCACATAGTGAAGCGATGTGGCTATTATGACTAAGCTGATACCAAGTGTGTTGTGAACATACATGTTCTCCTTTAGGGAAAGTTACATACTACAGAATGAACAGGGCACAGCAAATTTATACTATACACACACACATATATACAAGGTATCACATTTAAAAAACATACAAAATGCATGGGGCACAAATTATCTGATCCATGATCAGACCTTGCTCATTTTTTTTTTAAAGTCAGAAGCAGCCAGTGGTGTCTGGGGGCTGGATTGGGGCCATTGTGCTAAGAGGAAGGATTTAACTCTTACTATCCCATTCAAAATACACCCCCCCCCCCGAAATTGCGAGTAGTTCTATGGAGAAAAGTTGCAATATGGATCCTGTTTTTTTCCACAACTGAAAAAAAAAATGCCTACCTCTCATCTCCAGTTCCCACCCACCCCCCGATCAGTGTGTATAGCGGCTAGAGCATTAGACTGAAACTAATGGTTTTCTGAGCAACCATTTGGTTTCAGCACAAGGAAACAAGCAAAACTTCTGACCTTCGAAGCATATGGCCCAACATTCACAACAAACATTCTATCTGGAAGAAGGAGAAGGAGGGTTGGTTTTTCTCTACCACTTAAGGGAGAATCAAACCGGCTTATAACCACCTTCCCTTCCCAACCCCACAACAGACACCATGTGAGGTAGGTGGGGCTGAGAGAACTCCAACTAGCCCAAGGTCACCCAGCTGGCCTTATGTGTAGGAGTGGGGAAACAAATCCAGTTCACCAGATTAGCATCCACCGCTCATGTGGAGGAGCGGGGAATCAAACCCGGTCCTCCAGATCAGAGTCCACCTCTCCAAACCACTGCTCTTAACCATGACACCACGCTGGCGCTCAACAATCCCTGGGCATTCCACTATTTCTGCAGGCCCTGGCTCCCACCTTCAAAAGCACAGTGCATCACCGTACCCGAGTTCCTTCGAGGACGGCATCCTCCACTTCACTCTTCTCCAGATCCACACAGGAAGCCACAATTGACAGGATGTAATCATGTCTCCCGTCTAGGTGAGCCCGTTTGGCCTCTTTCTCCTCCTTCAGCTTTTGCTGTACAAACAAAAGGTCCATTATTCCAGTTTAGGGAAACCTGGTATTCAGTAGATATGTCTGAAGTACATGAACTCCTGATATGCTGACCTTGGAGTCAAAAACTTTTCCAGACCCTCAGTTTCACAGTGCTAAAACCAGTAACCAGTTTCACAGTGCTAAAGCTGTAACCCCCTCCATGAGAGACTCTCAGGATAAGGAAGCAATACAGCATGGAGAAAGCTGGAGATTCACAAACCATGCTTACAAGCAGTACCATTAAGTCAATGGTGCTTACTTCCAAGAAAACATGAATAGCATTTGGCTGTGAAGGTAGACAGGAGTAGGGTTGCCAACCTCCAGGTGGTGAATAACGTTAGTTGAAACCACAAACAGCACACAGCTCAGTCTTATAGTGAATAATGCTTATTTAGTAATAAATAATGCAATATCAGGTTCTCTTTAGTTTGGACTATGGTATAGAGGTGATACCTGGTTACATATCTGCGTTGTTACCTGAGAACCTGATATTGCATGTTTTTTGCTTTATTATTACTAAATGATTTATTATTACTAAATAAGCATTATTCACTATAAGACTGAGCTGTGTGCTGTTTGTGGTTTCAACCTCCAGGTGGTAGCTGGAGATCTCCCACTATTCCAACTGCTCTCCAGCCGATATAGATCAGTTCACCTGGAGAAAATGGCCGTTTTGGCAATTGGACTTTACGGCATTGAAGTCCCTCCCCAAACCCTGCCCTCCTCAGGCTCCACTCCAAAAACCTCTTGCTGGTGGCAAAGAGGGACCTGGCAACCCTATTTGCAGCCCACCTTTCAGTTTCCAACTGTGCCCATTTTCAAGAGCTCCAAGCACTGGGGGTATGCAAAGAGTCGTAAATTTCAGTCAATTTTCATGTAAGGCATTTTATGCATTCTCAGTTTCCTCCCCTCTAACTTCCCGTTTCTTCAAGGGGGTGGATTCAGCTACGCACGCATTTTGCCCCCTCTAGTGGTCAATTCGATATAACACCAGTTTTTACGAAGCACGAAAAGCTGCTGATTTAAACTACGGGGAGGAGAAACGCTTCATTTCAAGCTGTGTGATGTCGAATTGGCCACCAGAGGGAGCAAAAGGCACACGAGGAAACTGAGAATGGATAAAAAGCCTAACTTGAGACACCGGATGTGGCAGAATATTTTCTCACTCCTACTGCAGCCTCCAGTGGCTGTTTAAGTGCCCTTATCTGTAGAGAGCACAAGCAGTTCATGACCCCAGGCTCTGTCCCCAGAGATGTCCCATACCACCTGGCTCAGGAAAGGCCCACTGACCACACATTCTCAGAGGAGATCTTACTAGGCCAGGCAAATCCTTACCATGCCCCTGGCACAATGCACACCCAAATGGGGGTCCAGCAGTAGGGTTGCCAGGTCCCTCTTTGCCACTGGCGGGAGGTTTTTGGAGTGGAGCCTGAGGAGGTCAGGGTTTGGGGAGGGGAAGGGCTTCAATGCCTTAAAATCCAATTGCCAAAGCGGCCATTTTCTCCAGGTGAACTGATCTCTATCGGCTGGAGATAAGTTGTAGTAGCAGGAGATCTCCAGCTACTATCTGGAGGTTAAGTAGGAAGACAGCACGTGGCTCGATTGAGCCACGTGCTGTCTTCCTACTTAGCATTCACTATTTCCAGCATAGGTTTTTTCACTACCTGGAGGTTGGCAACCCTAGTCAGCAAGACAGATGGGGGAGTAAGGCTGAAAAGACCCCCATGAGATCTCCACTGCACATATGGGAAGGCTTGGACTCTGACACGTGTTTTGGGGGAGACTCATTGATAGGGCTGCCAGGTGGGTGGTTTTGGCTGGCAATTGCCCACCAATCCACCCAGCCGAACCGCAGCAGCAATCGTGTGTGCGCGCCGGCACTTGCATGCAATGACATCACTTCCGATTTTCCTTCCAAAAGTGCCGCATCACCATGGCCGATTTAATACTCGGGGGGGTTGAGTGTTAAATCGGCTGCAGCGATGCTGCCCTTCCGGAAGCAAAACCAGAAGTGATGTCATCACATGCGCAGCCGCCCCAGCTCCGCCCCCTAAAACCTCCCGCCAATCGGGAGGGAGGACCTGGCAGCCCTACTCATTGAGCCCAGCGACTATGTTAGAAACTTTCAGAAATTCTAAAACGCCTCTTTCTCAAAATGAGGTACAAATGTCGTTTAAATTTTTAGTCTTCTGTCCACATATGCCACTTGGCTTTCTGAAGACTTCTTACCATGCATTAAAACAAAACAAAAAAAAGTCCCATGATTTAGGAAAGCAACAGGTAAGAGTGAAAGATCTCGTTCCACCTTGGCAGCAATTGCTTCCAATGGCTTGATCAAAGCAGCCAGGAAAATTGCTAGGCAACCGGTAACCCAAGGCACTGCAAAACAAAACATGACTTCCCGGCCGTTTCTATTCTCCCAGTCTCGTTTGCAGCTGGGAACCTAGTTTACATTCAGCAAATAGTACTGAACGTGTGTTCAAGCCTTATGTACAAACCACGACAGAACGAAGACCTTTACCGTGCAATGCTAAGTAGAGTCACACCTTTCTACGCCCATTGAAATTAGTGGGCTTAAAAGGGTGACTTTTCTTAAGATTGCACTGTAAGTCCATGGCCTCAGAAGGACATAACCAGAGTCACAGAATGCGGTTTACCGGAAGTGAACAGAACGATGCTCCTGGAAAGCTCATAAATGTGCCATGGATGCAACCAACTTCCCCCCTGTTGCTTGTCCCCAGCATTTGTATTTAGAGACAGACTACTTCTGTACATGGAGGTTCCATTTACATAGCTAAAACAGATGTTCATAAACCTATAACAGTCCAAATGCAGAGGGAGGGAGAGGAGGCAATCAATAAGGAAAGTTATTGCAATAAAAACTCATCCATCATGTACGGAATCACATTCCAAAGTTAGTCCATACTGTACAGTGAAGATTACAAATCTCAAATGTACCCATATTAAAATATCTGCATTTCATATCAAATACCCCAGTTTAAGGATGAAACTATTAAGGCACTAAAAATTCATCATCAGATTTCCAGCTAGGTGGGGGGAAGGGGTTAGAACATAAGAAAGGTCCTGCTGGATCAGACCCAGGCCCATCAAGTCCAGCAGTCTGTTCACACAGTGGCCACCCAGGTGCGTCTAGGAAGCCCACAAGCAAGACGACGGCAACAGCAGCATCCTGCCTGTGTTTCACAGCACCTAATAGAATAGGCATCCTCATAAGAACATAAGCAGAGCCCTGCTGGATCTGACCCAGGCCCATCAAGCCCAGCAGTCTGTTCACACAGTGGCCAACCAGGCGCCTCTAGGAAGCCCACAAGCAAGACGACTGCAGCAGCAGCAGCATCTTGCCTGCGTTCCAAAGCACCAAAGATAATACTCATGCTCATAAGAACATAAGGAAAGCCATGCTTGATCAGACCAAGGTCCATCAAGCCCAGCAGTCTGTTCACCCAGAGGCAAACCAGGTGCCCTAGGAAGCCCCCAAACAAGGCGACTGCAGCAGCATTATCCTGCCTGCATTCCACGGCACCTAATATATTAGGCCTGCTCCTCTGATCCTGGAGAGGATAGGTGTGCATCATGACCAGTATCCATTTTTACTAGCAGCCGTGAATAGCCCTCTCCTCCATGAACATGTTCACTCCCCTCTCAAAGCCTTCCATGTTGGCAACCATCACCACATCCTGGTTAGAACTGGACAGGCACAAGCTGCATTAGCTAAGCTTGTAAGCCTCACATTATGAGGTGCCAGACCATTTCGAAAGGTATTAAAACTAACAAAGTACTACTTTGAGGTGATGCTCTGGGGCCTCGTAAACACGGCATAGCTTAGCGTGTCAATCCAGCCCTGAGGAGGAGATCTGTGAGGCGATTCGGAGCAGGGAGTAGCGATGGGGGAGTTTCACCCTGCTCCTACAGGGTTTTCCTAACAGGCCGCTCCTTCTCACGCGGAGGGGGAGGGAAAAAAACTGAATGGGGTGTCTGGTACAACAGGGAATGTCTCCCCAAAAGCAGGAAGTTAACCTAACCGTCGCCATAATTCAAAAGTCCCCCACCGCCGCCGCCCCAGCTGCTTTTGGAGTTTGAGTTACATTTCGGGAGTTTCGAGCCGGGATCCCAAAAGTCAGGTACAATTGCACACAAAATATTTATCTCATATTCAATAAGCAACGTAATATTATAGGCATGAAGCAATAACGATGATACGTTAATCTTCTATCAGTAGAAAATAACATTTTTTAAAAAAGCTTTGCATAAGAAAACCCCGCCACAGAAATCCACACCCTGAACGACAACCATCTGTCAGGTTCCCAGCTTTTCCAAGGCTAAGATTTTATATAGCTTAATATAAACTGAATCCAAGCGAGTGCTACAAAAGCAACTCCTAAGCAAGGCGGTATTGCTCCCACTTATGCAATGGTTCCTTACACTTTAAACAAATACAAATTACAGGAGTAGCATTATGTCCGTCTGGATTCCAATTGCAGGATTTCATATTAAGTGTGACTCCGCACCAAAGCCCCTTACCTTCAAAACTCTAGAAACGCTTTGTTTCCAAAGTTGTCGTCTGCCTGACTTAAACATCTGGTAAGGAAAAGTCTGGAAGCCTGCAACTAACTCTTAATTGTAAGCCAGTAAAACCATCATTTGCCTCACTGCTCCAAATGCTTCCATCAAAAAACGCTGGCGCCCAAAAGGACCTCTTGCTCAGATCAAAGGCCTTGGAAGTGTCAACGAGACCACGGTTGTCTGTTCCTAACCAAAATGTCTCTGATCAGATCCCAGCCCGTGAAAAGCAGTCGGCTAGTCGGCCAGAACTCATGAGTATGAGCTATGGAGATAAAACCAGCGTACTGTTTGGGTTGTTATGGCAGTATTGACTTAGGAGACGCCAGGCAAGATTACACGACAAGTACAACCATCAGTCTTCCGAGGTGCTTTTTGACATGCCTTTTCGTGTCTCTTGTTTGTTTCTGTCTGGGGGAAACATGAAGCAGAACATGGGAAAGCACAGGTTGGGGAGAAAACAGAATATCTTGAGATGATCCTGCATGTCGAGATAGCAATGGCTTTTCAAATAATCATCTGGAACTCGCAGGAAGTGTGAAGAACCCCATTGCAAACATGGGCAGCTTTGTCCTCTGAGTAGTTGAAATGTGGACAAACGTCCTGTGCCATGACAGCAGCTCCCGCAATCAGCATCTGATGCACCCACCCTAACTTTGCCGGGTGCACCATATGAAATCACTGCTTTAGAGAATGGTTCTGCAAACACAAAAGAGAAGGAACCAATAGTCTTCAAGGGTAGGTCTATAATTAACTTGCTTGTGCCACAGAACGCTATGATACTGTTGCACCAAACTGATCTTAGCCTCCTTGTGGATACAATCGACTTCTGTAACCCACACCTATCTGGATGCCATCTGCAATGCTCACAAGGAGAGGTTTGGGAGAGGCACATTGCAAAGCAAAATACAAAAAGGGGTGTTGTGGTGCCACCCAGTGGCAACAACTATAAATGCAACACAGCATTCCATTTGGTAAGGAATATTTACTTCCATGCAAATGTCTTATGTTCCCTCTTGAAAAGCAGCAAGACAGTGCCCATACAGAACAAAAGAGCAATCCCACGGCTGAGAGAAGCACACACTATTTCTGCATGCAGGACAGCATAATGGAGTTTGTTTCTAATCATATGATTAAGTGCTCAAGTGGTGGAGTCCTAGATGCAAAGACCACATCCACAAAATGTTTTACACTTTAAACGAGGGATGGCTGACTGGCAACCTAGAGACAGCTTCCATTCCCTAATACTCGGCCTAAGGCTGCCAGCTCCAGGTTGGGGGATTCCTGGAGGAGAAGAAGAAGAGCTGGTTTTTACATGCCGACTTTCTCTACCACTTAAGGGAGAATCAAATTGGTTTACAATCGCCTTCCCTTTCCCTCCCCCACAACAGACACCCTGTGAGGTGGGGGGGGCTGAGAGAGCTGTGACCAGCCCAAGGTCACCCAGCTGGCTTCATGTGGAGGAGTGGGGAATCGAACCCGGTTCTCCAGATTAGAGTCTGCTGCTCAAGTTTCAAGTGGGAAAACCAACCCAACTCACCAGATTAGCCTCTGCCGCTCATGTAGAGGAGCGGGGAATCAAACCCGGTTCTCCCGGTTAAGAGTCCACTCCTCCAAACCACCACTCTTAACCACTACACCACCTGCAGGTTGTGAAGCCCTCCAGGCAACTTTGGGCGGGCTCTCCAAGCAACGGGATGCAATTCCTTCATTGGACTGCTGGGCAGGGGCCCAAAGACTCTGCGGGACCCTGCAGAGCGAGGGACTGTTGCCACCTGGCTTGGGATATCACTGGAGGGTGCAACGAGGAATCCATTTGTGTATCGTTTGTGTGAGTGTATTGTGTTTGAGTGGCCAAGGAGGATCACGGTAGGGAGACCCTGCAGGGAAGTACAAGGGGAACCCCCGGTCTGCCACATGGAATTTCACAGGATGCAAAAGGAAAGTCCAAAACTGTTCGACACATATAATAGGAACATGGAATGTGAGAAGCATGAATCAAGGAAAGCTTGAAATTGTAATACAAGAAATGGAACGTTTAAACATCCTGGGAGCGAGTGAACTAAAGTGGCCTGGATTAGGACATTTTCAGTCAGAAAATTACGAAGTTTTTTATTCGGGGAATGGAAAAAACAGCAGAAACAGAGTTTCTTTAACACTGAGGCAAGATGTACCACAGGTAGGCAGGAGGTCTAATGCAAAGTCTGACCGAATAATATGAATCAGACTTCACGGAAAGCCTATCTACGTAAGTATCATTCAAATTTATGCCCCAACTACATATGCTGATGAGAAAGAAATTGAAAGCTTTTATGCAACCGTCCAGGAAGAAATTGATCACACACCTAAACAAGATATGCTGATAATCATAGGTAACTGGAAAGCAAAAGTAGGAAACAAAGCAGAATTAAATGTTGTTGGCAGATTTGGGCTAGGAGCACAGAATGAAGCAGGAGAACGACTCATAGAATTCTGTGAAGACAACAATTTGTTCATTGCGAACACATTTCAGACAACCGAACAGACGATTGTATACGTGGACATCACCAGACAGGCAATATAAAAATCAAATAATTACATATTCGGAAGCAGAAGATTGAGAAGTTCTATTCTGCCTTCTCAAACAAGACTAGGAGCTGATTGTGGAACAGAGCATGACTTGTTAATGAAGAAAATTGGAATAAAGTTGAAAAAAAACACCAAATTCATAGTGCCAAAATTCAAACTAAACATTTCTGAAGAGTTTAAAGACCATGTAAAGAACAGATTTGCATTACTAAGTTCAAGTGAACATGAACCAGAGGAACTGTGTTGAAACCAGAGATATTATCAAGGGAAAATGTGCATAGATTATTCCTGCAGCCAAAAGAAATGGAAAGCCTTGATGGATGACTGAGGAAACTCTTAAAATTGCTAAAGATAGACAAGAAGCAAACGTAAAAGGTGACAGAAATAGAATCAGAAGCTTAAATGCAGCATTCCAGCGACTGGCACGCGGAGTCAAAGAGAACTGTTAAAATAACCAGGGTAAAGAAATAGAAGAGAACGACAACAACAAAAGGAAGAACAAAAGATCTGTTCCACAAGATTCAAGAAAACAAAGGGAAATTTAAAGCATGGTTAGGCATGCTGAAAAATCAACATGGAAATACATTAACTGAACAGGACGAAATAAAGAAAAGGTGGGAACTACACTGAAAAACTATACAGAAGAGATGAAAGGATGACAGATTCCTTCCAAGAAGAAACTTTTGAAGAAAAACCTAGAGTTTTAGAAAGTGAAGTGAGACGAGGGTTGCCAGCTCTGGGTTGGGAAATACCTGGAGTTTTTGTGGGCGGGCTTGAGGAGGGTGGGGTTTGGAGGGGGAAGGGACTTCAATGCAATAGAGTCCAATTGCCAAAGTGGCTATTTTCTACAGGTGAACTGATCTCTATCAGCTAGAGATCAGCTGTAATAGTGAGAGATCCCCAGCCACCACCTGGAATAAAATCATAAAATAATAGAGTTGGAAGGGACCATCAGGGTCATCTAGTCCAACCCCCTGTACAATTCAGGAGACTCACAACTACCTCCCCCCCCCCCAGTGACCACCTACTCCATGCTCAGAAGATGGCCAAGATGCCCTCCCTCTCATGATCTTGAGCTAAATTTCCTGTTTGTTTTTAAAATGAAGGACTGTAGCCTAAGTCAAGAGCAGGCTATGCTAAGGAGTGGCAAAGTCCAGCTGCAAAATCAAATGTACAGATTCCCTCCTCGCACACTTAAAGTAACTAGCATTACCAACTCAAGGATGGGAAATTCCGGGAGATTTGGGGGTGAAAGTTATGACGAGTAGGGTTTGGGGAGGGGATAGGGTTGCCAGCTCCAGGTTGGGAAATACCTGTAGATTTGGGGGGCGGAGCCTGAGGAGGGCAGGTTTTGGGGAGGGGAGAGACTTCAATCCCAATGGCCAATGGCCAAAGCAGACATTTTCTCCAGGTGAATTGATCTCTATCAGTGTCAGGCCTTTGCCTTTTTTTGCTGGAGCAAAGGCTCTTGACATGAGGTTCTGGCCACACGTCAAGTCCTCGGTTCTCATACCTATGAATGTCTGTGTACAGTTCCGCTCATCCTGTTTTCTGCAGCTGTCTTAATGTTTAGTCTGTCTTCCTGGGAACCGCTTATCTCGGGGTTGCCTAGCAATGTTTACCTTTTCAGTTCGTAGTGTCTTAAGCATGTAACCTGCCTGTGTTCACCATTACTAACCTCACCTGCCTGTAGGCAGTCAGTCCTTTAACCTGTCTTTTTGCTCCTAATAAAGTATTACTGCTTCAGAGCTACCTGCCTGGATGAGTTTGCTTATGGGATGCTAGGGACAGACGCCTGATACTTACAATCAGCTGGAGATCAATTGTAATAGCAGGAGATCTCCAGCGACTACCTGGGGGTTGGTACCCCTAGGAGAAGAGGGGCCTCAGTGGAGTTAAGACAGAAGGCCTGAAAAATAAAAAAATCACGGGACTCCAAAAGAGGCCCCAGAAAGATATATTTAGAATTCTGGGCCAGACAAAAGAAGACAAAGAAGAAGTTATATTAAACTCAGACAGGAGGGTTGTTTGTCTGGTCCAAGGACTAAGCTAGATATCAGAATGGTACTGGACAAAGGGAGTCTGAAGGGAGGAATATGATTTATGCTGGCCAAGATAGGTTACCAGGTGCAGTGACCTTATAATAGCCAATTATAGCCAATGAGATTTTGCATGCATCTATACAGACCAATGAGATTCTTTTATTCTTGTAACCAATTAAAATTATTACCGTATTTTTCGCTCCATTAGACGCACCTGACCATAAGACGCCCCCCCCCCCCAGCTGGCCGTCGGGGCGGGGAAAGCCGGCTTGCGCTGGAACGACGCGAGCTGGCTCTGTGCGCCCTGCCCGCCTCCCAGCGCACAGAGCCGGCTCGCGTCAATCCATCGCGCCCGGCCAGCTCTGTGCGCCCCCCCCGCCTCCCAGCTGGGAGGCGGACGGGGCGCACAGAGCCGGCTTGCGCCGTTCCAGCGCGCCGGCTCTGTGTGCCCTGACGGCCAGCTGGGAGGCGGGCGGGGCGCACAGAGCCGGCTGGGCGCACTGGAACGGCGCAAGCCGGCTTTCCCCGCCCGCCTCCCAGCGCGCCCAGCCGGCTCTGTGCGCACATTCACTCCATAAGACGCACAGACATTTCCCCTTACTTTTGAGGAGGAAAAAGGTGTGTCTTATGGAGCGAAAAATACGGTAAATGTTATTATAAGCAATGAACGATTAACCAAAATTCTTTAACCAGTAAGAAGTGATTACGAAATATGCATAAACAGTGTACTATAATGAGCTAATTAAGAAGTTATAAAAGATCTAACACACCTTTGTTCCAGGCCCCAGCTTCTCCTTTTATGCTCTTGAGAGCAAAGCTTGGGTTTTTGCAGCTGCAAAATAAAAACGGTTTTTCTCGGAATATTGGGTCTGGGGTCTCCCTGTTTTCAGGCTTATCTTTGTACATCAGAGTATAATGCCATAGAGTCCAGGACCTTTGCCACTTGTATAACAAAATCAATAAGTAAGTAAGATTAATCCGCAGACGGCAGGTGCCTTTGACACAATGGAACTCTTCACATTCATTTAATGGTTTGAATTGATTTTGTTGTACAAGTGGCGAAATGCAAGGGCTGAAAAAGCTGTGGCTTGGTGAAAACACTATTTAATTCCGGAAGAAGTGTTTCCTGCTTTGCATCTACCTTTCCAGACTGACACCGTTCTTCGCCTACCTTTGCATGGTTTTTGCTAGCCAACGAATATTTCTTCGAACAACAAGTTACTCGTTTTCAAGAGGAGGACTTACCTGCAGTGATATTGACCTAAAAGGATTTACCTGTTTGATATGGAATTAATGCAGTCGTATAGCAGTGTGCTATAAGTTCTCCTGCTGCCTGTCTTATGTTTTGTCATTCTTGCGCGCGAGCATGTTTGTACCTGTGTCATTTTGTACATTTAGATAGTTAGGTTGTTTATAATATTTCACATTGTCTTGGTGTTTGACCTCACATTTTGCATAAGGTGTTTAAAAATATTTACATGCATAAACTCCAAGGACATTTTTCACTTGCAGCTTCAGTGCTGTTTTTTTGCCTTCTTATCACAGCCTACAGCACAGGTGGAGATTTATAGCAGACCACCTGGAGGTTGGCAACTCTAAACCAGCAACAGGATCAAGATTAGCAGCATGTAAATCAACACCACAGGCCTCAGCACCAAACACAGGGACGCCGATATCAGGTAATCATACACCCATCCAGTTTAGGAGTGCAAAATGCAGGTTGCTAAGAACGAACCTGATCAGGAAACGGATCCTTCACCCCAGGGAATGACAGTATTACAATGCCTTCCCCTGCCCTCCTTTATGAACCATTGACTTCCATTAATTAATAAGGGCCTAGTTTGGTTTTTCTTTCTGGTTGGGTAGAAACAGAACTCAAGGCAGACTGGTTGAGAAGGGCATGAGCACTTATTTGCTTTTCACCAATAGCTCAGCATGGGGGGAGTTGGCTGGTTCCTGACTCGTGGGACTTGGCTGGAAGCGTGAGCTATGTCTGAACTTGCCCCAAAGGAGGGGGGGAAGCATCAACATACCACAAAGCCAGAGCACGGCCACTGCAGATCTGGGACTCTGCCTTCAGACCCTTCCTCAGAACCCAGGATTTCTTTGAAGCGTTAAGGCCTAACCCCCTTATTTCCCTACTGCCGGTGCTGAACCACTGTATGATGGCTCGTGACTACACAGAGGGGCCACCAGCATGCAAATGGCCCACCCAGGATCAGTGCCTCTGGACATAACCCCTCGCTTTGCATGGAGGGTAGAAGGCAGCTACTGCATAAGAACATAAGAAAAGCCCTGCTGGATCAGACCCAGGCCCATCAAGTCCAGCAGTCTGTTCACACAGTGGCCACCCAGGTGCCTCTAGGAAGCCCACAAACAAGATGACTGCGGCAGCATTACCCTGCCTGTGCTCCACAGCACCTCATATAATAGGCATGCTCCCCTGATCCTGGAGATAATAGGCATGCATCATGATTAGTAGCCATTTTGACTAGTAGCCATGGATAGCCCTCTCCTCCATGAACGTGTCCACTCCCCTCTTCAAGCCTTCCAAGTTGGCAGCAATTTGCACTGTTGCAGCAGCTGCTCACAAAAGCACCCCCCCCCCAAAAAAAAACCCTTTTCGTTTCTTGTCCCCTGGAGACATGAAATCCAAAGGTGTGCATCTTCTGGACAAGTCAAAAAGAGGCTTTCATTAAAAGTTATTTGAATGGAAACAACCCGTCAGCTACAAGCAGACCTCAAGAGATCTTAAAAAGACAGAACACTTCAGTTGCCAACTCTGGATTGAGAAATACCTGGAGATTTTTGAAGGGGTGGAGACTAGGAAGGCAGAGTTTGGGGAGGGGAGTTGCCCGCCACCTCATTCTGCAGGTGGGGGCACAGAGCGCAAACGTGGGACCTTGAGTGAAGGGTTGGGCATTACGGGAGAAAGGCCACCCACCATAGTTTAATTCAGTTGGTGAAATATTAGTGGCTCAGAGCAATTTTGCTATCACTTGAAACATTTCTTGGCCCCCTAAAAGCCGACATCTTCCTTTCCCCCCCCCTCCTGAATATCTTGTTTCACGTTTTAAAAAATACATAGGGCTAGGGTTGCCAGGTCCCCCCTGGGCACTGGCAGGGGATGGGGGCTAGGGTTGCCAGATCCAGGCTGGGGAAACTCCTGGAGATTTGGGAGTCGAGTCTGTGGGAGGACAGGGACCTCCATGGGGTACAATGCCAGAGAGTCCACCCTCCAAAGCATCCATTTCCTCCAGGGGAACTGATCTCTGTAGTCTGGAGATGAGCTGAAGTTCCAGGAGATCCCCAGGTCCCACCTGGAGGCTAAACAATTGATACGTATGCTGAATAACGTTAGTTCAGAAAAATAAACAGCACCACAGCTCAAGCAACTAATGAAATGCAATGCAATTTTACAATTCTTAGAAATTTATACTAAAATAAACATTCAAATGCAGAGAAACAAATTCCAGAGAGACTAATTCCATACAAGCTATAACAAAAAGAAGGCTTGAAATTTGCAGCAGCCTAATATTAAATAAGAGAGTCCAACAGAAAACTGGTTAATGTTCACCCAAAATTCTCCTGGCAACAGCAGTTGCTTTTCAGTCCTTCAAAATATAACAATAAATCCCAGGGCTCCTAAATCAGTCGTAGAAAGTCCATGCGGAAAAAATGTAACGAACGACAAAACGCCACTTCCGGAGTCTGTGTACGTTTCTCCTGAGGGTACCGTATTATGAAAATATTATGAAAATATTGCATCAACAAGAATTAAGATTCATCTATCTCTTTAAGACTCTGTCCCCCTGAACAATGAGTTCGATCTATCTAGCTTCCTGTACGTATGGGATTCTCTTCAGCTGACTGGGCTAGAACACTTGTTAAAATGAAGGAGCAGAATTATTGCATCACCAGCCTTCAGAGTTAAGACTGATACCCGTGAGGGTCGCTGGTCAGAGTATTGGTAAGCTGAAACCTATGCTTTTCTCCCTATCTAGATTACAAATATTGAGCTCCTTTTGCGACTGTTGTTTCTTTGATGTAACATTTTTCACTCAGAGGTCTTTGTACCCGTGGGAATGTTGTCTTTAAACAAACAAATGTACAACTGATGAAGCAAGTTTGCGAAACGCACACAGACTCCGGAAGTGGCGTTTTGTCGTTCGTTACATTTTTTTCCGCATGGACTTTCTACGACTGATTTAGGAGCCCTGGGATTTATTGTTATATTTTGAAGGACTGAAAAGCAACTGCTGTTGCCAGGAGAATTTTGGGTGAACATTAACCAGTTTTCTGTTGGACTCTCTTATTTAATATTAGGCTGCTGCAAATTTCAAGCCTTCTTTTTGTTATATCTTGTATGGAATTAGTCTCTCTGGAATTTGTTTCTCTGCATTTGAATGTTTATTTTAGTATAAATTTCTAGGAATTGTAAAATTGCATTGCATTTCATTAGTTGCTTGAGCTGTGGTGCTGTTTATTTTTCTCAACCCACCTGGAGGCTGGCATCCCTACATAGGATGGAAGATTAGGGGACCTCCCAGCAGCCTTCTTACCCTCTCCCAAAATTCAGTGAACAGCCACAGGGTCAGTAAGACTAGGGACCACTGGAGGAAACCAGGTACTTGTAGCCACATTTGCCCACCCGTGCTCTTGCCTGTCTCTCCCACCGCTGGCATTTAGACTGCATCCTCTTCAGAGGAGAGCTGTGGTACTCTGAAAAGCTCCATCTACAGATACTGAATATCAATGGCGTTCGTATCCCCCGCACTCTAAGGATCAGTAGGGCACGGAGGGAAGAAAAAAATCCCTGGCCTCTCACCCCAAGAACACTGCCGTTGGCTAAGCACACTGCAAGCCCAGAGCATGGGACAAGGAGAAGGCGGAAATCTGAGCCCTCATCAGCGCTTCAGTACAAACATTTAGCGCAAATATTCCCCCGAGGTGCATTCAGCAAGCAACGGGGTCAGAGCTCTAATCAGCACCGTCTACCTAACCGCTTACTTCAAATGGAGTAAGAATTTCTCGCCATAATTGCTCTCGCCTCTTGCCCTGACTGTCTGGACGTGTCTGCAAGAGCAGCCTCGGTGATTCTAGGGCCCTAGGGCGAAAGTCCTCTGAATTATTGCCAACCCCCATGGGGCCCCCTGCTATGGCCGAGCAAGCAAGGGGGCAGCTCTTGTCCTATGGGAGGCAGGTGGGAGCCGTTGCTGGACGCCAGCTGCTCAAACCCCAGATGGGGCAGGTGTGAGCAGCTGTTGCTGCGAGCAGACAGAACGAGCCCTGGATGAATTGGCTGCGAGTAGCGGTGGCAGCAGCCAGCCCTGTTACTTCTTTTCCCCGCTCTGGCAGTCACCCCCCACCCCAGCATGGGACCCTGAGCAGCTGCCCCTGTTGTCCACTGGCTAAGACCACCCTTGCATCTGTGGTTTTAGCACCCAAAGCACACCTTGGAATTATTTTTCTGTCTCATAAACACACACAAGTACAAGAGCAGGGGCTGTGGCTCAGTGGTGGAGCCTCTGCTTAGCATGCAGAAGGTCCCAGATTCAATCCCCCGGCATCTCCAGTTTAAGGGACTAGGCAGGTAGGTGATGTGAAAGACTCCTGCCTGAGACCCTGGAGAGCTGCTGCCAGTCTGAGTAGACAATACTGACTTGGATGGCCCAAGGGTCTGATTCAGTATGTGTTCATGTGTACCCTCTGAAGAATACAAAGCAGCGAAACAGCCCCCATCTTCCTTCCATATTCTTCAAACAAAATACACAGATGTGCATCCTTTGCCCCTCGGGAAGCCAGCCAATGAGATCAGAATAGGCCTTGAGCTACAAGAAAATCGAGGCATCCCTCCTCCCAGGCTGACCTGGAGCCCCACCTTCCTTTGCAGCCCAGCTGAGTCTGCAGGGACGTTATGAAGACAAAAATGGGTGAAAGCCAGCATCGGCTTTTTGCAGGAAGGCTGGGATATAAAAATGTGCTAAGTACTAAGCCCATAAAGGCCATACCCACAGTGACAACGTATTTCAAAGTGTGAAGAAAGAGTTAAAGAGTTATTAGGCTTCTGGAACTCTTTAGCTTCTATCACTAATTACATGGCTGAGCTCCTGGGGATGGGATGACCTTGTTATTCATTTATCACTTGGTTCCTTTAGCTTCTGTTTTGCAAACACCGACTCTCTCTGCAATGTTCAGATAGCAATTTAAGTTATGTGTTTTAAACAACGGACTGGATCCTACAAATCCATGTCACTAGATGAGGCACTTTCCTCCAGTGGAAGAAGAGGAAGATGAAGAAGAAGAGTTGGTTTTTATATGCCAATTTTCTCTACCTTTAAGGAGTCTCAAAGCGTCTTATAATCTCCTTCCCTTCCTCTTCCCACAAGAGACACCTTGTGAGGTAGGTGAGGCTGAGAGAGCTCTCAGAGAGCTGTGACTAGCCCAAGGTCATCCAGCTGGCTTCATATCAAGGAGCGGGGAAAACAACATGTTTCTCCAGATTAGAGTCCACCGCTCCAAACCACTACACCACGCTGGCCTGGGAACGAGAATTTTGTGTTGAGGGGGGGAAGCTCCTTCCACTGGAGGACAGGGCCTCTACCAGTGGAATGGATCTGTGTGATCCAACCCACCATTGTTGAGACTTCAGGAGATTATTGCCTTTTCATATCAACTTCCACCAGAATCTGAGAAATCATCATATCAAATCATGTATCATATTGTATGTGGGCCATTCTGCGGATATCTAAATCCACAGATTGGGGGCATGCTGACAGAAAGGAGATATTTCTCCAAACTTGGAGGACTCCTCAGGTTTGCAGAAAAATTGTAAAACTGTACAAAATTACATGGGGGGTTAAATCTCCCCCAAACAAGAGTGTTAAACATAAGAACATAAGAAAAGCCCTGCTGGATCAGACCAAGGCCCATCCCGTCCAGCAGTCTGTTCACACAGTGGCCAACCAGGTGTCTCTAGGAAGCCACTAACAAGACGACTGCAGCAGCACCATCCTGCCTGTGTTCCACAGCACCTAAGATAATAGGCTTGCTCCTCTGATCCTGGAGAGAATAGGTATGCATCATGACTAGTATCCATTTTACCTAGTAGCCATGAATATCCCTTTCCTCCATGAACATGTCCACTCCCGTCTTAAAGCCTTCCAAGTTGGCAGCTTTCACCACATTTCAGGGCAGGGAGTTCCACAATTTAACTACGGTATGCATTGTGTGAAGAAATACTTCCTTTTATCTGTTTTGAATCTTTCACCCTCCAGCTTCAGCAGATGACCCCACATTCTAATATTATGGGAGACGGAGAAAAACTTCTCCCTGTCCACTCTCTCCAAACCATGCATAATTTTATAGACCTCTATCATGTCTCCCCTCAGCCGCCTTCTTTCCAAGCTAAACAGCCCTAAGCATTTTAACCGTTCCTCATAGGGCAGTTGCTCTAGTCCCCTAATCATTTTGGTTGCTCTTTTCTGCACCTTCTCAAGCTCTGTAATATCCTTTTTAGGTGTGGTGACCAGAACTGTACACAGTATTCCAAGTGTGGTTTCATCATAGATTTGTACAAGGGCAGTATGATATCAGCAGTCTTATTCTCCATTCCTCGCCTAATTATGGCCAGCATGGAATTTGCCTTTCTTACAGCAGCCGCACACTGGGTTGACATCTTCATTGAGCTATCCACTACCATCCCAAGATCCCTTTCTTGGTCTGTCACTGCCAGCACAGATCCCATCAGTGTATATGTGAAGCTGGGAGTTTTTGCCCCAATATGCATCACTTTACACTTGCTCACACTGAATCTCATTTGCCTTTTTAATGCCCATTCTTCCAGTTTATAGAGATCCTTTTGGAGCTCTTCACAGTCTGATTTTGTTTGAACCACCCTAAATAATTTGGTGTTATCTGCAAACTTGGCTACTTTGCTGTTCAATCCCAACTCCAGGTCATTGATGAACAGGTTGAAAAGCACCGGTCCCAGCACAGATCCCTGAGGGACCCCACTGTTCACATCCCTCCATTGGGAGAACTGACCATTGATTCCTACTCTCTGCTTCCTTCGTGTTGTCTACGCACAAGCAGTCAATGCACCTACCTTCTCTGTCAGCACCCAGGAGATGCGTTGGTGACAGAGGGCCTGGCATTAAAAGCTGGGTTCCTCAGTGCACTCAGCAGCTGAGACGGGGAGCCATGCCGGGACCCATGGTGGAGGCTGGGATCTGTGCTGTACCCAATGGCATTGGCCGGGAGCAGCTCTGGGACCAGTGGTGGAGCCTGGGAGTTCTGCGTGTGGCCTAGAGACTTACTTTTGTTTTAAATGACACCTAAGAATTCAGAGAACCTGTGAAGCCTATTGTTACAACCCTCCAGCACAAAAAGGCATGCAGAAATCAGGATAAAGCAAAGCGGTCTGGGCCAGAACAGACGGGGGGGGGGGGGAAACCATGCAGAAAAGCCCTTAGTCATCTCATGTCTCTCAATGCCCGAGTAATACCAGTGATATTCCAAACTAACTTTTGCTTGCTTCCCTCCCGAATAAGAGGACTTGGATTCCGGCATCTCCAAGCTGCAAGAAAGCAAGCAACCCCCAGAAGAGGGTCAGTACCCCCAAGCCTCCATACACGTGTTCCTTCTGCCCCAGAGATGCCATGCGCAAGCACCGCTTCATGTCCTAGAGCCTGTCTCTCTCGCATTAGGGAAGGAGAAGAGGAAGAAGAGTGGGTTTTTATATGCCAACTTTCTCTGCCACTTAAGGGAGCCGCAAACCGGCTTACAATCCCCTTCCCTCCCCCTCCCCACAACAAACACCCTGTGAGGTAGGTGGGGCGGAGAGAGCTCTAACAGCTGTAACTTGCCCAAGGCCACCCAGCTGGCTTCGGGTGGAGGAGCGGGGAAACAAACCCAGTCCCCCAGATTAGCCTCCACCGCTCAGGTGGAGGAGTGGGCATTCAAACCTCCGGGGTCAAACCCTCAGTGGGGGATCCAACCCTCAGGTCCCAGGCAGCCCTCCATCCAGGCACTAACTAGGAAGAGGACAATTCACCGTGGGCGGCCGTGTTAGCCTGTCTGCAGTAGTAGAAAAGGGCGAGAGTCCAGTAGCACCTTAAAGACTAACAAAAATATTTCATGGTAGGGTCTGAGCTTTCGTGAGCCACAGCTCGCTTCTTCAGATAGGGTCTGAGCTTTCTTGAGCCACAGCTCGCTTCTTCAAATAGGGTCTGAGCTTTCTTGAGCCACAGCTCGCTTCTTCAAATAGGGTCTGAGCTTTCGTGAGCCACAGCTCGCTTCTTCAGATAGGGTCTGAGCTTTCGTGAGCCACAGCTCGCTTCTTCAGATAGGGTCTGAGCTTTCTTGAGCCACAGCTCGCTTCTTCAAATAGGGTCTGAGCTTTCGTGAGCCACAGCTCGCTTCTTCAGATAGGGTCTGAGCTTTCGTGAGCCACAGCTCACTTCTTCAGATAGGGTCTGAGCTTTCGTGAGCCACAGCTCGCTTCTTCAGATAGGGTCTGAGCTTTCGTGAGCCACAGCTCGCTTCTTCAGATAGGGTCTGAGCTTTCTTGAGCCACAGCTCGCTTCTTCAAATAGGGTCTGAGCTTTCGTGAGCCACAGCTCGCTTCTTCAGATAGGGTCTGAGCTTTCGTGAGCCACAGCTCACTTCTTCAAATAGGGTCTGAGCTTTCGTGAGCCACAGCTCACTTCTTCAAATAGGGTCTGAGCTTTCGTGAGCCACAGCTCGTTTCTTCAGATAGGGTCTGAGCTTTCGTGAGCCACAGCTCGCTTCTTCAGATAGGGTCTGAGCATTCGTGAGCCACAGCTCGCTTCTTCAAATAGGGTCTGAGCTTTCGTGAGCCACAGCTCGCTTCTTCAGATAGGGTCTGAGCTTTCGTGAGCCACAGCTCACTTCTTCAAATAGGGTCTGAGCTTTCGTGAGCCACAGCTCGCTTCTTCAGATAGGGTCTGAGCTTTCTTGAGCCACAGCTCGCTTCTTCAGATAGGGCAGGAGCTTTCGTGAGCCACAGCTCACTTCTTCAGATAGGGTAGGAGCTTTTGTGAGCCACAGCTCGCTTCTTCAGATAGGGTTTGAGCTTTTGTGAGCCACAGCTCACTTCTTCAGATAGGGTTTGAGCTTTTGTGAGCCGCAGCTCACTTCTTCAGATAGGGGAGGAGCTTTTGTGAGCCACAGCTCGCTTCTTCAAATAGGGTCTGAGCTTTCTTGAGCCACAGCTCGCTTCTTCAAATAGGGTCTGAGCTTTCGTGAGCCACAGCTCACTTCTTCAAATAGGGTCTGAGCTTTCGTGAGCCACAGCTCGCTTCTTCAGATAGGGTCTGAGCTTTCGTGAGCCACAGCTCGCTTCTTCAGATAGGGTCTGAGCTTTCTTGAGCCACAGCTCGCTTCTTCAAATAGGGTCTGAGCTTTCTTGAGCCACAGCTCGCTTCTTCAAATAGGGTCTGAGCTTTCGTGAGCCACAGCTCGCTTCTTCAGATAGGGTCTGAGCTTTCGTGAGCCACAGCTCGCTTCTTCAGATAGGGTCTGAGCTTTCTTGAGCCACAGCTCGCTTCTTCAAATAGGGTCTGAGCTTTCGTGAGCCACAGCTCGCTTCTTCAGATAGGGTCTGAGCTTTCGTGAGCCACAGCTCACTTCTTCAGATAGGGTCTGAGCTTTCGTGAGCCACAGCTCGCTTCTTCAGATAGGGTCTGAGCTTTCGTGAGCCACAGCTCGCTTCTTCAGATAGGGTCTGAGCTTTCTTGAGCCACAGCTCGCTTCTTCAAATAGGGTCTGAGCTTTCGTGAGCCACAGCTCGCTTCTTCAGATAGGGTCTGAGCTTTCGTGAGCCACAGCTCACTTCTTCAAATAGGGTCTGAGCTTTCGTGAGCCACAGCTCACTTCTTCAAATAGGGTCTGAGCTTTCGTGAGCCACAGCTCACTTCTTCAAATAGGGTCTGAGCTTTCGTGAGCCACAGCTCGTTTCTTCAGATAGGGTCTGAGCTTTCGTGAGCCACAGCTCGCTTCTTCAGATAGGGTCTGAGCATTCGTGAGCCACAGCTCGCTTCTTCAAATAGGGTCTGAGCTTTCGTGAGCCACAGCTCGCTTCTTCAGATAGGGTCTGAGCTTTCGTGAGCCACAGCTCTCTTCTTCAAATAGGGTCTGAGCTTTCGTGAGCCACAGCTCGCTTCTTCAGATAGGGTCTGAGCTTTCGTGAGCCACAGCTCACTTCTTCAAATAGGGTCTGAGCTTTCTTGAGCCACAGCTCGCTTCTTCAAATAGGGTCTGAGCTTTCGTGAGCCACAGCTCGCTTCTTCAGATAGGGTCTGAGCTTTCGTGAGCCACAGCTCGCTTCTTCAGATAGGGTCTGAGCTTTCTTGAGCCACAGCTCGCTTCTTCAAATAGGGTCTGAGCTTTCGTGAGCCACAGCTCGCTTCTTCAGATAGGGTCTGAGCTTTCGTGAGCCACAGCTCACTTCTTCAGATAGGGTCTGAGCTTTCGTGAGCCACAGCTCGCTTCTTCAGATAGGGTCTGAGCTTTCGTGAGCCACAGCTCGCTTCTTCAGATAGGGTCTGAGCTTTCTTGAGCCACAGCTCGCTTCTTCAAATAGGGTCTGAGCTTTCGTGAGCCACAGCTCGCTTCTTCAGATAGGGTCTGAGCTTTCGTGAGCCACAGCTCACTTCTTCAAATAGGGTCTGAGCTTTCGTGAGCCACAGCTCACTTCTTCAAATAGGGTCTGAGCTTTCGTGAGCCACAGCTCACTTCTTCAAATAGGGTCTGAGCTTTCGTGAGCCACAGCTCGTTTCTTCAGATAGGGTCTGAGCTTTCGTGAGCCACAGCTCGCTTCTTCAGATAGGGTCTGAGCATTCGTGAGCCACAGCTCGCTTCTTCAAATAGGGTCTGAGCTTTCGTGAGCCACAGCTCGCTTCTTCAGATAGGGTCTGAGCTTTCGTGAGCCACAGCTCACTTCTTCAAATAGGGT
Organism: Euleptes europaea; assembly: GCF_029931775.1. Classification (NCBI taxonomy): domain Eukaryota; kingdom Metazoa; phylum Chordata; class Lepidosauria; order Squamata; family Sphaerodactylidae; genus Euleptes; species Euleptes europaea. Next base: position 83,398,912 of record NC_079319.1, read on the forward strand.
CTGAGCTTTCGTGAGCCACAGCTCGCTTCTTCAGATAGGGTCTGAGCTTTCTTGAGCCACAGCTCGCTTCTTCAGATAGGGCAGGAGCTTTCGTGAGCCACAGCTCACTTCTTCAGATAGGGTAGGAGCTTTTGTGAGCCACAGCTCGCTTCTTCAGATAGGGTTTGAGCTTTTGTGAGCCACAGCTCACTTCTTCAGATAGGGTTTGAGCTTTTGTGAGCCGCAGCTCACTTCTTCAGATAGGGGAGGAGCTTTTGTGAGCCACAGCTCGCTTCTTCAAATAGGGTCTGAGCTTTCTTGAGCCACAGCTCGCTTCTTCAAATAGGGTCTGAGCTTTCGTGAGCCACAGCTCACTTCTTCAAATAGGGTCTGAGCTTTCGTGAGCCACAGCTCGCTTCTTCAGATAGGGTCTGAGCTTTCGTGAGCCACAGCTCGCTTCTTCAGATAGGGTCTGAGCTTTCGTGAGCCACAGCTCGCTTCTTCAGATAGGGTTTGAGCTTTTGTGAGCCACAGCTCACTTCTTCAGATAGGGTCTGAGCTTTCTTGAGCCACAGCTCACTTCTTCAGATAGGGTCTGAGCTTTCTTGAGCCACAGCTCGCTTCTTCAGATAGGGTCTGAGCTTTCGTGAGCCACAGCTCGCTTCTTCAGATAGGGCAGGAGCTTTCGTGAGCCACAGCTCACTTCTTCAAATAGGGTCTGAGCTTTCGTGAGCCACAGCTCCCTTCTTCAAATAGGGTCTGAGCTTTCGTGAGCCACAGCTCGCTTCTTCAGATAGGGTCTGAGCTTTCTTGAGCCACAGCTCACTTCTTCAGATAGGCGAGGAGCTTTCGAGAGCCACAGCTCCCTCCTTCAGATACCTGAAGAAGCGAGCTGTGGCTCAGGAAAGCTCCTACCCTACCCGAAAATATTCTTGTTAGTCTTTAAGGTGCAACTCGACTCTTGCCCTTTTCTAGTATCTGAAGAAGTGAGCTGTGGCTCACGAAAGCTCACACCCTACCCGAAAATATTCTTGTTAGTCTTTAAGGTGCTCCTGGACTCCTGCCCTTTCCTACTGGGAAGAGGACCGACGAAGAAGCGCGGCGCCCCGACGACCCCCTAGAAAGCCCCTCGCCAGGTCTCGGGGGTGGGGTGGGGGGGCAGAGGTCGAGGCTGGGAAGCAAGGAAGGAAGGCCGGGGCGCCGGGGAGGGGGTCTCGGGAGGGGGTCCCGGGGAGGGGGATCTGCAGGGGCGGTTTGTGCCGAGAGCGAGCGCCTCCCTCTTCGGCCCCGGGGGATGGTGGTGTTGGGGGGGGGGGGTGTGCGCGTTTGCAACGCGCGGCTCAGCAAGCAGCCGCTGCAAAAGCCGACTGCATTGGGTTGCGCCCCCCTCCCCGCCGCCTGGCCCCCCGGAGGGCCAGCGGGGCTCCTCGGCGGCCCGCCCGCCCCGTCGGCGCGGAGGGACCAAGGCGAACCCGGCCGGGCGCACCTGCAGCTCCTGGAGGTTCTCCATCGGCGCGATGGGCGGCGGCGGCGGGGCGTGCAGGGAGCCGGCCTGGCCCGGCCCGACGGGGACCCCGGCCGCCTCCATCCCTCGCCCGCTCGCCCCCGACGGCCTGTTTGCGGCCGTCTCCATGGCAAGGACAGGCGGCGCCTCTTCCTCCTCCTCCGCGGCCCCTCGGCGCCCCTCCGGCGGAGGCGTGGAGCCAGACCGACGGGGCGGCCGCCGGGGCCAGCATCCCTCCTCCTCCTCCTCCCCCGTGGCCACCGGCGCCTCTGAGCAGCCGCAGCCCTCCCACCCCCCAAGCAGGCACTTCGGACCCCTGCTCCTTTTGTTTCCCCCGGGCCCTGGGGTGGGGGGGGGGGCTGCTGTGCCAGTGCCGTTCCCACCCCGTCCTGGGCAGACTGGGGAGGGTCAGGGAGAAGCCTCCGCCGGATCAAACCCCCTCGGGCTGGAGGGTGAGAGATTCAAAACAGATAAAAGGAGCTGTTGCATACTAAAATTGTGGGACTCCCTGCCCCAGGAGGTGGGGATGGCTGCCAGCTTGGAAGGCTTGAAGAGGGGAGTGGACGTGTCCATGGAGGAGAGGGGTATTCATGGCTACTAGTTACAATGGATACTAGTCATGATGCATACCTGTTCTCTCCAGGATCAGAGGAGCATGCCTGATATCTTGGGTGCTGCTGCAGTCATCTTGTTTGGAGGCTTCCTAGAAGCACCTGGCTGGCCACTGTGTGAGACTGATGGACTTGATGGGCCTGGGTCTGATCCAGCATGGCTTTTTCTTATGTTCTTATGGAGGACAGGCCTATCCAAGGCCACTAGTCAAAATGGATATTAGTCATGGCACATACCTATTCTCTCCAGGATCAGAGGAGCATGAGTATTATATGAGGTGCTGTGGAAGACTGGCAGAATAAATGCTGCTGCATTCATCTTGTTTTTGGGCTTCTTAGAAGCACCTGGTTGGCCACTGTGTGAACAGACTGCTGGACTTGATGGGCTTTGGTCTGATCCAGTAGGGCTTTTCTTATGTTCTTATGAGTCCACCCTCCAAAGCGGTCGTTTTCTTCAGGGGGGGGGGCAGATCTGTGTCATCTGGAGATCAGTTGTAATCCCAGGAGATCTCCAGTCCTGGCTGCAGCCTCTGCGTGACTGGATACCTCCTGCTCTGCATGACTCAACTAGGCCTGGCTGCTTGCTGTGCTTCAATAGCAGCCCCCCTATGAAAGCCAGGGTGGTGGAGCAGTTAAGAGCTTCAGACCCAGGTACAAATCCCCATCTTGTGGAAGCTCACTGGGTGATCTCATATTTACTATCTACCAAAATGATTTGGCCCCTCATCTGTCCAGTTACATAACCCATGTGCCACAGCTCATGGTGAGCAGAAATTGCCCCTTTTGCTGTATGCAGACGATGAAGAAGACGACAATGGGAGAAAACGCATGGTCGCTTTATCCTCCTCTAATCCCTGTTTTAGCCAGGATTGAACGCACATTAGGCGAAACGCATGCGTTTGATCCAGGCTGAATCCTGGCTGAAACAGGGATTAAAGCAGGATAAAGCGACCAGGCGTTTTCTCCCTTTGTTTTTATATGCCGACTTTCTCTATCACTTAAGGAAGAATCAAACCGGCTTACAATCACCTTCCCCTCCCCTCAACAGACACTCTGTGAGGTAGGTGGGGCTGAGAGAGTTCCAAGAGACCTGTGACTAGCGCAAGGTCACCCAGCTGGCTTCATGTGTAGGAGTGGGGAAACCAACCCAGTTCAACAGATTAGCCTCCACTGCTCATGTGGAAGAGTGGGGAATCAAACCCAGTTCTCCAGATTGGAGTCCACCATTTCAAACCACCGCTCTTAACCACTACACCACGCTGGCTCTCATACACTTCTAAAGTCACCCACTCTCCTTGATTTATGCCATTTGTGGAATACTGTGTAAAAAACGGACTACTCATAAATCAACAATTATGGTGTTTGCTAAATCCTATGCTCCCCTGCGCCCTCCCCCCAGTATGTGTAAGTGGTTCATAAATGGTCAACCAATTGAACAAGTAAAGCAATTTATGTATCTGTAGGGTCATATTTCAATCAAATCTGAGCTGGAAAAAGTCTAGTGCTATGGAAAAAGCTAGGTTCTCCAGCAGTGCAATTACTCCATTCTTCACCTGACGTAGCAATTACATCCCAGGTGTTATTTTGGTCTTCCCTGCTAAGGTAGTATCCCAATTATTGTATGGAATTGGATGAATCCTTCAAGCAACCTCTGTTAAAGTTGAGCTGCTGTGTACCAAGCCGTGTTCAGGTATTGCTCTAAGAGCTGAATTACCCCAGAATTCATTGGAAGCCCATGCGTAGATCTTAGCATTTAAATTAAAGCAAAAAAAAATTCCAGTGCAAGGAAAGGGATTTTGAATCTTACTGAGAAAGACTCTTACATGGGGCCACGGAAGGTGACTATTAAGAATAGACTCCAATGGTTAGGATTCATTGATAAATATACAGACATCAAAAATCAAAGGCCTCCGTACTGAATTTGGATAGAACAAGTACCTTATTAAGAGGCACAGCGTGAATGCTCATCAGTGTTTTTTGGAGTTCCCGTCTCTTGTGCTACTCCAAGCTACTTAAAAGATCTAATAATCCCTCATTATATGCATTATACGTATTTATGCTCGCTCGATTAAATTATTTTCCTTCAGCCATACTGGAAGGGCGCTTCGTAGGCATAGAGTATTCAGACAGAGTTTGTAAACGTGGATCTGATCAGCTTGTCCTTATTTTATTGTAGTGTGAAATCCGGTCTGACTTGAGAGGAAGGTATTTGTCCTCTATCTTAATAACATTAATAAAAATTTGTCTTTCTCTTCCTAATGTGAATTAGTTATCTCAAAAATTCATCCAGTTTTTCCTTGTAGATGAGGGTCAGAAAACTACCTTCACAGTTGCTAAATTTTTAGCTGTGGTGATTGCCTTTTAGAGGGTTGCATCTCAACCTGTTCAAGACCTTTGAGTTAAAAGAACAGTAAGATAAGTAAGAAGGCTCCCTTTTTTTAAGCTCATTTTTCCAGTTGAAAATGCAAACTTGAAAAAACTGAAGGCAAATCACTATTCTCTTGAACAAACAGTATCAAATAACAACATGGTGAGTGCACAAGCATTCTCATGCTGGCTTGGTAAGCACCTGAACTCAAAACAAAATGGATTTTCGTGGAGGGTAGTTTAGTCTCCCTAAGAATCCCGGATTCCTAATGCTGTTCCGGGAAAACGAAGTAACAACCCAAAACAGTGATTTTCTTGTATATTTTGTTCTCAGGATTTCCATTTTGCACACCCCTACTACACAATGCATTGGTCATTTTTACAACTAAAGACACCCTACTTTGTCATTTTCACTAGAGACCAGACCGATGGCATGGCAGAAGTCCTGGGCAGAAAGCATAGGCTTGTGTTTGTGGCCTTTGAGTTATTTGTTAGCTGTGTTGTTCAGTCGGAAGGAAAGGATGGGATAAAACCATTTCAATAAATGAATCAAATGGCAGAGAGGCAGATGTTTCATGTTTTTGGCCGTGTCAACCAACCCCCCATCTGCAATCGCATCGTCAGGCCGGGTGATGCAGTTGTATCGCTCAGTTCACCTCTGAAAGGCACTGCTGCTGCACTGGAAACTTTACAAAAGAGCTCACCACAAACCAGCACTTTAAAAAAAAAAGGACAACAGAGAAAACATGGGCAAAACAGAGAGGGAACAGGGACAAAGAGGATGCAGTTTGGGAAGGACGTCTGGATTCTAAGCAATAAATGAATGCTGAGGGTCAATAATGAAGAAAAAGGTAAGCGTAGTGTCAAGGGAGTGTCCATAGTGGAGGAATTCTCCAGCCTGAACTAGATTTCTGCCTCTTGCAGCTGAAGAACACGCACCCCCATATCGGTCTCTCTCAAGGACATGTTCCCAGGCAGGCTTCATTGGATCATGCGCTGCAGCTGAAAATCTCAGTTGGGAGAGGGCAGTTCACTCATTCCCTGGAAGCGTCCATCAAGACAGCCCTGTGATTGGTAATGGGTGTGTGGGGGGGTCATTAGGTTAGGGTCCGCTTCCTCCATAAGTGTAGCTAGTAAGAACAACCGTCTTTCATGCCTTTTCCCCTTCCCCCTCCTTACTGCCAGAAAGACACTTGTAATAAGCTCTGGAAACTACACCTCAAGAACCATCTATGCTATGTTAGGACTTCAGTAAGGAGTTAGTAACTTTGTTATTCTCCTGTGCATCCTGAGATCACCAAACAGTATGTCTTGTTTTAATACCTTTTTCTAATTTTTCCTCTAATCAAGCTCTTTAGCTTTTTGCCGTGTGTGTACTGGTGCCAAACCCAGGTGAGCTTGGTTGCATGACTGCACCACGGCCCTGATACATGGAAGCACCCTCCGTGAAAGGGAGAAAATGCGGGTCCCCCGGTTCCCTTCTCCCAACCCTTTTGGAACCAAGTTGAGCTGGAGCCTGGCCATCTCTTGATGGAACTCTTCTGTGGGATCAAAGGTGGACAAACAGGTTTTTAGTAGTCCAACAATACCTTGTTAGGGCATGCAGCTGGACCCACCCAAAGAGACTTACTTCATTTATATCTCCATTTATTATATTTCCTACCTGGTAGGGAAGCTTCTGACCCAGATTGGCAGAGATGAAAGTTCACAAATATTCCAGCACTTATGTCTGTTCTCTCCCCCACCACATTTTATATTTTTCTTTTTCTTTAATATATTTTTTAAAAATATTCCAGCTCCTTTGGGAGCAAAGGTGTCCGAATGTTTGTAGTCCAACTTTTGTGAGCGTAGAGAGTCATCATTTTGGCAGGAATAAAAGTTTTACATCATCCCCTGGAATGTGAAAAATTATTGTGCGGCAGGATGAACAACTCGTGGAAGACAGAAAAGCAGGAACCCAGAGGAATGGGGGATAAAGTGAGGTAGGACTGGAACAGTAGGGCTGCCAACCTCCAGGTGGTGGCTGGATCTCCTGCCGATAGAGGTCAGTTCCCCTGGAGAAAATAGCCGCTTTGGCCATTGGACTCTAGGGCATCGAAGTTTCTCCTCTCTCCAAACCCCGCCCGCCTCAGGCTCCACCCCCAAAAATCTCCAGGTATTTCTTGACCCAGAGCTGGCAACACTATGGAAGCGAGACACTGCAGGAGACTTGGGGAGGGGGAAGGGAAGAGATGAAATAATGCAATTCTAATTGATAACTGTGCATTATTCAGCATTTTCTTCTCTTTTCATAATGCTTTCCCCCCCCCCCAATCAGGGGAAGGGAAGGAGAAATGTAAGGCACTGAAGCCCCACCCTAGGTCAAGGGAAATCTTAACCATGCCTCTAAGGCAGTGGTTCCCAACCTTTTTTTGACCAGGGACCACTAGGACTTTTTTGTTCGGTGCAGGGACCCCAAGGTCCAAAATAAAAATTCCGAGAATTTGAAAATAAACTTTAATCATAAGTGTTAGCTAAACATTAAACTTAGAATAATATTTGAATATATATATATTATAATAGAGAACTTTTAATTGAAAATATTAATTTATTATGGGTTTATAACTTTGTTTCGCGGACTTTAATTTAGTTCTCGCGGACCCCTGGGGGTCCATGGACCCCTGGTTGGGAACCAGTGCTCTAAGGACTAGAACCTTGGCTCTTCTAAAAGACGAGCAGAGATTTACAGGAAGTGGTACCCTCCACCAGGTGGAATCCAATACTTAAAGCTAAAGGTGCTCCTTTTCAGAGATGACACAGCAGGGGAAATCCATGAGCGTGATCCTTCCTCCCTTCAGCGGAAATAAACTCCCGGAGGCAAGTTTCTCTCTTAAGTGTTAACAGTCCAGAATTTAATGACCCATTACAACCGATCTCCAGGCAACAGAGTAAATGGCCGCTTTGGCAATTGGACTCTATGGCATTGAAGTCCTTCCCACCCCAAACCCTGCCCTCCTTGGGCTCTGCCCTCCAAAATCTCCAGGTATTTCCCAACCCAGAACTGGCAACCCTACTGAGGAGAGTGGAGTTGGATATAATGCCATAGAATCCACCTTCCGAAGCGGCCGTTTTCTCCAGGGGAATTGATCTCTATCGACTGGAGATCAGTTGTAATCCCAGGAGATCTCCAGCTACTACCTGGAGGTCATGCAAAACAACAGTGTTAGCTTGCTGTACCACGTGTTACAAAAACTAAACAGCAATGATGCCAAAAATATCAACTACATATATTTAACCGTCAAAACATTATCAAGTGCAAATACAAATGGGAATATACATAAACATCACAAACACAGTGTCACAAAATCTGCTATAGTAATTACAAAATCAAACGGAAAATATGTGTTACATACACAGAGTCCTCTTAAAGAGGCAATGCTCTTATAACACTTCAGTTGTATTGGGAGTTGATTCCTATGACTTCAACTTTATGTTGTATGTTTCCATCCCAAAGCAGTTCCAGGGGGAAATAGTCCAGTCAAGCTGAAAACCTGAAAAAATGAACGAGCCAAGCTCTGGATGCTTAGAGGCTGTGTATGTAGGGTTGAGGCGCTCTTGAATTTACAGACTTCACGGAGAAGCCGCTAGAGGGGGAGAGCAGGCACAACACCAGACCCTCCTCTGCAGCAGCATCACAAAGAGTCCTGCAGCTTCTTGTTCTGTAGCTGTTGCACGAGAGCGAGGTCTGTGTAATGCAAGACAGAAAGAGAGCTTCCCTTCACACGTTTGCTTTCCCGACCCCTCGGTTTAGAGCAGTGGTTCCCAACCTTTTTTTGACCAGGGACCACTAGGGCTTTTTTGTTCGGTGCAGGGACCCCAAGGTTCAAAATAAAAATTCCGAGAATTTGAAAATAAACTTTAATCATAAGTCACAGTGGGTAGCCGTGTTAGTCTGTTCGCAGTAGTCAAAAAGGGCAAGAGTCCAGTAGCAACCTTCCAGGACATTCTGTTGCAGATTTAAGAGTAGCAGTTCTCTTACAAAGGAATTTTAAAGGGAGATTGGAAAGAGAAACTGCTGAATTACAGTTGATATTCAAACTAAAGTCAATGCATTTACCTGGGCTGAATAAAGACCTTGCATTCATGGCCCATTACCAGTGCTGATTTCTCCACACCCATCTCTCCCCTGGACATCACAGACTCTTTTGCATATCACACCTAATCCAATCAAGCCTGCTATTCACATTTACATACTGTTCCTCTACTTAAAGACCGATGGATTCACATTCTAGCTGTATCTGAAGAAGTGAGCTGTGGCTCACGAAAGCTCATACCCTACCAGAAAATATTTTTGTTAGTCTTTAAGGTGCTACTGGACTCTTGCCCTTTTTAATCATAAGTGTTAGTTAAACATTAAACTTAGAATAATATTTGAATATATATATTTTTATAATAGAGAACTTTTAATTGAAAATATTAATTTATTATGGGTTTATAACTTTGTTTCGTGGACCCCTGGGGGTCCACAGACCCCTGGTTGGGAACCAGTGGTTTAGAGGAAGCTCCGCTCTCCAGTGTGTATTGGTGTGGAGGAGCTGACTGGTAGGGTTGCCAACCTCCAGGTACCAAACCCAAAAAGGATAGCTAAGCTGCTGAAGTTCAAGTTATTCAAAAAAATAGCAATTGAGTTATTCAAAAAAACAGCTGGTGCCTGGAATAACCTCCAGGTACCAGCTGGAGATCTCCTGCTATTACAAGTGACCTCCAGCCGATAGAGACCAGTTTCCCTGGAGAAAAATGGCCGCTTTGGCCATTGGACTCTATAGCATTGAAGCCCCTCCTCTCTCCAAACCCAGCCCTCCTCTGGCTCCGCCTCTAAAACTTCCAGGTATTTCCCAACCTGGAGCTGGCAAACCTACTGACTGGGAAGTGAAAACGGCCCTGGAGCAAGCTAAGCTGAGTCTCCCTGTGGAGTTTAGGGTCGCCAGCTCCGGGTTGGGAAATACCTGGAGATTTTTTGGGGGGGAGCCTGAGGAGGGCGGGGTTTGGAGAGGGGAGGGACTTCAATGCCATTGAGTCCAATTGCCATTTTTTCCAGGCTGCCGTCAGGGCTGTGTGCCTAAAGCGTGGACCACATTCAGAACCCAGGGCGGCGGGGGACACACACAACATTTTAACCTTCCGGGGCATTCAATTGATTTAAGATTGGCAGTTCTCTTACAAAGGGATTTCAAAGGGAAATTAGAAAGAGAGACTGCTGAATTACAATTAATAATGAAGCTCAAGACAATGCTTTCTCCTGGACTGAATAGAGATCTGGGATTCCTGTCTCATTACCAATGTTAATTTCTCCACACCTACTACCCCTCTGCCTATCACACCTGATCCAATCACGCCTGCTAATGTCATTTACCTGGTATTGACCTTTTCATGCTATTGCCATTGGGTGTGTGAATTTACTTTTTTCTACTTAAGGATAGATGGACTCACATTCCGGCTGTATCTGAAGAAGTGAGTGGTGGCTCACGAAAGCTCGTACCCTGCCAGAAAATATTTTTGTTAGCCTTTAAGGTGCTACTGGACTCTTGCTCTGTTTTATTTTTTATGCATCAAGACTAGTGTTCATTTTGGCTAGTCGCCATGGATAGCCCTCTCCTCCACAAGCCCTTCCAAGTTGGCAGCCATCACCACATCCTGGGGCAGGCAGTTCCACAATTTAATTTCTGTTAAGAAGTGTGGATTTATGATGACGGGAGGAAGCTTCGAAAGCAGCTGAGGAGAAGAGAAACCTGCATGTCCACAAACAGCTGAAGGCTTGCATAGTACTAATGGATAAACTTCTTAACTGCATAAGTATTCATTATTTTTTTTAATTAGAGGTGGTATACCAATATTTAAAGATAGTAATTTGGAACTTCTGGGGACCTCAATGTGAATGTCCTATTGGATTCAGCTGCTTAAATGTCTGCCAGAGCAGTTCAGACCTGCAACCAGAACAAAAACTCATTTATAGTCTGTAAGCCTTCAGGTTTTTGACTTTTTGTTCTCTGCTGGGAGATCTTTTGGAAAAATGAAGCATCAACTCTGAAACCATCCTAATTAGCACTGCAACAAAAGAAAGGGCCTTTAGAAGGATGAAACCCATTATTAATATTGGCTGGTTCTGACACAGCAGCTACTAGAATGAAAATGCATAGCTAACCAAACAACAGGGTTCATATTCACATACATGCCTGAAATTGTAATTGATACTTACTGATTAAAGTATTTAAAATTCAATAATGTGTTGTCAAAGTAGGGAGAATGTTAATGAAGTACTGCAGGAGGTGATAGCATGAGGGGACTTTCAAAATCCTAATGAAATGCAGTTCCAAAGACAGTTCTGTTTCATACTGGATTCTTCTCTCCGAGGGCAGACCTTCTGCAAATGTCAACCGCAGAATCGGAAACCGATCACAGAGGAGACAGGAGTTACAGGGGTATTTCAGATTGTTTGAGCCCAGCATCTCCAGTAGGGTTGCCAACCTCCAGGAGGCGGCTGGAGACCTCCTGCTATTATAACTGATCTCCAGCCAGTAGAGATCAGCTCCCCTAGAGAAAATGGCCGCTTTGGCAATTGGACTCTATGGCCTTATACCCCAATGAAGTCCCTCCCCAAGCTCTGCCTTCCTCAGGCTCTGCCCCAAAAACCTCCTGCCGGTGGTGAAGAGGGACCTGGCAACCCTAATCTCTAGCTACAATGAAGGGTTCCTGGGCACATCCAGATATTTCTTGGCAAGCTGGTCCATGAGTTATACCAGGGGTGTCCAACCTTGTCGAGACTGCAAAGTACTTATGGAACTTTTAGAAAGGGTGGTGGGAGCCACCCCAAAATGACTACCTTGGTAGGGTTGCAGCTCCAGGTTGGGAAATACCTAGAGATTTAGGGGGTGGAGCCTGAGGAGGGCGGGGTTTGGGGAGGGGCTTCATTGGGGTATAAGGCCAGAATCCACCCTCCAAAGCAGCCATTTTCTCCAGGGAGACTGATCTCTGTTGCCAGGAGATCAGTTGTAATAGTGGGAGATCTTCAGCTACCACCTGGAGGTTGGCAACCCCATGCTTTGGGGAAACAAGAGTCAACCAAAAGCTGGGATGGGGGAGTTTCCAAGCCAAGAGTCTTTGAGAATGGGGGCTGCTGTTTCCAAACTGGTGCCCCCTACAGAACCATAAGATATGCATTGGGCTTCATCATACAGCCTGCCCATTTGGGCTTCTCAAACTGTCGCATCTTGGTCCTTAGTAAACAGGCTATGCTAGGATAAGAGATACCAGCTTCAAAGTTAAGGATACACTGAGGGTTTGTATTAGTGAGGCAGTAAGGTGGGGGGGGGGGAAGTCCCTGCTTTTTAAAATGTAGTTCAAATTTAAACCATCCTACCTCCAAGGAGCTCCAAACACTGAGCATCATTCTCCTCTCCTCAGTTTTATCCTCAAAGCAACAACTCTGTGAAGCAGATAAAGACTGAGAGCGTGTGACTCACCCAAGGTCATGCAGCGATCTTCCATGGCACAAGTGGGGATTGGATAGGGTTGCCAGCTCCTGGTTGGGAAATACCTGGGGATTTTGGAGGCGGAGCCTGAGGAAGGCGGGGTTTGGGGAGGGGAGGGACTTCGATGCCATAGAGTCCAATTGCCAAAGTGGCCGTTTTCTCCAGGGGAACTGATCTCTGTCACCTGGAGATCAGTTGTACCAGCAGGAGATCCCCTGCCACCACCTGGAGATTGGAGCAACCCAAAACAGCACTATAATACTATAAAGCAAATAAGTGAATTTTATAAAGTGCAAAGTGAATAAATATATACAGCATATACAAAGGGAGTACAAACAGATACAAAATTTACAATAACAATCCAATAAATATGACTTATCAGGAGGATGCCAAGGATCCTGATTCAACAGGTAAGTTCAAGTAATCAACCAATTAAGGTATCATTTGATATTAGAATTTTTTTGAATCAAAAATCTGATTCAAAAAAATTCTAATATCAAATGATACCTTAATTGGTTGATTACTTGAACTTACCTGTTGAATCAGGATCCTTGGCATCCTCCTGATAAGTCATATTTATTGGATTGTTATTGTAAATTTTGTATCTGTTTGTACTCCCTTTGTATATGCTGTATATATTTATTCACTTTGTACTTTATAAAATTCACTTATTTGCTTTATAGTATTATAGTGCTGTTTTGGGTTGCTCCAATTATCCTTACAGCACTGAGCCTTCTTTTCTTGTGGTTTACCACCTGGAGATTGGCAACCCTAGGATTTGAACATGCAGAAGCAATATTTTACAGTTTAGCAGAGTGATACAGTCAGACATGTTAGCAATTCAGGACAAGGTTTTTTGTTTTGTTTTTAAATGAAGTTCTCCTGCTGAGGAACGGTAGAGGCATATAACCCAAAACACATTTAACATTTGCAGACTTACATCCAGGTTGCAATATTGCTTCATTTGCATCCTGATGTCTTCTAGTTGCTTTCCAGTTTCTCCCTCCTTCTCTCCCAAGGAAGAAGTGGTTCTCCTGTTGTTTCAGGTCAATGCGAGGAGGCAGGAATGGTTGGGAAGCTGTCTCTAAATTCACCCATTTCATTACACCCAAAATTAATATGTTAAATCACAATATGGGGCAATTTAAAGATCAACCATCATAGATACAGTTTTGTCAGACGTAAAAACAACAACCCTAGATTAAACACCCCCAAATCCTTTAGAAAACAGCATCTGAATAACGTATTAGAAGCACTTTGCTAATAGGGGATTATCTTGTTTTTCTTGAGGAGGGCATTTTAAAGAAATAATCCTTAGATACCGTTTATTGTATGCCAGAAATTCACTGAACACCTTGAAATCTTCAAGGAAATAATATTTGCTAACTTTTAATCCCAAACCCCTAAGCATCCGTAAAGAACACTTTTTCCAGATTTTTTTCACTAGGCTAAAATTGCTGTTCTTCCTTCATTGGGGGAGGGGTGTGTGTATCAGATAGTAGGTGTCTGGTCCAAAAGAGATCTAGTAACATAGAGCAGGTCTGGGGCGGCGGGTTGTGTGTCACAGGTCTTTCAGAAACTCCTCCCTGCCACCCATGAGCCGGCACTTCTGCCAATGTTTTCTGGGCAAAGCATGCAGTTAACAGCATTGACCTGAAGATATTGGGATGCGACAGCTGCAACGGAAATCATTAACCCCAACGCTCTTCATTGACTTCATGGCTTCCCTTCCCATTCTGTACGGCAGGAATGCTGCCCAGTAGATGCCAAGCGGAAACGAGGCCCGAAAGCTACTCGGACTTTCCAGATTATAAACAGATCGGTACATCTTCCCAAATTTAGATGTAGCTCATTCTAAAGGAATGCAGATCTTCTGCCTGGCCCAATGCTGCCCCTGGGAGTCATTTCATCACTCCGATACCCTTTGGAATTTAAAACGGTTCCAGGTATTTGAGGGGCTGAACGACAAAACAAACCACTTCTGCTCCTTGGTAACTCGTCCCAGGAATGGCGTCGCCGGAGAAAAATCCATAGTCATTCACATCTTTTGGATAATGGGGTACAGTCAACATCTTGAAAGTTTTGCCTTAACTCTGGAGCAGAGGCCAAACATTTTCTAAACCTGAGAGATCTATGAGCTTTTCCTCCCGTGTCCAACTTCCAACCTGTGACCTCCCTCCAGATCACAACTCTCATCCACTGTCCATTAGAAGCCAAGTGGGGGAAAGGGCTGCCTGAAAGCCTGAACACTCCCCATTCCCCCCCAAAAAATTTCTGAAATCCCCCCCAGAGTTATAGATTGTCTTCCAAGAGCTGCACAACCCCTGCTATCACTAACCTAAACCCTCCCACCCTTGGATTAGTAAAACCACTGTGGCATAGTGGTTAGAGTGTCAGACTAAGATCTGGGGGAACATAGTTTCAAATCTCCACTGTGCCATGGCAGTATGCTGGGTGACCTTGGGCCAGTCACCGACATGCAGTCTAACCTACCTCACAAGGTTGTTGTGAGGCTAAAACAAAGAAGAGGAGAACAATGTAAGCTGCTTTGGGTTATAAAAGGCAGGTATAAATGATATAAATAAATAAAGGCCACACCATCAGGTGCCTCTGAGTGTGGCAAAAAGAGCTGCATGACATTCTCGAGAGTTTTGTTACGGTACCCACAACTTTGCTAAGTCACAACTAGGGTTGTGCATATCAATATACCCAAACTGAAAATAAACCCGAAATTAGCCGTTTGGGCAATATTCGGGTTTTGGGTCATCTGAATACCAAATCCTGGGAATCTGTCAGACGCTGAATAGGTGATCCCCCAAAAAGCTGCATAGATATTCGGCTTTTTCAGGTTTCAACTATTTGTCTTTGTTCAGGTGCATAGCTCTGTGCTTTCTCCCATTTGTCTATCTGACTGGATTTGTTATGGGGCCCTTTTGAGGAAGGGGTCGTTTAATTGGAGCCAACTTGGTCTGACCAAACTATCCATCCCCATTCAGTGGGTTGATCTGGATCAGGATAGTCTGGAGGCAGAAGGGTCACTTAAAAGAAGGGGTTCACCCAGTCCTGTCTGGAGGGATATACCCTCCAACTAAAAAGCACCAGCTTCAACAGCTGCTGAACTGGCATCAGTCTGAGGAACACTCTTCACCTGCGTGGATGAGCAATCTCCTTCAGAAGAGCTGCCTTGGTGAAGAGCATGACTTCGGCTGGCTTTGATATCATCCCCCCCCCCCCGAAAACCTGCTCCCAAACTGAAGGTTGCCCCAAGTAGAGGCTTCATTTCCCCGCACCATGACAGTCTCTTGAAATCAGATTTTTTTATGACAACAATAAATGACTGTTCACAGGATGTCTTTTGCCACCAAAAGAAATGTGCCTTGTTTTTCATGCATTTAAGCCTTTTCCCTCAGTTTGGAAGCTAATTTGCATGGACATCATTCCATGCACCCCAGATATGATGGGAGCCCCCAGACTTTGAGGCGACAGCCTGCCAATCAGCTCTTTCCACCAGTCCTCGGCAACGCTAAACTTCTGAACCTGAAAACTGATGGTCAGTTCGGCTCGCAAATGCCTGGAGGATGGGGGCCCGTAAAATTGGACCCCCTTTCCCAACATTTACCAAACTTCCGTGTCCATTTAAGGAGAGTCCCTTGCAGCTATGCTGCAAATTTGGTGAGTCTACCTCCAAAAATGCCCCCCAGGAACCTCCCAAAAAATCCCCATAGACTATAATGGACCCATTTATTTCCGGTAAACCTGGAAATAAAGCTGAAATATCCCTTTACCAGTATGGGTATTTGGCTTATTCCGAGTTTACTGGAAAAAAATCGGGCCCAATAAACCTGAACCCAAAATTTACCGTTTTGTTTGTTTGTTTGTGACCCTAGTCACAACACTTCTTCCCTTGAGAATCTGTGGAGGGATGGCCAAACAAAACTTCCTATATGCATCTTTCTTAGAGGCAATGCCAGCTCTAAGTTTTAGGGGTCACTGAGCAAGAAACCCTCCACTGGGGGGACGGGGGGGACAGGCAGGCAGATTAGACAGAAAATTTGCCTGCCTGCTGAATTTGCACTGAAGTGAGATAAGGGTGGCCAGGATGTCAATTAATACACACCCAAGAATATATTATTACTTGTGATTTGCTATTCATGCAACACTAGATGTTACCCAAGGGGAAATTATGAGAAATTAGTAATCCATGATGGGGGGAGACAGCTTTACTGGTGTTGTGATTATTTCCAAAATATCAAAAAATATGAATAAATGGCAACCCTAAGCAAAATTAGTAGGCTTTTCTGACCCACAAAAATATATAAGAAGCTTCAAAAATAAATTTAATTCAGATTTATCTCAATCGCTCATTTGCTCAGCGTTGTCTTTGCTTTGGAATAAGCCATGTTATACGTGAAATTGAATTCCACAGAAGTTTTCCACATTTTATTTGCTACAATAAAAGCTGGCCTGTTTTGTTGGACAGGGCCTTGGATTCATACAAGCTGCTTTTGACTCAGGTTAGTCAAAGCCAGCTTTATTTAAACCTAATCGTCAAGGAACTGAAGAGTCCCTGGACAGTCAAGTAATTGTTGGTAGTTTGCTCCAGGTCAACACAAGGTCCCCTTTCTGAACTTAAGAGATCCCTCACATGGAGAGGAACTGTGTCATTCTAAGGACGCTCAAGCATCAATTGTACTCCATCTGCCTTTGAGAGCCGATAGCTATCAATCCCCTGTAATTACATTTTTACCTTACCACCTGAAGTCTATACTTGATCGGCTTGAGAATCTTAGGCCAAGGGAACAAACCCAAGCCCGACAGTTGGTCTGAGCCCCCAAAGCTCAATGCCAATTCATTTCGGCAAGGAGAGCAACTCCAAATCACGATTTAATTTTCCTATAGCCTTGAAGTTTATGAAAAAAAGATACACATCTTCATCATATGGATGATTGCTCTACTAGGATTGGAAGCAGAAGCAAACAAATCTGTGTGTGTGCTTTCAATTCCACCAGATCAAAGACGATATTCATTAATTTTAAAATTCTGGCTGCTTTGCTGTCGCATTCCAGGTTGAGCATATAACCAAATGGACAAATTAAAAATGAATTGGAGCTTTCAGTTTCCCCTCCTGTGCAGCTACCCCAGGTGAATTCGAGTGTAAAGATGAATAAACCTCCCTGATTAACGTGTGCTGATGCAGCAGGGGATATTTGAACAGCCTGGTGCCAGTCAGTGGCCTGCTCTGGTTTTCCTTCTGCCTCCTCCCACACCCCCAAATACGCTGTGCCCAAGTCGGGCAGCCAAGGATCTCAGAAACGGAGCTTGGAAACAAGCAATCGCAGCCACTGGATCTGCACACCCAACTGGAGAGAAATTCAGCCAGGGGCCAGAGGTGGATCTCCATCTTTCTGGATGGAGGTGAATCAGGATTTCAGAGACAACACAGCAGGGGAAATCCATGAGCTTTATCCTTCCTCCCGTCAGTGGAAAGAAACTCCAGAGGCAAGTTTCCCTCTTAAGTGTTACAGTCCAGAATTAACTACCCCCCCCCCATTTAATCACTTCATTCTCTTAATGCACAGATGGGCTCACAGTTCCCTGGAGCATTACTTGATGGGCCCTGATACAATTGAAGAAAAAAGGACCCTTTTCGCCACCGGTGGGAGGTTTTTGGGGCGGAGCCTGAGAAGGGCGGGGTTTGGGGAGGGGAGGGGCTTCAATGCCATAGAGTCCAATGGCCAAAGCGGTCATTTTCTCCAGGTGAACTAATCTCTATCAGCTGGAGATCAGTTGTAATAGCAGGAGAGCTCCAGTTAGTACCAACCTCCACGTGGCAACCTTTAAAAAAAGGGGGGGGGGAGAAACTCAACCTAAAAGTTAGAGGAAACCAAAGGGTTGAGCTAAACACTATCTATTACAACAACAAAAAACGTTAATTTTATTATATATTGTGCACAATTATATTTAAAAACACAGGGCCTAAAATAAGGCTTCCTAAAAAGCACAGAAATGTTTACAGATATTACCAACACATATACAGTTGATATATACGTACATGCAATGACCAAAATAGTGTTGGAATATCTATTGTACTGATATTCTGAGTAATTAGCGGAGTGCGCTAGGGTAAGCTACAGCGGAAGATTGCATGTGTGTGTCTGTGTGCGCGTGAGCTCTTGGATTACCCTCCTGTCTCTGTCACCTCTATCTAGCTAACTCTCTGATAAGACCCCCTCTGGATCTGGAGTTAAGTGGCACCGCAAAGGCCATATATTCCATCAAATAGGACCAGATGCGTTTCGGCCCTTTAAAGGCCTTCTTCAGTGGTCATACATGCATAGTTTTACAATACACATCCTGGCTTTTACACAGACGCAATACAAGGTAAAAGAATAAAAGCCTTTTGGAAGGGAAAAATAAAAGCCTTTTGGAAGCCTTTAAAGGGCCAAAACACGTCTGGTCCTATTTTGGTTATTGTATGCACTAACATCAACTGTATATGTGTTGGTAATATCTGTAAACATTTCTGTGCT
This sequence comes from Euleptes europaea, assembly GCF_029931775.1. Lineage (NCBI taxonomy): Eukaryota > Metazoa > Chordata > Lepidosauria > Squamata > Sphaerodactylidae > Euleptes > Euleptes europaea. The sequence goes on from NC_079319.1 coordinate 83,417,411, forward strand.
TTTTACAACGCCTGCATTTTAGGCCCTGATAGTTACAGCCACATGGTTGCCAACCTCCACGTGGTGGCTGGAGATCTCCTGCGATTACAACTGATCTCCAGCCGACAGAGATCAGTTCCCCTGGAGAAAATGGCCACTTTGGCAATTGGACTCTATGGCATTGAAGTCGCTCCCTCTCCAAACCCCGCCCTCCTCAGGCCCCACCCCTAAAACCACCAGGTATTTCCCAACCCGGAGCTGGCAACCCTAGAGACTGGCCCACAATTCCCAGCCAGCTCCATAATGAAATGGGAATTCGCTTATCCCGGATCCGAGTTCAACACTGCAACCAATACACCATTTGTTGGCTACTTTTGCACCCAACAAAGGAGTCCTTAAGGCAGCAAACGGTTCAAAATCAGCTTGCAAAAACAGTACATATCTCTAAAACCAATGATTAAAAACAAACAAGAAAATTATGTGAAATTATGTAACAATAAGAATTGTGATTTATGTAACCTGCAAGAAGGTATGAGTATATATTTAGAGTCCCCACTCTTTCCCTTTTAAGGTTTGTTTATATATATTTTAGATGCGAAAATAAATTCTTAGAACAGCAGAAGGTATCGATTGTTACAGAATTGCTCCAAATAATAACTGATAAATGTCTTGTCGTAGCTATGTGAAAAGTGCGCATGTGGTATGTTTTGTTTTATGTTGTGTTGAAAGAAAAATATTTTTTTTAATTAAAAACAAACAAACAAGGAGGGCAGAAGACAATGACCAAGGGGGCTCGGCGAAGCTCCTTGCGGAGGAAATCTCCTAATTTTGGTGCCACAACCAAGAAGCCCCACAGAAATAAGCTGCCCAAGCCGAAACAGAAAGAAGGAGACAACTAACCTGCGATCTTTCCTTTCCTAGGCCAGGATACAAGTGACGGGCTCCTTATCAATAACTTATTTCCCTCCAGTCAATGAGCCATTAATTGAGGCTGGGCTACCTTTGAATGTGGATCACAGACTGCAGTGGGAAAACATCCTGTGGAGATGTACGTCATGCTGGGCTTCATCCGAACATCACAGTCGAGAGCCAGCATGGTACAGTGGTTAGAGTATTGGACTGGTACCTAGAAGACCCAGGTTCAGATCCTAACTCTGCTTGGTGGGCTTACGAATAATTCATGATAGGGAAACGTTTTCCTTAGCTTCGTAGTTTAAAAAAAATTGCAGCCTTGGAAAGCTTTGCTAAAAAGGGGCAGCAAACCAGCACCAACCAAGAAGTCACCGCTTCTGTTTGCTCTGCCTTGCCTGGACGCTGAGTAGTTTAAGTGACAAACTGCACTGAAAGTACCGTAAAAATAAAATTTATACTGGAGCAGTTAGCACAAGAACTGGAAACAGCAAAAAGTGCACATGGAAGGCAGAGTCCCCTGAATGTGGGGGTGTTGTGATGTGTGGCGTTCCAAACCTTATTTCTGGGGGCAGCGCTTTTAAATGATCCTCAACATTTGTGGTTGGATTCATGAACAAGGAACTAGGAAATGCTGATAAGGAACTGGGAACTGAAATGCCTGGTTGTCTTATAGAGTCCAATAAAGACAACTAGGAGGAGGTTAAAAGCAACAGTTCTTCATTTAGCTAAACACAGACCTGGGGTGAAATAACCCACAAATAAGATGCAGAGTTACTCACCAGAGAAACAAAGGAAGCTTAGTATCATTTATGCATTTGCACGGGGCAGGCCCATGGTTGCTGACAAGCAGATTGATACACAAAAGCACCAATGCACATTAGGTGTCTACTCCACTCTAATTAGCATAGCCTATAGATATTGCCCGAAGGCGTCTCTAAGCAAGTGATCTTGGAAGTAGGTCTTGTGATCTTGGAAGTAGAAAACACATTCCTAAGGATGAAGGTAATGCACAGCTTTCTACTGGTGAAAGGCCGTACCTGGCACAGAGAGCATGATTTGTTGGTTCATGGCTCCCGGATGCCAACTTCCCCAAAGCTTCCATGTGTGTGCATATGAGTACATAGTATTTTATACCAGCCCTTATATCTGGGCATTACAGAACCAACTCCAGCCGCCTGGCACTGAGCCCAGAGATCCCCAGGAATTCCCCAAGCCAGAACTGACAACCCTAGCCGTTGGGGAGAAAGGCGGGATATAAATAAAACAAATGCATAAATGCATACATATCGAACCCTAGCCTTGCTCTGCGAGCGGAGACAGTAGCCTCAGGGGGCAGATTTGGTGAGGCGTCTGCCTCTGTCTTGCCACTAACAAGGACCACCGACTGAATAAGAGTTGCCAACCTCCAGGAGGTTAACAAAGCAAAATAGCACTACAGCCACAAATCCAGTAGTTGCTGGTAAATATTTATACCACAATCAGTGTTAATTCAATACACAATATATAGAAGGAATGACTCGCAGTTAACACAATAACAATTTCAACTCGCAGTTGAAGCAGCAAATATTTTGAATATCATCAGACTGTGTATTCTAAAATGTCCTCAGATTCCAAAAACCAACGATGGGTTTCTGGTAAAAATCCCATTTCGCTCCAGCTTCATCAAATTTGGAAATCCTGAGACGATGAGAAAGCTTGAAATGTACTCGTTTTCAAGCGTAAGGTGTATAAGATGGCTGGCTGAGTCATCCCGCTATCACATCTGATTTCCAGGCGACAGAGATCAGTTCACCTGGAGAAAATGCCCACATTGGAAGGTGGACTCTATGGCATTATACCCTACTGAAGTCCCCCCAAACCCCACCCACCTCAGGCTCCAACCCCCCAAATCTCCAGGTATTCCCCAACCTTGGAGCTGGCAACCCTATGCAGAATAGACCACCTAGACATTTCTGGATGGGCCGATGGCTCAGGAAGGCAGGCACCCAGCTGGTTCACAGGGCCTGGCAGAGCGGGCCTTCCTCTTCCTCCTTTGAGGAGGCAGGGTAGGGATGCCAGCTCCGGGTTGGGAAATACCTGGAGATTTTTGGGGCGGAGCCTGAGGGAGGGCAGGGTTTGGGGAGGGGAGGGACTTCAATGCCACAGAGTCCAATTGCCAAAGCAGCTATTTTCTCCAGGGGAACTGATCTCTGACGGCTGGAGATAAGTTGTAATAGCAGGAGATCTCCAGCTACTACCTGGAGGTTGGCAACCCAATGGCTGTAACTATCAGGGCCCATCAAGTAATGCCTCTATTTGACCTGCTCCACCTCCACTATGCCCCTGAAGCTGCCCAATTATACGATTGATTCAGGGGATACACTAGTGCACGGCTGACACACCAGTGAGGCTTGCCACCAGAGTATCTCCAGTTTATGCTGGCATATCTAATCTACAGGGCTGCCAGGTTCCTCTTCATCACCGGCATGAGGTTTTGGGGCAGAGCCTGAGGAGGGCGGGGTTTGGGTGGGGAGGGACTTCAATGCCATAGAGTCCAATTGCCAAAGTGGCCATTTTCTCCAGGGGAACTGATATCTGTCAGCTGGAGATCAGTTGTAATAGCAGGAGATCTCCAGCTAGTACCTGGAGGTTGGCAACCCTAGTAGTCTAGGATGTGATCCATTCAGCTTAGTCACCATCCTAACCACTTTTTAGACCAGGGCTTTGGATGGGGCTCATATGGCTTACCATGAATTAGAATAATAGAATCATAGAGTTGGAAGGGGCCATACAGGCCATCTAGTCCAGCCCCCTGCTCAATTCAGGATCAGCCTAGAGCATTCCTGACAAGTGCTTGTCCAGCCTCAGCTTAAAGACTGCCAGTGAGGGAGAGCTCACCACCTCCCTAGGTAGCTGATTCCATTGCTGAACTACTCTCAGTGTATAAAAATAAATAAATCCTAATATCCAGCCGGCACCTTTCTGCCCGCAATTTAAACCCAATATTGCTAGTCCTATCTTCTGCTGCCAACAGGAACAGCTCCCTGCCCTCCTCAAGTGACAGCCCTTCAAATACTTAAAGGATCATCTAATCCATTAATTAAAATAACCCAGTTCAGAAAATGTTTACCTTTTTGCCTTTAATCTTTTTCTCCATTGTAGGGGGTGGTACACAAGTTTTATGTCAAAGTACATGCATACAGTTTATTTTCACCTTGCAATTATTGTAGAGACAGAGAATATTTTGGGACTAGTAGTTGTAGCCTTTTATAGGCTCATAAGAATATTTGCATGAATTTGTAATAATTTAAGGTCCTGCAGGAGTTGATTTATTACACAGTTGATTCCTACATGTAACAGTGTTTTCACCTTAAAACATCTTCACGTGCATAAGAACTGGGTTTCTCCATAATCTAAAGAAACCTAACTTTACTACTGGGATTAGATAGTATATTACAGCTTCAATCAGATATAGTGTTGGCAATATTGAAAATTTACTTTCTGATTAATCCTTAGGTTCATTTGAAACTGAAACGGTGAGGCAATTCCTTTCTTACATCTTTTTTTGTGTAAAGTATACACCTGTTGCACCACGAGTTCAAATAGTACAACTGAATATTTTTGCATTTCCAAACTTCCTTTTTTCCACTGTGTCACATCCATGTAATTCTCTACTTCTTTGTGAAGAGTCTGGCAAACCCTTCCCATACAGTTTTTTTTTTTTTAAACGAACAAGTTAACGCCCTGACCTGGGCTGCCCAAGCTATCCTGATCTTGCCAGATCTTGGAAGTTAAGCAGGCTCAGCCCTGGTTAGTACTTGAATGGGAGACAGACCGCCAAAGAAGGCAGGCAATTGCAAACCTTTAAAACCCTACGGGGTTGCCATAAATTGGCTGCAACTTGACGGCAAAAAGAGAAAAAAAGTTAACAGAAGTCAGGAAACTTGTTCTGCAGCTTTCTTCCACACATCAAAGAAGCGTGGTAACTTGTAAGGGAAAGTCCACGTGAAGCCAGATGGGTGACCTTGGGCTAGTCACAGCTCTCTCAGCCCCACCTAACTCACAGGGTGTCTGTTGTGGGCAGGGGAAGGGAAGGTGATTGTAAGCTAGTTTGCTTCTCCTTAAATATAAAAACCAACTCTTCTTCATCTTCCCCTGAGAAGGGGATAAGGGCAACAGTGACTTCAGAACTAGGATTTCCCAAATTTGGAGAACAGCAAATATTCAGCTGCATCCTTATGTGGACTGGGGGGGGGGGGGCGCGTGATTGGGTGTTAGGGAGGGGGCTTGACTGCTACAGGGGAGGTAGTTGGCATCCTGAGCTGCTTGGGGCCTCATGGGGGGGGCACTTGATTTCTGCATACAATTGGTGCCTATGGACTATGCTGCAATTTTTGAGGGCACAACTTTGCACCTCTGCCAGGGGGCACATTCCCAGGCTGAAAGGGCTTAAGGAGCCAACTAATGCCGGCCACACCTGGCAAACCACCCTCAACCACGCTGCCGTAGAGGCCTGCACCTCAGTTGTGCTGATGGCTAGCAGTGCTGGAGAACTTTGCTGGCGTAACTGGCCCTTACACTGGCATAACCTGGAGATACACCGGCATAAGAGTCAGTCTGCCCCCTGAACTCCTTAGCTCCCTCCCCCCCTTAAAATTGCACTGGTAATTTGTTTTATTTATGCAAGCCTTTATTCATTGGTTTCTAAGCTGTTTAATCCTGAACAAACTCCATGTGGGAGCTGTGGATTTTGAAAGGCTCCATGTTGCTCAAAGTCTGTTGCATTGTATGTTGTCCGCCCCAACTGGATCCAGGCAAAGTTGCATGAGATCACACACAACAACAGTACAGAAATGCAGCCTTAGAATCTGGCTCCTAACGTGCGGTGTTGAGCATATTTAACTGCCCTTTCTCCAGAACTGGTTGCAAACTGGGTCACAAACTGCAATTAAAATCCACATCCCCACCCCGCAACCAACAGATCTGTCACAAAAGAGTCAGTTGGCAGTGTACATATAAAAACTGGATGAACATTCAAACAATTTCCATCATACATATTTTGCAGTTCCAACAGTGCCAAGAGTTTCACCTTCCAATGGGCTTAACTCTGTTTTGGACTGCACTGCAATTCAGCTACAAGATTCCAAGTTATCGAAATGTCACCCAGATGTTATTTTGCTTACAAAATGTATCCCGTTAGGGTTTCTTTTACACACACTTATGAGCCAAGAATTAGGGTTGCAAACCTGGGGTGTGCGTGCGCGCGTGGGGATCTCCTGCAAGAGATCTCTTGACAAGAGAGATCAAATCCCCTGGAGAAAATGGCTGCTTGGGAGGGTGGGCTTTATGGCTGTATACCTTCCCTAAACCCCACCTCGTGGCACAGAGTGGGAAGCTGCAGTACTGCAGTCAAAAGCTCTGCTCACAACCTGAGTTCGATCCCGATCCCTTGGTTTCAGGTAGCCGGCTCAAGGTTGACTCAGCCTTCCATCCTTCTGAGAGTCAGTAAAATGAGTACCCGGCTTCCTGGGGGTAAAGCATAGACGACTGGGGAAGGCACTGGCAAACCACCCCGTAAACAAAGTCTGCCTAGTAAACGTCGGGATGTGACGTCGCCCCATGGGTCAGGAACGACCCGGTGCTTGCACCTTTACCTTAAACCCCACCCCAACCTCCAGGAATTCCCCAACCCAGAGTTGGTAACCGTACCCAAAGATGGGAGGGGTAGCAACTCTGCTGTGACATCTAAGGAGGAGTGAAGGAGCCCTTCCATGAGCGTCCACCCAGATCCCAACCCATAATATGTATTTATTTTTTTTGTTTGTAACAGTCCACTTGGATGTATGAGGCTAACACCATTAGATCAGGGCTTCTGAAACTTTTTCCACTTGCGACCCCTTTTCGCCAATTTTTATGCGACCTCTGGTATCTAGGTATATAAAATAGGTATACAAATCAAACATTTACTGGCAATGAATCATAAAGAAATTTATACTGTTGCCAAATTTTTCGCGACCCCCACATTCAGCTACCCACAGTTTAAGAAACTATTAGGCAACCTGGTTGGCCACCGTGTGGACAGAGTGCTGGACTGGATGGGCCTGGGTCTGATCCAGCGGGGCTCTTCTTATGCTCTTATGATGTTATTTTAGCAAAAGGCATTTTAGCAAAATGCCCAGTCTTCTCAGGGTCGCACCCCTCAGACTACCAGATCAACCCTAAACAGGGTTACACCCTTCTGACTTCAACAGCTTTGGAAAGTGCGCCCCCGCCCCCCCCCCTTGAGGATTGTGCTGGAACCTGAGACTTTAACCAGAGTGATGCAGTAAGACTGTTGTTTGCAAGAAAACAGTTATTTATTTGGAGCAGCTGCTACCCAGAGCACTCTACCGAGTAAAAATTTCTGAGCCCCGATCGTACTGAGGAAGGGATATTTATCCAAATTCAAGATATGACAACCCATCAACATTCAGGGTAAAGCTGATAGCACTACAGACATGGAGGGGGCAGTATAGTAACAGTTTCACCCAGTTCTTGTTATGGTTCATTGTAACCCTCTGTGACTCTTGCCCCAATCCCTTAGCACACAGACTCACAGAGATACCCCGCCCAGCAACAAGCTATTCTCTGGCTGTCCTAATACATTTCAATACATCTTACAGGAAGGAAAAGAGATTATTGCAAATTGCTAAATCAGTGGATCTTCCATAGTCAGGGAAGTCTACCGTGCTGACTCAAGAGCGAGGATCGGAGTTTTGTAGCTGCCACCCCCAGTCCCCACGGAGATGCAGAAGAAGACAAAGGGTGGCAGGCCCTGGGGCCGCTCTCCAAGGCACAGCGGAAGCCCCCAGACGGGGACCCCCTCGGCGCGTCCGAGATTTGGGCAGAGCAATGGCGAAGCTTGCAGCTTCGATAAACCAGAATGATAATGTACAATTTTTTTGGGGGGGGGGGGAATGGGAGGCGTGGAGAACTTACTGTGAAAATCAATTTTCAATGGGGCCATTTAAAGGATACTCGTTGATCTAATCCCTTATCTACACTTTGTATTAATTTTATATTAGGTACTGATTTGATAATGTTGGATAGGATAAGAGCAGGTTAATTAAAATAATATTGGGATTAGTTCCGTTCGCAAAAGTTTATACAATTGATTGTCGAAGGCTTTCACGGTCAGAGTTCATCGGTTCTTGTAGGTTATCCGGGCTGTGTGACCGTGGTCTTGGTATTTTCTTTCCTGACGTTTCGCCAGCAGCTGTGGCAGGCATCTTCAGAGGAGTAACACTGACGGACAGTGTCTCTCAGTGTCAAGTGTGTAGGGTGTGGTATGTGTGTACCACACATACCACACCCTCATTAGCACATGATCTTGATACTTACAGGACAATGATTAGCACATTACCTTTGATACTTCTTGCAGGACAATGATTCAGCTCAAACCCAACCCCTTTCTGACTATATATTACTCTTCCTACACACTTGACACTGTCCTTCAGTGTTACTCCTCTGAAGATGCCGGCCACAGCTGCGGGCGAAACGTCAGGAAAGAAAATACCAAGACCACGGTCACACAGCCCGGATAACCTACAAGAACCAATGAACTCTGACCGTGAAAGCCTTCGACAATATAGCCTCCATTTATTATGCATTTAGTCTGGATTAAAAGGTGTTCAGGTGTTGAGGACATGCATGCATAACTGGGCTTTAAAAAATTATAATTTTTTGCACAATCAAAAAATGTGCAAACTTTCCCCATACCGTCAAAGGGGCTTTCACGGTCAGAGTTCATCGGTTCTTGTAGGTTATCCGGGCTGTGTGACCGTGGTCTTGGCCTTTTCTTTCCTGACGTTTCGCCCGCAGCTGCGGCCGGCATCTCCAGAGGAGCCACCCCGAAGGACAGCGTCTCTACAATTTATTTTTAGATAGGGAGAGGGGGGGAAGTCCTTTTATTGTTAAAGTAGTGATATTATTTGGTGGTGGTGTTTTTTTTTATTATTATTATTTTTAGCATTGGATATTGTTTCGAGGTCGATACGTTCAATGAAAAAAATAAAAAAATATTTTTTTGTAACAAAAAAGAAGAGATTGGGACGGCCGGCATCTCCAGAGGAGCCACCCCGAAGGACAGCGTCTCTACAATTTATTTTCATATGGGAGAGGGGGAAGTCATTTTATTGTTAAAGTAGTGATATTATCTGGTGTATGTGTTTTTTTTTTTTACTATTATTTTTAGCATTGGCTATTGTTTCGAGGTCGATACGTTCAATGAAAAAAATAAAAATATATATATATTTTTGTAACAAAAAAGAAGAGATTGGGACGGCTGGCATCTCCAGAGGAGCCACCCCGAAGGACAGCGTCTCTACAATTTATTTTTAGATAGAGGGAGAGGGGGGGAAGTCCTTTTATTGTTAAAGTGGTGATATTATTTGGTGGTGGTTTTTTTTTTTTTTTTTACTATTTTCAGATAGAGGGAGAGGGGGAAGTCATTTTATTGTTAAAGTAGTGATATTATTTGGTGTTTTTTTTACTATTATTTTTAGCATTGGATATTGTTTCGAGGTCGATGCGTTCAATGAAAAAAATAAAAAATATATTTTTTTGTAACAAAAAAGAAGAGATTGGGACAGCCGGCATCTCCAGAGGAGCCACCCCGAGGGACAGCGTCTCTACAATTTATTTTCAGATAGAGGGAGAGGGGGGGAAGTCATTTTATTGTTAAAGTAGTGATATTATTTGGTGTGTTTTTTTTTTTTACTATTATTTTTAGCATTGGATATTGTTTCAAGGTCGATACGTTCAATGAAAAAAATAAAAAAAAAATTTGTAACAAAAAAGAAGAGATTGGGACGGCCAGCATCTCCAGAGGAGCCACCCCGAAGGACAGCGTCTCTACAATTTATTTTTAGATAGAGGGAGGGGGGGGAAGTCCTTTTATTGTTAAAGTAGTGATATTATTTGGTGGTGGTGTTTTTTTTTTTGTACTATTATTTTTAGCATTGGATATTGTTTCGAGGTCGATACGTTCAATGAAAAAAATAAAAAATATATATTTTTGTAACAAAAAAGAAGAGATTGGGACGGCCAGCATCTCCAGAGGAGCCACACTGAAGGACAGCGTCTCTACAATTTATTTTTAGATAGAGGGAGAGGGGGGAAGTCCTTTTATTGTTAAAGTAGTGATATTATTTGGTGGTGGTTGTTTTTTTTTACTATTATTTTTAGCATTGGATATTGTTTCTAGGTTGATACGTTCAATGAAAAAAATAAAAAAAATATATTTTTTTTTATAAAAGGATTTTTTATTTATATATTTGGGAGGGTACAGAAAGGAAAAAAAAGGGAAAGGCAAAACGTTATATATATATATATAAAAACAATACAATATAGCATTTTTCATTGGATAATAAACTCAGTTAGATAGAGCTAGAATTTTAGTCAGTTATCATACTTTGTGATACATTCTCTGAATTAAGAAATGATTGTAATATGGCGTTCGGTTAGTCTACTTATGCCACGTCGGTATTCTATCACGTAAAAATCTAAAAAATCTATCACGTAAAAATCTGAAAAATCTATCACGTAAAAATCTAAAAAATCTATCATGTAAAAATCTAAAAAATCTATCATGTAAAAATCTAAAAATTCTATCATGTAAAAATCTAAAAATTCTATCATGTAAAAATCTAAAAATTCTATCACGTAAAAATCTAAAAAATCTATCACGTAAAAATCTAAAAAATCTATCATGTAAAAATCTAAAAAATCTATCATGTAAAAATCTGAAAAATCTATCATGTAAAAATCTAAAAAATCTATCATGTAAAAATCTAAAAAAACTATCATGTAAAAATCTAAAAATTCTATCATGTAAAAATCAAAAAAATCTATCATGTAAAAATCAAAAAAATCTATCATGTAAAAATATAAAAATTCTATCATGTAAAAATCAAAAAAATCTATCATGTAAAAATCTAAAAATTCTATCATGTAAAAATCTAAAAAATCTATCATGTAAAAATCTAAAAATTCTATCATGTAAAAATCTGAAAAATCTATCATGTAAAAATCTAAAAAATCTATCATGTAAAAATCTAAAAAATCTATCATGTAAAAATCTAAAAATCTATCATGTAAAAATCTAAAAAATCTATCATGTAAAAATCTAAAAAATCTATCACGTAAAAATCTGAAAAATCTATCACGTAAAAATCAAAAAATTCTATCATGTAAAAATCTAAAAAATCTATCACGTAAAAATCTAAAAAATCTATCATGTAAAAATCTAAAAATTCTATCATGTAAAAATCTAAAAAATCTATCACGTAAAAATCTAAAAATTCTATCATGTAAAAATCTGAAAAATCTATCATGTAAAAATCTAAAAATTCTATCATGTAAAAATCAAAAAAATCTATCATGTAAAAATCAAAAAAATCTATCATGTAAAAATATAAAAATTCTATCATGTAAAAATCAAAAAAATCTATCACGTAAAAATCTAAAAATTCTATCATGTAAAAATCAAAAAAATCTATCACGTAAAAATCTAAAAAATCTATCATGTAAAAATCTAAAAATTCTATCATGTAAAAATCTAAAAAATCTATCACGTAAAAATCTAAAAATTCTATCATGTAAAAATCTGAAAAATCTATCATGTAAAAATCTAAAAATTCTATCATGTAAAAATCAAAAAAATCTATCATGTAAAAATCAAAAAAATCTATCATATAAAAATATAAAAATTCTATCATGTAAAAATCTAAAAAATCTATCATGTAAAAATCTGAAAAATCTATCATGTAAAAATCTGAAAAATCTATCATGTAAAAATCTGAAAAATCTATCATGTAAAAATCTAAAAATCTATCATGTAAAAATCTAAAAATTCGATCATGTAAAAATCTAAAAATTCTATCACGTAAAAATCTAAAAAATCTATCACGTAAAAATCTAAAAATTCTATCATGTAAAAATCTAAAAAATCTATCATGTAAAAATCTAAAAATCTATCATGTAAAAATCAAAAAAATCTTATCATGTAAAAATCTAAAAAATCTTATCATGTAAAAATCAAAAAATCTTATCATGTAAAAATCTAAAAATTCTATCATGTAAAAATCTAAAAATTCTATCATGTAAAAATCAAAAAATCCTATCATGTAAAAATCTAAAAAAATCTAAAAATGACTTAACATTTAGTGAAAACATATGAAATAGACGTTCAAGCCAGCATACTTCATTCAATTAGCTACAATTCATTTTTTTTGTAACAAAAAGAGGCGAGATTGGGGCGGGGCCGCGGGGGGGGTTTCTTGCCGGAGGCGGGGGGGAGGCGGGGATTGCCCCGGGGAAGCCACGCCTCCCCCGGCCCCGCCCGCGCATGAAAGGGGATTCCCCGCGCGGGCGGCCCCGCCCTTTTCCCCGGGCCCGAGCGCGGACGGAGCGGTCCGGAAACTCCCGAGCGCCCCCTCCCTCCCTCCCTCCCTCCGTGGGCGGGGCCACGCGGCTCCCTCCCCCCTCCCCTCCCCCCCCTTTCTTTCCCTTCTGCTGCCTTTTTTTTGCAAAGGCAACCATGATGGAGGAGGCGCGGGGCGGCGGGTAAGGCGGCCGCGCCCCGGAGGCTGCGACGCCCCCCCCGTCCAGCCCCTCTTTCCCTCCTTGCTGCTGCTGCTGCTGCTGCACGGGTTGCAGCCCCCCCTTCTTCCCCTTCCCCCCCCGCTCTTTGCAACCCCCCGCCCGCAGCAGCAGCCATGAGCAGCGCCGCCGCCGCCGCCCCGTCGTCCAGCAGCGCGGCCGGAGAAGGGCCGGAGGACGCCGCCAAGGACTCCGCCGACGTCGCCGCTTTCTTCCGATCCGGTGGGTCCCTCCCTCGGCCCCTTCTCCGGGATGGGGGGGGTTGCAAATCCCCTCTAAACGGGGGGGGGGGTTGCATTCCTGCCCTCGCCTCCGTCGGCCTGGAGAAGCCCCCCCCCCAGCCTGGGGTTGCTCCGGGGGCGCGGCTGCCCAGGACGTGCAACCCCCCCCCCCCGCGCTCCCCCACCGGGAGGAGGGAAACGCGACCCCCCCGGGGGGGTCGCGTTTCCCTCCTCCCGGTGGGGGAGCGCGGGGGGGGGTTGCACGTCCCGGGCAGCCGCGCCGCCTTTGTCACCGCGCCTGGGGGAGGGCGGCGCAGCAGGGCCTGGTCCCCTCGGGGGGGGGGAGACTTACCATCTCCCCCCCCCCATTGGCCTTGTTGATTCAGACTGTGTTGAAATAGGGGACGCATCCTTCTCTTCTCCCCCCCCCCAATTGCATCTGCCTGCCTCCCTATCATGGAGCAGCATGCATGCCTCTTCTGCACAGGCGGGCTGGTGCAAAGGCACCGGCTGGCCCATGGAGGGGGGGGGCTGCCCTTACAGAGGGAGACTTCTGATCTCTCCCCCCCCCCCCAATTGGCCTTGTTGATTCAGACTGTATTGAAATATAGGACGCATCCTTTCTCTCCCCCCCCCCAATTGCATCTGCCTGCCTCCCTATCCTGGAGCAAGAATCGTGGGCAACTGTGGGAGGGGGTTGTGTTGCACCAGGCAGGGATTGTGAGTAGCGCATGCATGCCCCTTGTGCACAGGCGGGCTGGTGCATGGAAGGGGGGGGCTGCCCTTACAGAGGGAGACTTCTGATCTCCCCCCCCCATTGGCCTTGTTGATTCAGACTGTATTGAAATATAGGACGCATCCTTTCTCTCTCCCCCCCCCCCAATTGCATCTGCCTGCCTCCCTATCCTGGAGCAAGAATCGTGGGCAACTGTGGGGGGGTTGTGTTGCACCAGGCAGGGCTTGTGAGCAGTGCATGCATGCCCCTTGTGCACAGGCGGGCTGGTGCAAAGGCACCGGCTGGCCCATGGAGGGGGGGGGGGCTGCCCTTACAGACTTCTGATCTCCCCCCCCCCCATTGGCCTTGTTGATTCAGACTGTATTGAAATATGGGACACATCCTCCCCCCCCCCATGTGCATCTGCCTGCCTCCCTATCATGAAGCAAGAATCGTGGGCCCCTGAGGGGGGGGGTTGTGTTGCACCAGGCAGGGCTTGTGAGCAGCGCATGCATGCCCCTTCCGCACAGGCGGGCTGGGTCAGAAACCAGCGCAAGGCACCGGCTGGCCCTTGGTGGGGGTGGGCTGCCCTTACAGGGTCGCTTCAGCTGTTGTGGGAACGGTCCTGGCTCCTGCTGCCCTGGTGGGGAAGCTGGAGAGGAGCGGACGCTGGCGAGGTGGTCGCGGGCCGGAAGCGAGAGGGAAGGATGGAGGCAGAAGTCAGCCCACTTCCGGAACCGAGACCTTTTTGGGAACGTGGCTGGCAGGGACGGCGTTCCCAAGGCGCGCACTGCTCGTGACTGGAGGAGGTCGAAGGTGTACCTTCAAGCAGAAACCGAAGCGCCTCTGCCCTTTGAAAATCAGGGGTGAGGGAAGCCTCAGGGGGAGAGTTGCTTTGGCTCTCTTGGGGAGGGGCCGTGGCTCAGTGGTAGAGCATCTGCTTGGCATGCAGAAGGTCCCAGGTTCAATTCCCAGCATCTCCAGTTAAAGGGGCTAGGCAGGTAGGTGATGTGAAAGACCTCTGCCGGAGACCCTGGAGAGCCGTGCCAGTCTGAGCAAACTATACTGGCTGCGATGGAACAAGGGGAGGGGTCTGATTCGGTATAAGGCAGCTTCATGTGTTGCTGCCCTCGTTGGGGTGGAGGGCGAGTGGTGTCTGGAGTCGAAAGAAGGCCAACCCACGCCGTTGGGCAGATAGAGCAGAGCCCCCGGCCCTCTTCCGGCACCAGGAGGCTGGAGAAATCCTATGGCTGGCAGAGGGGGAAAGGGAAGGGGCTGCCTGCATTGCTGCTGGGAAAGATGGTGGAAGGGGGGGGGTCACACCAGGAAGCCCCTGGATCGAGACCCTGATTGAGATCAGGCAGCAGAGACAGAAGATCTCACTGTGTGCTTTCCTCTCTCCAGCCAGATTTATTTATTTTTTTTAATGGTGGTTCTTCATCGTCTCGCTCAGGGTTCCCCAAACATGGTGCTCGATGGCGCTGTGGCGCCCTCCAGAACTTCCCTTGGCACCGGCACATCTTTTCCCAAAGTGGGTAGGGCCGTTGTAAGGTGGGGCTTGGGGCTGGCTTCCCTCATTCAAACGAAAGGGTTTTCCACTGGAGGGTGCATGAACTCATGAGGCTGCCTTACACTGAATCAGACCATCAAGGCCCATCAAAGTCAGTATTGTCTCCTCAGACCGGCAGCAGCTCTCCAGGGTCTCAGGCTGAGGACTTTCACATCACCTGCTTGCCTGGTCCCTCGGACTGGAGATGCCGGGGATTGAACCTGGGACCTTCTGCATGCCAAGCAGATGCTCGACCACTGAGCCACAGCCTCTCTCCTTGGCTCTCCAGGGTCTCAGGCTGAGGACTTCACCTGCTTGCCTGGTCCCTCGGACTGGAGATGCCGGGGATTGAACCTGGGACCTTCTGCATGCCAAGCAGATGCTCGACCACTGAGCCACAGCCTCTCTCCTTGGCTCTCCAGGGTCTCAGGCTGAGGACTTTCACATCACCTGCTTGCCTGGTCCCTCGGACTGGAGATGCCGGGGATTGAACCTGGGACCTTCTGCATGCCAAGCAGATGCTCGACCACTGAGCCACAGCCTCTCTCCTTGGCTCTCCAGGGTCTCAGGCTGAGGACTTTCATATCACCTGCTTGCCTGGTCCCTCGGACTGGAGATGCCGGGGATGCCCCCTTCTCAAAATGCCAAGGGTGCCCGCAGCCTCAGATTGGTTGGGGACTCCTGGTTTTGTTTTCCTTTTTTGTTTGGCCAGCGTGGCTGAATGCCTATAAGACAGCGGTTCCCAACCTTTTTTTGACCAGGGACCACTAGGACTTTTTTGTTCGGTGCCGGGACCCCAAGGTTCAAAATAAAAATTTGAAAATAAACTTTAATCATAACTGTTAGTTAAACATTAAACTTAGAGTAATATTTGAATATATATTTTTATAATAGAGAACTTTTAATTGAAAATATTAATTTGTTATGGGTTTATAACTTTGTTTCGCGGACCTTCATTTCGTTCTCGCGGACCCCCGGGGGTCCACGGACCCCCGGTTGGGAACCAGTGCTTTAAGAGGACTGAGCCTGGTGAAAGGTGTGTTGCGGGAGCGAAGTGCGGACTCGCCCCTGGTGAGATGGCGGGGTGTGTATGTGTCTTCGTATTTCTGTCTATGAGTAACAGGATGGGTCACGTTTCCGAAAAAGTCCACAGTGGCTATTTGTTAGCGTGTTGGGCAGATTCTCTCAAGGCCAGGAGCATGCCCAATTGTGTGTGGCTTCAGGGGCAGCTGAAAGAGTTGTAGAGCTCAAAGTGTGTGTGTGTGTGTGTGTGTTTGCTGTCTTGGGCTCTTTTCCCTTCCAGGTCACAAAATCTGGGCGAAAGTTGCTGCTACTTGGGCCAATAATGTCTGAACCTGTTGAGGATTGGTGGGCGTTCATTCTCGATGGGCTCGCCCATCTTGCTCTGAGCGGCGTAACGAAGGTGTCCTGATGTGTGCCAGTTGGTAACACTGTTGGGGGAAGTCCTTGTTTGTAATGCTTTTGTCGTCGGACAGCGGAGGGCGCGGGCCGGCTTGAGTTCCAGAAAAGCCTTGCAAATCCACCCAGGAAAGCTGCTAGCCCTCAAGAATCTTTGATGGCTTGCCTGACCCTGCTTAACCGGTTTCAGTACTTTGTGGCTTAAAAGCGGCCAAATTCTTCAAAGCTTTTCTTTTTCGGTGCCTCGGGTGAGTAATGCTCTGGGGGTCTTGCTGTAGGTTTTATTCGATTTCTTAGTCGGGAGCCTTGTTGCCCACTGTGGGCCCTTGGGAATGGCTGCCGTGTAAAAATTATGAATAAGAATATTGGTAGTGAAAGCACAGGAAAGTGTTATGGGCTGTAAAAATGCAAGAGGGAATCAGAGAGAGGGAGAGACTTGCTACTCTCTTAGCTTAAGCCTGGTATGTGACTCTACCAGTGATCTGATCACTTTAGGCAACATCATTTCCCCCCGGAGGTATTAAAAACCTTCAGATCTGATCTATGTCACGGCTGCAGGACAGGTGTCAAAATTTCTAAGGTGACTTTCTTTGCTGTTCAACCATTAGCTTTATATTGAGCAAGATAAAGTATCGTAAGGTGGGGGAATGAGAGGGAGGAGACTATTGCCAACGAACATTATTTATTTTAGATACTTATACCCTGCTTCTTCCTCCCCCCCCAAAGAGGAGCCTCAAAGCAGCTTACAACATTGTTCTCCTCCATTTTATTCTGGTCCGAGGTCTTCCGGCAAGCTTCCATGTCAGCGATGGGTTTCGAACCCAGGTCTCAGGTCCCAGCCTCACGCTTGAACCACCACGCTACACTGTGGATTGGGCAAAGCGGGGAGGAAGGCAGCGCTAGGGAAATGAGAAAAAGAGCGCGGGGAAGGAGCGGGTTCACCGGGGATGCAGCCAAGGGGCTTCAGTGCTGCTTCAGGGATGTCATAGGAGCGTGACGTTAGGCAGCCCACGGCAGCTGGGCGTAGAGATCGGAGCATAGCAGCAGCTGTTCGGGGTGGGGGGGATATGAGTCATAAGGAAGGGTGTCCTTTTTATGGCATGGAATGTATTAAATGTGTGCAGTTAGATGTTTCCAGTGGACTATTAACTCTAAACAGGTGTGTGTCTGCAGGCGGGGGGAGTCTGGGATTCTTTTTTGTGCCGTCAAGTCGCAGCTGACTCGGGGTGACCCCTCTTGGGCTTTTCAAGGCAAGAGACGCTCAGAGGGGTTTTTTGCCATTACCTGTCTTCATAGCAACCCTTGGTGGTCTCCCAACAGTGTACCAACCAGGGCTGTCTCTGCTTAGCTTTTGAGATTTCACTAGATCGGGCTAGCCTGAGCTGACCATGTCAGGTGATCCTGGCTTAAACCATTAATACCTGTGGGTGTTAAACGTCACTTAGGGAAAAACCAAGGTACGGAAATATAATGTACAAGGACTTGTAACGGTATGATTAATGGTGAGCTCTCTTATCATCTTAGCCCGATGAAGAATTTTAAAAGGACTTGAAATCTTGCATAATGTGTTGTGTTGCTTTTGTTGGGTGTTAATAAAAGATATTGTGCGGCTTTTGGTTTGGGATTTTGCTATGGGCGGTCAAAGCGACCCATTTTTTCCATCTGCTTCAAAAACAGACAAACCTGAAATCGTGATGGTTCTAAGGGGGAAAGCACAGACTCAGAAGCAGGATGACGAAAAGGTATAGATTTAGTCTGTGCTTTTTAATCTCTTTTGTTCAGGTGGAGGTATTGGAATGTGTGTGTGTAAAGTGCCGTCAACTCGCGGCCGACTTATGGCGACCCCCCCCCCCTTTTGGGGTTTTCATGGATCGGAATAGCTCTCTTTAAAAATTGTCTTCTGATCCTGAAAGGTATCAGCTTAAACTTTCAAGTTTCATGTCATCTCAAAAGAAATAAGCATTTCTTCAAAGTACTGTTGTTGCTTTCTTGGAAAGAGGGGGGTTTAATTTCTCAGTGTTATAACCTTTTCTTTGGTGGGGGGATATTTCCTTAATGTTTGCAACAACAGGCGAAGTAACAAATCCAGTGTGCAGAGTTTGAAAGGATGCTTGCTCATGTTGCGGGCGTCATCCCTTGGTATATGGTGGGCTCCTGCCCCTTCCAATGTCCTTGTTTTTGTCAGCTAAAATCAATAATGGCTGCACTATATTGCCTATGTGCGTTTTAAGCAGTGTGAAGGCATTGTGTGCTGGTTGAAAAACCTCACTCTGCTGAAGAGAGAACGTTTTCTGTGCTCCTCTCTCTCGCTTCTTGCTTCTTCCCTGCAATTATGCAACTTGGCCCATCAGTTTTGAGGTGCGGCAGAGCCCTTCGTGGTCTACATATTTTAAATATCTTCCAAAAATAGAGGAGTGACTGAACAAACCAGATCAAGAAGCGTTTAGGAAGTTGTGTAATGTGAGCGGTCTTCTGAGTTCTTTACAGTTTTTTTGTGTAACTTGGAATTAAAATTTTTTTTAGATTATTCTTATTAAGATGTTTGAATCCAGGCGTCGCATTTCGGCCATGTTCTGATTCTTGCCTCAGGGGTATCAAGTAAAAATTAACAGCTATTAATACTTGGAGCCCCGTGGCGCAGAGTGGTAAGTTGCAGTACTATAGTCAAAAGCTCTGCTCGTGACCTGAGTTCGATCCCGACCGGAGTCAGTTTCAGGTAGCTGGCTCAAGGTTGACTCAGCCTTCCATCCTTCCGAGGTCAGTAAAATGAGGACCCAGCTTGCTGGGGGTAAAGGGAAGATGACTGGGGAAGGCACTGGCAAACCACCCCTTAAAACAAAAGTCTGCCATGGGTCAGGAATGACCTGGTGCTTGCACAGGGGACCTTTACCTTTTTAATACTTGGAACCAATAGCTTTTTGCATTTCCTGTGTTGGGGAGGGGCCGTGGCTCAGTTTGTAGAGCATCTGCTTGGCACGCAGAAGGTCCCAGGTTCAATCCCCAGCATCTCCAGTTAAAGGGACTAGGCGAGTAGGTGATGTGAAAGATCTGCCTGAGACCCTGGAGAGCCACTGCCAGTCTGAGTAGACAATACTGACTTTGATGGACCAAGGGGGCCTGATTCAGTATAAGGCAGCTTCATGTGTTCATGCGTTCATTTCTTAACCAGCAGAAGCTGGTCTGATGGGGGATTCCTGCGCATAGCAGAGGGCGCTTCTGCTTGCAGTTGACAACAACCTTAAGGGCTGTCGCATGGAAGAGGGAAGAGATGTGTTTTCTGTTACTCTAGAGGCCAAGACTAGGTCTACTGGGCATAAGGTATGGGAGAATAGATTTTGGTTGAACCTTTCGAGAACCTTCCTACTGGTAAGGGCTGTCCGACAGTGGAACCAATTATTGGGGGGGGGGGAAGAGAGCGAGTTAAGGTCTTCGAGCAGAGGACCAGGACTCTATTTGTTGGGGATGTACTGTTGTTGGGTTTTGTGCGTTGATCAGGGGGTTGGACTAAGGAGGCCCCTTCCAGTTCTAGGAGTCTGTGACTGGCTCCGTGTTTCTTGGGACGAGGGGGTGTTTGCATAGTTCACATTGCCAGAACTGTGGAGCCTTGTCCTCTCCCCTTCCACGCCATGAAGTGAGTATACCATAGAGCATGCAAAGCACTACCCTGTATATGAGGAGGGTTGGTAATGGTGGGCAGCCTGTCTCTCGGGGACTCTTGATTGTCTTGGGGCATTTCTGTGCCACTTCTGCCCCCAAAGGGCTCCAGAGCAGAGAATGGTAGATACCCAGAGCCATTGTGAGAAATAACACAAAGAAAATGCAAGTGAATTCGGGCTGGTCTCGGTCCAGTGAGCGGTCAGCTGTAGGCCTCTGGCTGCAAGCCACTGACTAAGAGCTTGTGTCTCTTTCCTTGCTCAGACCAAGATGGCCATTAGTCATCTTCTCATTGAGTAAGATTCTGAGGAACGTTTGAGTTCCCTGCAATGTAGTTTTGTAAAAACCTTCTTATCAATAGAACTTGAGAACCTTCTGATTAAGGGCTGACGTTCTTAGTCTCGGTAGGATTTCTTTCCCCGCTGAATGAATTCTACTGCCCAAAGTTTTGCTCTCTGTTCAACAATCTGGCTTCTCCATGATTTTAAGCTTCTTCCTTCTTCTTCCTCCTCCTTCTTTCTTCTTTGCTTTTTAACATCTCTCTAGTTTGGCTATTTTTAAATTTCTCCTTGGATCACATTCTAGGCGTCTCTTTCAGGTCTCTGTTCTTCTTAACGCCAACCTCCCTGGTGCCAAATGCTTCTGACCTTGCTCTCTTGCCTGAAATGTTATTCTGGGCATATTCTATCCGCCCGACTTCACCCTGCAGACTTAAAAGTGGTTTCTCATTTTTCCAAATCAGATTGTTAAAAATGTTACCTTCATTAACCTTGAAATAGATTTGGGATTTAACATTGTCAAGATGTTATCAGGTCCCATTGTTTACAAATCACCCCATTCAAAATAACACTGGTAAGTTATTGTACAAAAGTCATTTCCTTTTATTATCTATCTGGAATACAGCTGAAAATTTGCACAACAGCTAAAGAAATTGAAATTGACCTATTTGGATATGAAATACAAAAGGTTATCTGTAGTTCACTCTGACATCCCTCTTGTATCTCTTGAGCTTCAGAATGTGTTGGAAGTAAAGGATCAGCGGTTGACGCAGCCAGCTGCATGGCTTTTAGAGTGAATTTCGGCATTAGTCAAATTAAACAGGGTACCTAATTGGGAAAGGCTTGTAAGTGGCAGAATCTATGGAAGTAAGGCCTTGTTGAGAGTTCATTTTACACAGCAGGTGCCACAGCTGAAAGGGTCCTGACCCTTCTGGCCACCTACTTCAGTTCACAGGTGCACCTCAAATAATCAGAAAATTTGTGCTATTTGGGGTAGGGTTAGGCAATCCTTTAGGGATCCTGGTTCCAGACTTTGCGGTGTTAACGCTCCAGGAAGATGCCTAGCATAACAACTTCATTAAATGTTGATCTTTAGCCTTAATTTGTCATTCACATTGTGAGATCAAAACTACACTACCGCAAATTTTGGAAAATGGAGAGTTTTTTATCAGGGACCTGAAAGGGCTATGATCCCGTTGTCCTCATGCCTGGGGTGCTTGTTCGGTTCTGGGACTGACATAGGTTCTACTGGTAGTAGGTAGAGTGTTGGGAATGTATTGGCCACACATGGGCTGACCCCTGCTTCGCCATCAGGTTCACTGGCAGCCTTGGGCCATTTGCTTTCTGTCATCCTAATTATATTGTAGAACTCCCTGCCCTAGGATGTGGTGATGGCCACCAGATTGGAAGACTTTAAGAAGAAGAATAGGTTTTTATATGCCAACTACCACTTAAGGAAGAATCAAACTGGCTTACAATCACCTTCCTTTCCCCTCCCCACTACAGACACCCTGTGAGGTAGGTGAGGCTGAGAGAGTGTGACTATCTCTAGGTCACACAGCAGGCTTCATGTGGAGGAGTGGGGAATCCAACCCGGTCCACCAGATTAGAGTCCATTGCTCCAAACCACTGCTGTTAACTACACCACACTAAGAGGGGAGTGGACCTGTTCATGGAGGAGAGGGCTATCCATGGCTACTCGTAGTAAATACTAGTCACGATGCATATCTATACTAGTCAAGTGGATTCTAGTCATGATGCACACCTATTCTCTCCAGGATCAGAGGAGCATGCCTATTACATTAGATGCTGTGGAACACAGGCAGGGCAATGCTGCTGCAGTCATCTTGTTTGTGGGCTTCCTAGGGGCACCTGGTTGGCCACTGTGGGAACAGACTGCTGGACTTGATGGGTCTTGGTCTGATCCAGCATGGCTTTTCTTATGTTCTTATGGGGGACAGGTCTATTCATGGCTACTAATCAAAATGAATACTAGTCATGATGCACACCTATTCTCTCCAGGATCAGAGGAGCATGCCTATTATATGAGGTGCTGTGGAACACAGGCAGGGTAATGCTGCTGCAGTCGTCTTGTTTGTGGACTTTATAGAGGCACCTTGGTTGGCCACTGTGGGAACAGACTGCTGGACTTGATGGATCTTGGTCTGATCCAGCGTGGCTTTTATTACTTATGTATGCCATAAAGGGTAAAAGGACAAAAGAACTCATGAACATTAGACTGAGCTCCTTGAAGGAGGGGTGGGATAAAAATGAAACTATTAAGCAAGCAATCTGGTGGTACATGCAAAAAACCAAAAAAACAATTGAACATGATGAAATGAAGAGAGTTGCTGGTCTGGGTAGCATCAGTTATATCTGATTGTCTTCCAAACAGTAGATGTGCATATTAAAATACATGTTTTTCTTTGTCAGAGGCAAGACAAATTAGAACTGGAAAAATGTGAATCACATAAGAAGCTTTCAACTTGCTTCTGCTGGCTTGCTTGTGTCTTTGCAAGCAAATTCACGTTGATTTGTATTTTTGGAAAAGGGCATTACAGAGTAAGGCAAACTCCAAACAGTGTGCCTACCGCAGCAAGTGAAAACTGGCTTCATCAAATGTTGCATGCCCTCTGGCTGGCGAACAGCAACATGGCCACAGGTACCAAGGTGATGGGGGGGGGGAGTGTTTGTGTGGTAAATTAGGTTGGACAGCTTAATGCTGCAGTTGGTGGTTTACCCTACTTGAATTCTCCTGTACACAAAACATTCTCTGCACATAAGTGTTGGAGAGAAGATCTCTAGCCTTCTTTTCTTCCTGATGTGATTGTACTTAATGTATAGGGAGTTGTTTATAAAGGAATATTCAGTTGTGCGAAGTAGTACAAGCCCAGCAGCAGGGTTATCAGTGCAGCAAGAATGGAGCTTTTAACTGGACCTCCAAATTTCAGCGAAATCCTAAAACTGCTATTTAAAAGTGCAACATTTAGGTCTTACAGACTGAGATCTGATTCTCCACCTTGAGAAATCTGGAAAGAAAAAAGCAGCGTAATGTTTGCGTAGCTGAGGTTGAGCAGGTAGGTCTGCATTAGTTTTAATCAGGGAGTGAAATATGGTATGATAGCTTAATGCCATAAAGGTTTAATGTGGACATCACCCCAAACCATGGCTTAGGTTAACAACAGCTTAGAACCCAAGCCATAGTCTGAGCTTCCAAAACCATGGTCAAGAGCTGCTGGTTTTCCTTGTCTGTTCAGCAATCAGATTTCTTGGTTCAGCGACCTTCAGCCATTCGTTCAATCCACATTTCTTACCAAAACCATAATTGGCGCAAACTGTAGCTCAAATTGTGATTTGCTAGCAGACGGGGAGTCAGTTTAATTCCTATGCCACATGGTGAAGTAGTTAAAAGCGGTGATTTGGAGCAGTGGACTCTGATCTGGAGAACCGGGTTTGATCCCCCACTCCTCCACATGAGCGGCAGATGCTAATCTGGTGAAGCGGGTTGGTTTCCCCACTCCTCCACGTGAAGCCAGCTGGGTTCTCTTAGAGCTCTCTCAGCCCCACCTACCTCCCAGGGTGTCTGTTGTGGGGAGGGGAAGGAAAGGTGATCGTAAGCTGGTTTGATTCTTCCTAAAGTGGTAGAGAAAGTCAGCATATAAAAAACCAACTCTTCTTCTCTTCTAAACTAAGGAAGCTGAGCTCAAACTTGGGCATGCAGTATTAATTGGGCCCCACTCCTCTTATAGCTGTATCTGTGCACTTTGTAATGTATGTGACTGTAGTGTGAGATATAGGGTGTGGTCTCTGTGCTTTTGGGGTATTGCCCAAACAGAATAGCATAAACGTTACACATCTGTTATACAACACATTTTGTTGTAAGTATGCCTTCTAATACTGTATAGTGTGTAATAATATATAAAATATAGAGTTGTTTGAGTTGATTTTATTCAAATGCAAGAACATGGTTTGTTTGTTTTTTTCTTTCAGGCTTGCTTTCAGAAAAAAAGGGGTCATCTTAAATTCACGTACGAGTTATGTTATAAACTTACAAGCCCATTTCTGAAATTGCAGCGGCCGGGGACAGCATGGTTGCGACGGCACCACTGCACCTCCACATAAGTTTTATGGCTGCTGCAGGGGGGGGGGAAAGGGCATTTCCCCCAAAAAAATATAAAAGGGGGGGGGAAGTCCCATAGAGAACAGTGATGCTGTGCCAACAACAAAAAAAAGCTGGCGCAACATCGCTGTTACAAAAGTGGGCGTTCCTGGGCTGAAAGGGATTAGGAAGCTGCCCACTGGCAGCTACGCCCTGGGAACGCCTCCCAGGATGCCAGCGGGAGGACTTGCAGCGGGAGGCCGAGACAGCGTCTCAGGGCCATGCTGCTGCAGCCGTCCAGGGGGGCCGGCACAAGTGACACTACGCCGGCGTCCATGCCAGTTTGCACGGCGCAAGTGACTCCAATGTTGGCATCTGTGCCACATCACCTCCTAAGGTGATTCGGCCCCCTACCTCAGGAATGTGCTCGCAGTTACAAACTTTGTGTATAACATTTTGCTGGGGGGTGGGGTTGGGGTTTAACGTTCAGGGCCATCTTCTTTTTGGTATGTTACTGCACATTCAGTAGTTCTGTTGAAGGTCATTGCAAGTGTCTTATAGAAAACTGTTGAACTTAATTTTCACAAGCATTAGATTTTTAAACCACAAAAGGTTAGAAAATGCTGAAATGAATGTTAGATTTCTGCACATTCAGTATTCTGCACATTCAGTACTATGTCTGTCTGGTTCCTGGAGGTGTAAACTTAAGTTTCACTACTATGTGGATTCTTTTGGTGTGTTATGTGGCAACTGATACGACCTTACAAGTATTCCTTTCTACTACTAGTTTAATAAACTTTATTTGAAACATTTTTACACTGCCTTTCCACCCAACTTAGGGTCCCCAAGGCGATGAACAATGAAAATAATTAAAACAATATTTAAAAATACATTATCAAAACAAATTAAACAATAGTTAAGCAATCACAAAAAAAAACAGGAAGGCAGGTCCAGGAGGGAACACCAAACAAAATAGACAAGTCTTCACCCACTGGTGAGAAGACCATGAATGAAGGGGACAGATGAATCTCCCTGGGAAGATTCCTTAAGTTTCGTGCCACAACTAAGAAGGTCCTTTCTCAAGTTGCCATCCCATCTCGCCTCTGATGGGAAGATTATCCAAAGAAGTGCCCTGAAAGACAATAGCAGTGGTTGGTTAGGTTAATATGGAAGTAGGTGGTCCTTAAGATAACTAAGCCCTAAGCCATATAGGGCTGTAAAGGTAAATACTAGCACCTTGAATGGGGTTCCAGAAACTGATTGGAAACCAGTATAGGTAGAACAAGACTGGAGTCAGATGGACCCTACAATCCATTCCAGTTGGTATTCTGCCTGTATAAACCATGGCTTTCTCAACACTTTTCAAGGGCAGCACCGAATAGAACGTGTTGCAGTAGTCTAAACTAGAGGGTGTCCAGGGCATGCATCGCAGTGTGACAAGACCACGAAAGGCTGCAGTAAAGGTTTGTATGTGAGATCTATGTGGGCCAGCAGTTTGAGTTAAGAGGCACTGAAAGAAGGCAGAAAGACCAGAGCTGAAGGGATTTGCAGAGACTGCTGAGAAGGTGGTGTCATGAAGGAATTGCCACGATTCGGTTTCCTTGGGGGCCAGTTTTCCTCATTTGGGACCTGGAAACCTTGATCTGGTGACTTGCTCAACCAAGCAGTGAACATAATGACCTGTTTTCCATGGCTTTGAACTGAGGCCGAAGAGAGACTTAGCTCATGAAGCAACCAACAGCAAAGAGACAGTGTGTATCCTGTCAGGAGGACAAGAATAGGTTATACCTTGGTCCTGTCCGCAAGTAGAAAAATTATTGTACTAATTGTCCAAACTCTAGAGCCGAGCAAGTGATATTCCCCATCTGCAAAGGCCTCATTATTACCACTGAGCTGGTCTTTGCAAGGTACAGCTTCAAGTTGTAGATGTGGGCTCGCATGAAATGTTTCTCTTTAAACCAGTGGTTCCCAACCTTTTTTTGACCAGGGACCACTAGGACTTTTTTTTTCGGTGCAGGGACCCCAAGGTTCAAAATAAAAATTTGAAAGAAAAAAAACTTTAATCATAACTGTTAGTTAAACATTAAACTTAGAATAATATTTGAATATGTTTTTATAATAGAGAACTTTTAATTGAAAATATTAATTTATTATGGGTTTATAACTTTGTTTCGCGGACCTTAATTTCGTTCTCGCGGACCCCTGGGGGTCCGCGGACCCCCGGTTGGGAACCAGTGCTTTTAACCAAACAAGTTTTCTCCACATAGAAAGCTAGATGTTGGGGAGAAGGGTTCTGACGTAGATTT
This sequence comes from Euleptes europaea, assembly GCF_029931775.1. Classification (NCBI taxonomy): domain Eukaryota; kingdom Metazoa; phylum Chordata; class Lepidosauria; order Squamata; family Sphaerodactylidae; genus Euleptes; species Euleptes europaea. The sequence continues at coordinate 83,444,162 of NC_079319.1, forward strand.
CTCCCTGGCACACTGCCTTTCTGTGTGCAGAAAACTGTCTTGTGCAAAATAATGTTCAGTTGTGTGAGCCCCCATGACACTCTGTAATAGTGGATCCAAATGCAGGTTTGTCACCTTGGTGAAAGTTAGGCCTTAGTGTAAAATGACTTGCCTCATCTAGATCATTTGTTCATCTTCCCCTCCGGTTTCTTTCATGACTCCCCTAAATATGGCATATCATGCAAATTCATCAACAATCCCCCCAATCCCTATGCAGATTTGATTGGTAAAATATGGAAGATGCCCTAGATTTTAACACACATACCCTAACATAAGAGTTCACGACAATACACATTGTTGTGTGGTAGAAGAAGAGGAGTTGATTTTTATATGCCAACTTTTTCTACCTTTTAAAGAGAATCAAACCGGTTTACAGTCGCCTTCCCTTCCTCTCCCCACAACAGACACCCTGTGAGGTAGGTGGGGCTGAGAGAGTTCGGAGAGAACTGTGACTAGCCCAAGGTCACCCAGCAGGCTTCATGAGGAGGACTGGGGAAACCAACCTGGTTCTCCAGATTAGAGTCTGCCGCTCTTAACTACTACACCATGCTGGCTCTACATGTTGTGGTGGACACGGGTCCAACTCGTAGCCACCCGATGCCATTTTAGAGGAAAATTTGGCCGTTTAAAAATCGCTGCAAGAATCCAATCCTGATTTGGCCCATTGGCACAATGGCAACAAGCTCGTTCCCTCACTCCACACCTTTTAAAGTGCCAAAACCAGTTCCCTCTTATGGTTGTTCTGGCACTTGTAAAGGCATATGGGGAGGACGGGACAGGTTTGCCTAGGGCCTCTGCACCGTGGGTCCCACCAGGATCAGGTTTTCATGGCAATTTTTTGTTCCACTAGTACAGAATAGGTTATTAAGAAAGGAATTTAGGGGTGGGGGACCTGAAGCTGTCAAGGGGAGACAAAGAACCATTCAGTGCGTCTTTCAAGGGTATTAACACAAGAGTTGCTTTTTAAAAATGTATGACAGCACTTTCTACGACATCTCTTGACGGGGAAGTATGTGAATAGACAACACGGCCAAGCTGGGAAACTGCCTGACTGAGGAGATCCAGTGTTTGCTAGGAACAAAGGGCCAGTAAGAGCAATGGGGATTTATTTTTATTTATTTGCTTCATTTATGCCCCACTGTTCTCCCCAGCGGCATAGGACATTCTCCCCTTCTCTTTTATCGCCATAGCACCACCCCTGCGAGGTAGGTTAGGCTCAGAGACTGCGACTGGTCCAAGGTCCACCAGAGAGCTTCCACGGCAGATTGGAGATCTGAACCTGATTCTCCCAGATCCTAGTCAGATACTGACCTCTACATCACACTGGATCTTTATTGATTGGAAGCAGAGTGGTCAGTGTCTTGTCACCCCCCCCCCCAACATGGGTTCAGCACAGAGATTTATTTATTTTTTGATACTGCATGCATCTGCTTTGATCTTTTTATCATCTACATTGTGTTTTCGTATCTACAAAATGGCCATTTTAAAGGAGCGAACCAGGAACAGAAAAGGCGTGTGGGTCCTTCAGAATAGGAAGCACCTGTGGATCAGTTACAGTCCTGGATATAAGGGATATCTTCAGAAAACTTTGGAATTTAATATGAATGTTGTCCTTTTTTGAGGCAGGTAGGACTAGATTTTTACATGTCATGACACCACGCAAAAGCAGGTACAATTCAGACATAAGAACGTTGACACGTGCATACACAGTGCTTTGTGCTGGGAGATCTTCCTCTTCCATTGTGATAATATCCACGGATATGAACGTCATTTCTAGTGTAAGCTTGTTTCTAAAAATGAGACAGAACAGTTAGAACCACAGGTCTTGAATTTACCTGTCATGCATGTGGTCACTGGATCGCTGACAACTTCTTCCTTGTTTTTAGCATTAGCGAAACATGTGCACCGTCTACAACTAATGCGTCTCATAACTTGCTGGATCGGAAAACATTCTTAGCAAAGAAGCTGAACCAAGTGACGTGCAGTTTCTTCACTGCATCACCACAAGAGTCCAGCTGTGAGAGGCAGAGAACTGAGATATCACTTCCATTTCCTTGTTCCAGTGCAACAGATAAAGCAGGTTAATGTGATAGTGTGTGCTGGGGACAATTGTGTCGTAGAGAGCAGAGACTGGCTAAGGGCTGGGAACTCTTGTGGTGCAATTATGGTCTACATCATAACATCTGAAGAAAAGACATAAGATTACATCCAGCCACAAAAGGGAATGTTCAGAAACCTTCACTTTCATATGGTGATCGTACACCTGTTATCGCACCAAAGAACATGAAGTTAATCCTACTGCAGGTAGTGATAATAAATGTATTAAATTGTATACAGTGGAAGAGAGGCCATAGAAGACTGCTAGTCAAAGTAACTGTGGAAGTGAATTTATTTTGGGGGAGACAGACCCCCATAGCACTGACCCTTACACACTGCAAAAAAGGGGGGGTTGTATACAAACAGCAAACAGAAGTAGTACAGAAGGTCTAAGGTGGTATTAAATGCCATTTACTCTAGAGCAGGAGTGTCAAACATGCAGCCCCCGGCCCCCTGGAGAGCTCTTATCTGGCCCACGGGCCAGTTGAGCCAGCCCCCACCCCCCCGGTCACGATCTGGGCTGGTGAGGCAAGGCCTCACAAATGTCAGATATGACATTTATGTCATATCTGGCCCTCACAACAAATGAGTTTGACACCTTGTACAAATATATGCTGAGACCACACTTGGAATGCTGTGTACAGTTCTGGTCACCACACCTAAAAAAGGATATTGCAAAGCTTGAGAAGGTGCAGAAAAGAGCAGCCAAAATGATCAGGGGGCTAGAGCAACTGCCCTATGAGGAGCGGTTAAAACGCTTAGGGCTGTTTAGCTTGGAAAGAAGGTGGTTAAGGGAAGACATAATAGAGGTCTATAAAGTTATGCATGGTATGGAAAGAGTGGACAGGGAGAAGCTTTTCTCCCTCTCTCATAATACTAGAATGCGGGGTCATCTGCTGAAGCTGGAGGGGGTGAGATTCAAAGCAGACTAAAGGAAGTATTTCTTCACACATCACATAGTTAAATTGTGGGACTTCCTGCCCCAGGATGTGGTGATGGCTGCCAACTTAGAAGGCTTTAAGAGGGGAATGGACATGTTCGTGGAGGACAGGGGCTATTCATGGCTACTAGTCAAAATGCATATTAGTCATGATGCATACCTATTCTCTTGAACAGATGTGGCGCACAGGCATGATAATGCTGCTTCACCTGGTTGGGCACTGTGAACAGACTGCTGGACTTGATGGGCCTTGGAATGATTCAGTAGGGCCTCTCTCATGTTCACCTGTTTCCACTCTGAGGGAAGGGTATCTTGCAACTTGGGTTATTCACACCCACTGCTTGGGGAGGCAGGATCATTTTTTCTACTTCCTGTCTCCTGGGCGTGGATAGCCAGGGCTTCCAGTTTTACTCCTGCCTTGCTGGCGAGAGCTTGTATTCAGCAGAGCTCTGCTGTATTTCTAGGCTAGATTAGAGACACCTTTTCCTCTTCATTTGTCCTTTATCTATTTCTAACTTTTTATGGTCTTCTAAATTTCTAAATCCTCACTATAAAAAAACACCTGTCTTTCACTGTTCGTCCTCCTTCCTTTCCTGCCGATGCAAGCCCAAGCCCCGACAAACATGGAGCATACCATTCCCCGATCTCGGGGGGAAGAGGATGATTTTTTGTCTGAAGCCGATCACGATCACGCACTGCGATCACAGGCAAATCAAGAGCCTTCAGATACTGAGGAATCCTCTGTGCATCGTCCCGGCAGTCTTTCGGAGAGGCGCGAGCTGACCACAGAGCTATCCGATCCTCAGGCAGTCTCTAAAAAGGCCTCATGGCGGCCGCAACTAAAAAGGTGCGAAAAAGCCCTGACCCCTGAAAGCAATGTTTGGCACGGCGGCGGCGGCATCTCACAGCCCAACCAACCCTCCGGAGACAGAAGAAGAAGAGCCGCAGGCATCCACTTCTAAGAAGACCGGCATGGATAAAGTAAGATCGACCCTAAGAGAGGCTTTGGGGGGTGGGGGAGGACTGCGATGGTTGATGAAGTGGCGGCCATGATTAGTCAAGCTCTGGCCGCGCAAAGACAAACTTCCCAGGGCCCCCATAATTTGCATTCTCCTGCGTGCTCTGCCAGTTCCTCTGTGCATACAGGGTGCTCTTCCAGCTCTCCTGTGCACTTAGGCAGTGGGAATAATCCCTGTTGCATGTATACCGAGCATCGTAGGGAAAGGAATCCTTGTTGCTCACACAGAAATGGGCATTGCCCCTGGCTTACCAAGGCAGCCATGAAGGCTGTGTATACCCAACAAGCCCAATACCCCATGGATTGTGAACAAGCATCAGGCTACTCCTCTGAAGGGAGTAGCAGGGAGGAGGGGGAATGCATTTCAGATACTGAGGAATTTTGTGTTGAAGAAGAGAACCAGCATAGGCTATTCGCCTCTGAGGAGTATCAGTCCCTCCTCTCTAAAGCCTTTATAGCCCTTGAGTTTACAGAGAAGGCTGACACTGTTGAGGAAACAAAACCCCAGTCCTGGCCCAAATCCTATTTCCCCAGAGATGATCAACAATTAAAAAGAGTCCCACTACCTGAGTATTTCTATAAAGTCATTAAGTCTGAGTGGGACAGACCTACTATTAATAGGCAGTTTCCTGCCAACATTAAAAAAACTATACAACGTGTCCTCTTCGGCCAAGAAGCTTTTAAACTTCCGGTTGTTGATGCTCCAGTGGCCGCACTTCAGTCTTCTGGGATACTATCAGATGGGGTGGGGTTTATTAAGGACTGTCTAGATCGCAAAATGGAATTTCTATTTAGAAAAGTTCATGAACCCTCATCTGTCCAAACCAGGCACTTCAGAATGGAGACCCTAGCATCAATAGTAGAGGCGCTACAACATGGGGCGTACTTGACATCAATAGACCTTCAATAAGCCTATCTACACGTCCCCATTCATCCCGACCATCGGAGTGTCCTAAGATTTGTGTGCATCTCCACCTACAGTTCAAGGCCCTACCTTTTGGCCTGGGATCAGTACCAAAGGTCTTCTACAAGGTGCTGGTCACCTTAGTAGTGGAACTGAGGCAAGAAGGAATTCATCACTCATTTAGGCGTAGTCATCGACACCTCTATCGACACCATTTTTCTGCCAGAGGACAAGGTGGACAAAATAGTCAAACTGACAAGATCAACAGCTGGCCTACGCCAATGTCATCTCCTGGACTTAGCTCGCCTAATGGGGCTCATGATATCTTGTATCCCAGTGGTCCCCTGGGCACACTTTCATGCCAGACCCCTGCAATGGCTCCTCCGACCTCACCAGCTGAGTATCACTCAAAAACGGCAAGGTCATACCGTTACCCCTCATGGTTCGAAAAGGTTTACTATGGTGGGCACCGTTCTTAAGCATGGTCCGCTCCTGCTTAACCATGGCTATGTCAGCGCTGCTGTCAACACCAACAGGTCCTGGTTGACCAGGACTGTTCAAATGGTGGTTTCCAACCCTGTTGAAATGGGAAGCCTGGTTTGCCTTAATGTTACCAGCCCTATGCAGGTGACTTGTCTGGGCATTGACTCACCCTGTGGGGAAGGAGAGTGGACGTGAGTCCACGGCCCCCACCTCTACATGATTGCTGGGATGGATGTCTGCATGCTGAAAACACCCACAGGAAGTGCCTGTATTCATGCCCCCTCCCCGTTCTCAGCAACGCTTGGAAAGCTGCATTGCTGATCACAGGAAAGGGGCACACGGGTGGGCGCTCCCTTTGTACTGTACAGACTACTCGGTCATTGGGCAGAGTTGGGGCTTGTACCTGCTCCCCCCCCCCTTGTGGAGGGTCATTGGATGGATGGGTGGATTGCACAGGCATCTTAACACTATTTAAAGCTGTAGGAGGGGCCGTGGCTCAGTGGTAGAGCATCTGCTTGGCATGCAGAAGGTCCCAGGTTCAATCCCCCGGCATCTCCAGTTAAAGAGACCAGGCAAGTAGGTGATGTGAAAGACCACTGTCTGAGACCCTGGAGAGCTGCTGCCAGTCTGAGTAGACAGTACTGACTTTGATGGACGAAGGGTCTGATTCAGTATGGCAGCTTTATGTGTTCATGTGAGGGAATTTGCTCCAGGAATGAGAGCTAGTGTGTATTCCATGACTGGCATCAATTCTGGGTTCAAGACAAATCACTTGCCTTAAACAGGGTTAAGATCCAGCATTAACATCTGCACTGATCTCCAGGGAAGGTGCCTCGTTTGGACACCCTTCTGTAAGACTCACACTCCGTAATAAAATGTACCTTAAACTCGGTTCTCAAATTGCTTCAGTTATCTTGCCTTTTTCAGACAGCTGATTGTATTGGACAATGCATTTTAAGCCCCTGTTGTTATCTCTTCCCACTGGCAGTGGAATGCTGCCTTGTTTCCTTTGGTAACTTAGGGCTTAACCAGACAAGCACCTTGCTTGAGGATGCCTCCCTTATGAGAACACCTCCCCTATTGTTGAGCCACCTGATCCAAAAGCATTGTGGAAATAAAGGTGGCTGCTGCTTACTGCCTCCTCCCGCCTTCGTCTGTAGGGAACGAGAAACATGGTTTTTCATTTTGGTTTCCCCATGTAACTGAAATTGAAGTTCTAATGGCAGGGGGGGGAAAGTAGGACTGTGATTCAGTTGGGTACTCTGGAAAGCTGAATCACTTCGTTCAGGAAAAATACTGCATAACTAGGAAGTGATTCACACGCTGGTGACTTCTTTGTCTGCTGCTTTTGTTATGCCGCACAGTATTAGAGCCAGGAAGAAGGGGTGGAGGAGAAGCAAACTTTCACTGCGAAAGAGCTTTACGTGCTACTGAGGCTGTCTATCCTTTTGGATAACCAGGTTCCAGAAAAATCAGTGCAAGGATGATCCATGCAACGAAAAATGCAACCCTCTCTTGGAGTTTTTAAATATTTAATTTAAAAACTAACAAATGCTTTGGGATGCAGAAGCTTGAAGCATTGGGTGTTCCAGTGTTGCATCATGTAGAAGTAAGGGATACTTGCTCCAGTGGGATAGAGTAGACCATCTCTTTAAACATTCTGGAAGAACAATCTTGCTTTTGTCAAGGTTAATAGATCACAATGGGTAGCTGTGTTAGTCTGTCAATAGCAGTAGAAAAGAGCAAGAGTCCAGTAGCACCTTAAAGACGAACAAAATTTCTGGCAGGCTTATGAAAGCTCATACCCTGCCAGAAATTTTGTTAGTCTTTAAGGTTCTACTGGACTCTTGCTCTTTTCAAGGTAAATAGTTCTTCTGGACCTAGAATCCCTAAAGAAGACTGCTACTCTCAAGGGCCTTGGACTCAAGGTGTCTGGAGCAACACACATGATGTGAAATATATTTTTGTAGAATATTCTTTCCAGCAGGAAGGGGAGAAGCAGCATGCACCTTTACTGGCTGGGGTCAGGCTGGTCTTTCCTTGGAGAAGGTAGAAAAAGTAGTGCAGTCTCACTCTCTTAATCTAAAAGAGAAGGTGGAAGTTGTTAAGTTTTATACCTGCAGAAAAACTGAAACACACACACTGCTCGAAGCCGTTTGCGTGAAACTGCCCTTGATTTACCCTTTCACTTTTAGGAAATTTATAACCTCCTTTTCCATTCAGTGATTGAACAAAGCAGCTTAAGAGTTGGAAGCAGAAATAAGGTGGTGTTAATGAGAGGGACTGCTTTACATTCATATTAATAAGTACATTCTCAGTACATGGCTTGGTTTACATTTTCGTCTCTGTGCAGATGAGAACCGTTGCACCAACATTGTTGGCGTTCACGGAAAAATGCTGATTGCTTCCTTGTCTCGAGCTCCGGCGATTGGCCAGCATGGCACGACATCGCAGTGTCCTGTGTATAAACCTGAGTACACAGCTAAGCCCGAATTTTCGCTTGAGTGGCAAGAGTGCGCGTGGTCTGTTACTCCTTCAGATCAAGGGTGGGGGGGGGGCTGGTATAACTGGTATGCAGGGAATGCGAGGTAGCCGACGTTGTTGTGGACCGGTTAGTATGGCTGTTCTGTAGTTAGTCGGGAGAAGCCAAGCTCTTCTGTTTTTCTCTCCAGCTTTCAGTACTGCTCTTGCCACGCTACACTCAGTTTACAAGACTTTTCGGTCAACCCAGGGGTGGAAGGAACGGAGGAGAAACATTAGACTAGCTCCATCAGATGGATTTGTTTTTTTGACTGCCATCCTGTTCATTTGTTTAGAGCACTGGTTCCCAACCGGGGGTCCATGGACCCCCAGGGGTCCGCAAGAACTAAATTAAGGTCCGTGAAACAAAGTTATAAACCCATAATACATTAATATTTTCAATTAAAAGTTCTCTTATTATAAAAATATATATATTCAAATATTATTCTAAGTTTAATGTTTAACTAACAGTTATGATTAAAGTTTATTTTCAAATTCTCTGAATTTTTATTTTGGAACTTGGGGTCCCTGCACCGAACAAAAAAGTCCTAGTGGTCCCTGGTCAAAAAAAGGTTGGGAACCACTGGTTTAGAGGAAGTGGGCAGTGCTTCCGAATTTGCTCCCTGCAGCCAGGCAGGGACAAGCCAAGTTCTTTCTTTGACTGGCCTGAGGTTCAGTTTCGAAATGTGTGCGCCCTTGAGTTCATACATAAGACCTTTCAGTCTTGAAAAGATGGAGGTGTCTCCTGGTAATGGACTCCCCGCCACCTCTTGGATGCATTAGACTTTTATATGAAGCTAAATATGTTTCAGGATTTCTTAGTATGTGGCAAATAAGTTAGTGAGCCAGCAACAAAGGGGGGGGGGGAACTGAACCCTAAAAACAACCGAATTAAGTACCCAAAGGTCAAGAAAAAAAAATCAGTTTCCAAGGCCAGAGGTTATACCATGTACAGGTTATATCAACACAAAATATGTATATATTTATTACGGACTAAAACAAATGACATATATAAGGCCCTGCAATAGCCTGCCAAACCAACATATTAATGTAAACATACAACACAAATAGACATAAAATCACAGAATTAGACACTGACCAAACGCGTTTTGGCGAAACACCTTCTTCAGTGGTCAAAATAATCATAGAAATGTACACGACTTTCTAAAAATCTTTATGACTGTAGGTACGTTGTGTTCTGCAAGACTTCCTCATGTGTTTTAGGCTTCCATACAAATAGGCAACTAATTCCCGTGTGTTCCCCTCTTAAATGAGATGTTATATTTCAGCTCTAAATAAAATTGTCAAAATATTGATATTGCAGGGCCATATATATGTTATGGATTTTAGTCTGTAATAAATATATACATATTTTGTATTGATATAACCTGTACATTGTATAACCTTTGGCCTTGGAAGCTGATTTTTTTCTTGACCTTTGGGACGATATAGCTGGCTGATGTTGTGCATTAAAAAATTGATGCTCGAACAGAGCAGAACTTGGGTTTACATCTCAGCTGTGTGGTTGTGAGTGGTGGTTATTAGGTTTGAGTGGGATCTTTATTTATGCTGACTTGAAATTCTCAGAGGGAAATATTCACCATGAGTGGTGTGCATCTGTAATTGTGCACAAATCTGCTTCTCTTCTGTTTGCGACTGAAATGTCGGTGTTCTTCATTATGACTAAACGAAACAAAATGTATATATTTGGAGCTTAGCACATCTAATGTGGCGTATTTCCTCCGGTATGTCTGGATTTTGTGGGGCCTCCCAAACTAAGAAAGTATTCTTCTTTGTGGCCTCTCTAACACAGACATGAGGAAGCACAATTCTAGCCATACCTTATTATGTTTAATGTTTGATGATGTGTACTGGGGAAATGAGGGTTTTTTAAACAAATCTTTCCAAAATACATTTACTTTTTCTGCTTTACTAAGTGTTAAATTCTTTGCAGTTTTATTTCCCAGCACTTTTAAGACCGTGCTAGTTACTGTTGTAAAGCTTGTAAAATATTATTATTAAAATGCTTGTGACCTGTTTCAACAGGGCGGGATGAGGAGGGGGTGAACTCCAGCAGGGAGAAGCAGCCAGAGGAGAAGCTGATGTATTTTTCCTCCTGGGGCAGAGAATTTGTAGAGAAGAGGCTCCAGAGGAGAAAAGGCCATGGAGATGGAGTTATTTGTTTAATTGTTGTTCAGGTTTTGAATGGGGCATCCACACTTCTGTGACCGCTAGCTGGGCCTTTTTAAGGCTAAAAGGGTTGCATTGTAAAATACTTGGGAGCAGATCTATTTGATTTCAAGGCATTTTTCATCCGTATAACTCTCAGGCTGTAGTATTAGTTGAATTAACCCCTATCCCCTCCAGTTTTGTCAGACCTAGGAACCCCAACCTGCAGACTGCTGGACTTAATGGGCCTTGGTCTGATCCAGCACAGCCTTTCTTAGGTTCTAATGTTCTTATGTAAGATAAAGCTAGTCCCCCGTGCAAGCACCGGGTCATTACTGACCCATGGGGTGACGTCACATCCTGACATTTACTAAACAGACTATGTTTATGGGGTGGTTTGTCATTGCCTTCCCCAGTTATTTACACTTCTGTTCTTATTTAGGCCAGTGAAAATGGGTAGATTCCTGAATTTACATGTATTCGTGATAGGTCACTATTGGCTCTCACAGAATTGAGCCAGGTCTGAGCAAGCCAGGGCCACTCGAGACTTAAGCTTCTGATAGCAGTTTGCTTGGGCCTTGATGAGGTATCTCATTTTGAGAACCCCAGTTCCCCACCATGGCACTTAGATCTTCAGTTAATAAAGCACGCAATTCAGGCTTGACGAGTGAAAACAGCTACTAAGGTCAAAAGGCTTCTTGGGTGTTAGCTGTTCCCTAAAGCAGAGCATCTCTTGAGTTATGTGGCTGAAAGGACATGTATGGAACAAAGTGGAGAACCGAAGTGCTTAAAACATACATGGAACAAAGTGGGAAACCTGGAAATCTTCATAGGAGTTTGTTAGTTAAAAATTAACATTAACATGTATACCTTTGGGTATCTGGAAAAATGCATACAGCAAAGAAAGATGGGCAGTAATTTATTTTGGTTTTTTTTGGGGGGGCATGGAAGTTTGAAGGAGACAAACTTTGAAAGCTACCAAGTTTATGTTTATTGAGGCTAGTGCCTATTAAGTTGAGGGCTTATCTATTTGTGACATATGTCCAGTAAATACTTGTACAGGAAGAATGTCTCTGATGCTTACTGTGCATTTTAGCAGACAATGTGGCTTTTGTGTGTCAGTGGGAAAGGCTGAGGGAATAAAGCAAAAACAATACCCGGAGCATGTGTACATGTAGTGGTGTTGGCGGTGGTGGAATTGCGGCTACGACTGCTTTTCTCTGCCCCTGTAATACGTATTATGTACTAAAGCATTTCCTTTCCCTTTTTCTCATGCAGCGTCACTCTCTCATGGGCCCTTCCCAAAGAACTAGAAACTTAAAGGGAACACAGCCTGCACACAAATCTTTGTATCTTTCAGTTGCATAAATTTCCATATGTAGATATGGGTCTCAGAATGAATGCTGCCGTCCTTCCTAAACTGCTTAGAAAAAACCTGTTGTGTCTTTGTCTATTTTGGCCTGTTAATTCAACTGAGATTGCTATCTCCTCTGTGTGGTACGTGCCTTGGACTTTGTCACTTGCTGACTTCTACAGGGTGGATAAGCAGGAATTGGATTGATGCTGTATTTTTCTTCGCCTAACATTTACTTCAGATCAAGCAGAGAAGAGTGTGTGTGGGGTGGGGGGACAGGTTAGCAGCAGCTCTGGGCCACTGTAGAGAGGAAGCAAGCCCCCCCCCCATTTCCATTTTCCCAGGTAAGGTGGTACAGAGAAGATGGGCTTGAGGGTTCTTTGGTCCCGGCTTTATTGTTTTAAGCTGTCATTCTCCTAAGTGGTGCAGAATCCCAACTCTTGTAGGAAATGTATGGGTACTATGACCTTCACTTGCTTAACTCGGTGGGTGGTGTACGTCATGACTTTCTAGAAACTGGTTTTCTTCCATTATGCAGTCTTGACAAGCAGACCTTGATTTAGCTTCCATTGAACTGTTCAGGTGGGAGACCTGCTGCGATGGCTAGTCCAAAACAAGGGAAAGGGGCACAGAAACATTTTTCCATGATGTGTTTTAGGTGCCAGGTTGCTTCTGACCACTAGGTGACTCAGTGAATTAATTGCCCTGACCTGGATCGCCCCAGGCCAGCCTGATCTCGTCAGATCTCAGAAGCTAAACACACTGTGTCATTAACATCCTTGCTCAGGTCTTGCAAACTGAAGGCCGAAAGCCAGTGTGGCGTGGAGAGCCAGAATGGTGTAGTGGTTAAGAGCTCCAGACTCTAATCTGGAGAACCAGGTTCGATTCCCCACTCCTCCACATAAAGCCTGCTGGGTGACCTTGTGCCGGTCACAGTTCTCTCCGAACTCTCTCAGCCGCACCTACCTCACTAGGTGCCTGTTGTAGGGAGGGGAAAGGAAGGTGATTGTACGCAGGTTTGAGATTCCTTGCGGTAGAGAAAAGTGGGATATAACAGCCAACTCTTCTTTTTCTGTTGAGTCAATCCATCTCATGTTGGGTCTTCCTCTTTTCCTGCTGCCTTCAGCTTTTTCTAGCATTAATGTCTTTTCCAATGACTCTTGACTCTTCCTCCTCCTCCTTACTACTGAAGTGCAGGCACAAAGGGCCTAGTTAAAGACTTGGCCTTGGAACCCACTTATTATTTCCAACCTCTTCTATGAAGCCTCCCTTGTTTCCCTACCACCTTAAAGTTCTTGTTGCAGTTAACTGTGTGCTGCTAGAGAGCCAGCGTGGTGTTTTAACATGATGATGCTCAAGGATGCTGCCCAGTTAGCCCAGTTAATATCTTGCCTGTGTTCCACAGCACCTAAGATAATAGGCCTGCCCCTCTGATCCTGGAGAGAATAGGGATGCATCATGACTAGTATCCATTTTGACTAGTAGTCATGAATAGACCTGTCCTCCATAAGAACATAAGAAAAGCCATGCTGGATCAGACCAAGACCCATCAAGTCCAGCAGTCTGTTCCCACAGTGGCCAACCAGGTGCCTCTAGGAAGCCCACAAACGACTGCAGCAGCATTGTCCTGCCTGCGTTCCACAGCACCTCATATAATGGGCATGCTCATAAGAACATAAGAAAGGCCATGCTGGATCAGACCCAGGCCCATCAGGTCCAGCAGTCTGTTCACACCGTGGCCAACCAGGCGCCTCTAGGAAGCCCACAAGCAAGTTGACTGCAGCAGCATAATCCTGGCTCTGAGTAGACAGCACTATGCAGCCATTCTGAGAAAAAGCTCAAGGCATAAGAGCAAGTTTTATGACCTGATCTGGTTTGTTCCCCTAGTGGGGGCTATCAGCCTCCAGGGTGGGGCCTGGAGATCTTCTAGAGTTACAGCTGATTTCCATACTAGAGAAAATATTTCCTCTGGAGTAGATGGCTGCTTTGGAGGGTGGACTATGGCACTGTACCCAGTGAGATCCCTCGCCTCACCAGGCTCCACTCTCAAATCTCTAGGAATTTCCTAACCCAGAGTTGGCAACCCCCCCACTCCAAGAGTGTTGTATTTTTGTGGTGCCCCCTTCAGAAATCAGTTACGTAATGGTTGTGACTATCATATGAAGAACATGTGTGTTTGCATTGGTCTTAGTCGGGAAGGGATGACTAGTTTTTATCCCGAGGCTCATTTCTGTAGACTGGTTTGCATTCTGACTAAAAAAGGTAATAAACCCAGTATTCTCCTAACTCGGTAGCTTGAAACCCGGGGTGAGCGGGTGGGGCTTCCTGTTCACTGGGGCTACGCTTGCTGACTTATATGAAAAAAGACCATTATCTGTCTTCCTCTCTCTATATTCCGGCTGATTTCATCAGCACCGAGGGCTGTGCTGTGTTCTTTCATTTCCTTTCGGTCCAGGGAAGCTTTAGTTTGTTATCCGGCGTTGCCCAAACAAACCTTGGGAGTCGCTAAAAATAGCGCGCCGAGTGCCAACTTTCGCTTTGAATCACGTCTGACGTGGGCCGTTGCAAAGAGAGGAGGGTGTGCGTGTGGGTGACAGCCAGATTGGTAAGGAGACGGCGGTCGCCACCAAAGTGCAATAGCTTTGCACCACCGAAGTGCAATAGCTTTGCTCCTGTCCTTGAAAGGTCGAGGGTGCCACATACAACAACGCAGTCCTGCGTTACCTGGTGGGGTGCGATTGTACCTTTGACCCGTTTACTTCATTTATAAACTTTTTCTCCCCAGCGGGGGCCGTAGAGCTTGCATCAGTCTTCTCTCCTCCGTTTTATCTTTACGGTGGCCCTGAGTTTTGTGTGTCTGACCCAGGGTCACCCAGCAAGCTTCCCTGGCAAAGTGGGGATTTTTTTCTTTTCCCTAGATTTCACAGCCACTGGATATTCATCAACCACTTCACACTTTAAAAAGGGGAAATGAAACGAAATTTTATTTTTCCTTGACGCTATAAAGAGAACAGTTGCCACATCTCTCACACAATTGATCGATTTACTTGACGGCAGATAACGCAGTATCCGCTTCTCAGAAAGCGTCTTTAGCTGTTTCATCCAGGGAGTGATATATTTGGTGCAGTGTCCTTTTGTGGACATGCTAAAACAGTGTGGGCTAGGGAGTTTATTTGAACCGGACAAAGTGGGCATTTTCATTCTTCTGCAGTAATTTTGTTGTATCGCCCTTGTGTCTCGGCTGAGTCTAGGGCATTACATCTCGCCAGTGAGAAAGCTCGTCTGACTTTCTAACCAGAGGAAATAATCTGGCGAGGAGAAAGTTCTGTTGAAGGGTATCTGGAAGAAGCGAGGATTTGAACCTCTCAGATGCTTGTCCAGTGATCTGATCACTACACCGCACTGGCCCAGTAACAAAAGTATGCAGCCAAGTGTCAAGGAGATATGAAAACATCTGTTGCTTCAGAAGGCAGTTGGCAGAGTTCAGACGTCGGTGTTCTGGAGCAGATGTCATCTGTTCATAATTTTGCTGTAGAGTCCTAGAAATGGGCGCAGCGGCTGTAGCTGCCGCTCTCCGGTGACATCTAGGGATCAGACATAAGGATATTGGTACTGGCTGTAGACAATGATCACAGCTCTTCATTTGTCAGCGGGAAAGGCAAGAGTATTAATGAATAAACTGATAAAATGTATTCCACCTCCTGGGTTCAGAGATGTAATACCTTCTTTAGATAAAATTGAACTCACGATGTAGTATGCGGACTTTCTGAGCTTCACAGAGCTCTTCCTCAGAAAGCTGTATAAAAATTGAACGGAGAAGTTTACATCTAGTCATATTGGGCAGTGTAATTTTTTTTCATGCCATCGATTTTTCTTTCCTTTTCAGTCTCCTGGTCAGCCCACGGGTGACAAGAAAGGTGAAAGTGTGGCTGTAAAACCTCAGGAAGCAAACCAAATCCAGATCACTCTTGAAAACAACTGAGGGCATCTTCAGGTGTAAGGGTTAGCACTATAGAAGTGTAGCTGATGGTTTAATTAACAACCCTTGCTTTCTCAGCCACTATTGAGTGTTAATTTGCGTTTGGACCTTTTAGACTTCAGTCAGTGGGCCAATCCTACCCAATAAATTCTCACTGTTACTCTCTTGTTCTGTTTTATCACAATGCAACCTCTCCCGTTCAGTATCCACCCCCCCCCCCCCCGTAATGCATTTTGTTACCCCCGTCATGTGCAAATCTGGCTGTAGATGGAACCATCTCCATATCATACTTGTGCGACCTGGTAACGGTTAGTAAGAGAAACTTTAACCTAGCCTAAAGTTTTGTCAAGATAGTTACAGAGTGCTTTTTCTAGCCCTTTATTTTGAGATATATCCTGTTCAGGGTGGTGAACAGTCTTGAATTCTGCCAGTATAGTTTTTTGCTGCTTAATGAGCCACAATAAAAATAGGCAATGTAAATAGCCCTGGGTAGGAAGTAGGGGGCAGAATTATACAGTCTACTGACCTTGCAATAGAAAACTTTCCCATGAATGATTAGTTACTCTGAACATGGGAGGGGACAACTCCTGATTGACCTAGGGGCAGGCATATGGATGGTGTCTTTAACTGCCTGCTCTTTTATGGAACTGTTGATTTAGTGGGCGAGGTGATTCATGCACATGCATGATTAGAAGCTCTGTTTCAGCTCTCTTCCTGTCCACAATTTGTCTTGAACTGAATCATAGAATCATAGAGCTGGATGGGACCACCACCATGGTTATCTAGTCCAACCCCCTGCACAATACAGGAAATTCACAACTACCTTAACTGACTTAAGCTAAATTTTCCATTTAATAAAAACAGCATTTTTAGATAGCCTATTTTGAGAGACCAATCTGTTTTGCTGGTTTTAGACAACCTTGGAACCTTGCAAAGTAGGCCAGTGTTGCCTTCTCCTGTTACCGATCTGAGAATGAACAAGAGTAGCATGATTCGAACTATCTATATGTGCGGCGGGGTCTTGGCGGATGTCAGTCCGAGACCCCTGTGCTCCACTTGGCCTCAGACCAGTCCTACGGGGGGTCTGAGCTATCCTCCCCGTCAGTAGCAGCCAGCTTGCCCTCTGTTGCTTCAGAGAGTGGCTTGCTGCTTCCAAAACTCTCCTCCTCGGCCTCTGCTTCTCCCGACCTTTTATGCCCCACTTCCCCCCTTGGCCCTGCCTTCCCAGCCTATATAGGGCCCCCGGGGCTGGCTTCACACCCTTGCTTCCCTGCCGGCCCGTCTTCCTGGCTTGGCCGTCCCGCCATTCCCCTGGGCTTCCGCCCCCGCCCCCTTGCGCTTCGGGGGCCGATGGTGTCGGCGGCTCCCGGCGGCCTCTTGCTGCCCCGCCCATCTTGCGGCGGGGATGTTCTGCACCCCCATTGGTCTCCTTGGGGAGTAGCTCTTGTCCGGGAGCGCCCGCTTCCAAGGGGCTGACGCGGGGTCAAGCCTTGCCTCCCTCCAAGTGGCTGGTGGCGTCCTGCCCCCGTCGGCTCCCCGTCTGGCTGTCGCTTCCCAGCCCCGTGGGGGTCAGTGCCTGGGTCAGTGTGGCCGGAGGGGGTTGGGGGTCAGGACACTATACTTCAGACATTTCCAAACCCAAATGTTCAGTGGTTGCAACAGTTAAATGTGCTGATTTTCTTACTGTGTAGAATCTTAATTGCCCTGACCTGGATGGCCCAGGTTAGCCTGATCTCATCAGATCTCAGAAGCTAAGCAGGGTCAGCCCTGGTTAGTATTGGGATGGGAGACCACCAAGGAATACCAGGGTTGCTGTGCAGAGGAAGGCACTGGCAAACCACCTCTGTTTGTCTCTTGCCATGAAAACCCCAAAAAGGGGTCGCCATAAGTCGGCTGCGACTTGACGGCACTTTACACACACACACACACACACACACACAGAATCTTAATTTCATAATTGTAATTTCTTAAGTATATCACTGGGTTTTCCCCCAGTTGTAGGAAATCATAGAGTGCTTGTTAGGTAAAATGGATGGTCGTTTTTAAAAAATTGAGCCACTTCAGGGCAGCTGCTGGAGGTTCATGTTCACATAACACAAACTGGTTTTATATATATATATATATATATATATATATATATATATATATATATATATATATATATATATATATATATATATATATATATATATATATATATAGTTAGATAGATAGATGGATGGATGGATGGATGGATGGATAGATATCTGTTAGATAGATAGATAGATGGATGGATGGATGGATAGATATCTGTTCATCTCTCTTGGTACCCATAATGATACAGACCAGATCAAAGGAGCAAGAACTTGGCCAGAAGTCAGGGCTGGTAGCTGCTGGGCAGAACATTGTATGTAGTGATTCTGTTGTTGGGTTGGTAGCTCGTAAACCATGGCTGACCACCGGACCTGGTCCGCCAGTTGTCACTTTGTGCCCAAAGGGGAGAGGAGAGAGAAGGGAGAAACCATTATGCCAAAATGTTGTTCTGAATTCCATTAAAAAAAAAATCAGAATCCAAAACCAGCATTACTACTTGTGCATCAGGAACAGGAGAGAAATTTGAAAATATCCGTGTGCTGTCTCAAAAACAGTCATGTTCACTGTCTTGGGGCCGTGGCTCAGTGGTAGAGCCGCTGCTTGGCATGCAGAAGGTCCCAGGTTCAGTCCCCCGGCCTCTCCAGTTCAAGGGAGTAGGCGAGTAGGTGATGTGAAAGACCCCTGCCTGAGACCCTCTACTGGTCTGAGCAGACAATACTGACTTTGATGAACCAAGGGTCTGATTCAGTAGAAGGCAGCTTCATGTGTTCATGTCTTTGAGAAGGCCAGTGCCTGGGGGTCTGTGTGTGTTTGGAGGGGTGGAGGAGGATGACGTTGGCTTTGCTGTTGGATCAAGAGAGGTATTGAGGGCTAGCCAAGAACGCCCATCGTAAGGGAAGTGCTGAATCAGAAGCCTCCTCCTTAAATAGGGGCCTGTTTTTCCGAAACATAACCCCGTCCTCTCCCTCCCCTGTCTGCTCCTCTCTGGATGGCTGAGGCTTGTCTGAGACAGAAGGGTGACTAGTAGCACCTGTGAATCACCATTTGTTAATTCTCCATATCTGGCCTGTGTAGCGCTTTTGCTTGTAAAGAACTAGAGAGAGTTGCTATGCTCTCGGGGGAAAGAAGAGCTCAAAAATTCCCTGTTTTGAGTGGGCGAAATAATAATAATAATTTTTGGGACAAATCATCTGAATCAGTAATTGCCTTTCTGCCACTCGCTGTTACGAAAAGAGCCGTTGGCTGTTTTTCCGTGTGTTTAGCAAGATCATCCGTGCCCACTGCATTGATGTGTTCAGTAAAAGGGACATGACTGAAGAACGGTCATGAAGGACAGTGAGATCCTGCTTTTTTGACATGGTGTTGTGAAGAAACTCGGGGCCATGCACTTGCTCACAAACACGAGGCAAAGTAATGAGTAAACTTGTCTGTTCTGTGTTTGAATGCTGTCCGCCCAAGTTTGTCCGCCCCCCCAAAAAAGAATGGCATGGTTACTTCCTTTCCGAAGCATAAGCGAGCCTGGAGAAATACAATGCGATGGGGACTGTTCTGAGGTAGAAGGCCATCTTGCCCACCCGAACTGAACCAAGGTGGCATGCTTATCAGGGATCTTCAAAGTCCAATGCAGTAAAGTTGTCACAGTTCTCCATGTTAAGGAGTCAATTCACTCAGTTCAGTACTCTTGTTATTACTGTTGTTATCTGTGTTGCCTGTTTTTTATACCTCCTGTCTCAAGTTGCTCGTTAAATTAGTCCTGCCTCCCCTAGCGATAGGCGTGAATAACCCAAGCTGCAAGATGGCCTTCTACCTCAGAGCGGAAGGAACCTTCTCGGTGAGTAACCAAGGCTCCGTACTGTCCACATCCTTTTTGAAGCGAGGCCTCCAGAAATGCACACAATACTCCAGGTGCGGCCTGACCCATGCAGCGTGCATCGGAACAATGACATCTTGTGATTTGGATGTTATGCCTCTGTTGATGCACCCCAATATCGCATTAGCCTTTTTTGTCGCTGCATCACACTGGCTGCTCATACTTAACTTACAGTCAGCCCGTACCCCAAGATCTTGTTCACACACACTGCTGTCCAGAAGTATATCCTCCATCCAGTATTTGTTTCCCTCAGTTTTGTTAACCAAATGTAGAACTTGGCCAATTTGAGAACCACGGCTTTGCAGTGCCTTGCCTCTTTGGTTCTTCTGCAGCCCCCCAAAGTTTATACCCTCACTTTAACTTGAGAGAGCCAGCGTGGTGAAATGGCTAAGAGTGGTGGACTCTAATCTGGAGAACCGGGTTTGATTTTCCACTCCCCCACATGAGTGGCAGACTCTAATCTGGTGAAACGGTTTTGTTTTCCCCACGCCTACACATAAGGCCAGCTGGGTAACCTTGAGCTAGTCACAGTTCTCTTAGAGCGCTCTCAGTTCTTACATACTCTTGATGGCATATTTGGCATAGATCTTCATTCTACTCACATGAGAGTCTGACTCCAATCTGGAGAGCTGGGCTTGTTTCCCCCCTCCTCCTCATGAAGCCTGCTGGGTGACCTTGGCCCAGTCACAGTTCTCTTAGAGCTCTCTCAGCCCCACCTACCTCACAAGGTGTCTGTCGTGAGGAGAGGAAGGGAAGGCAATTTTAAGCTGGCTTGATTCTCCTTAAAAGGTAGAGAAAGTCGGCATATAAAAACCAACTCCTCTTTTTCTCCTCTTCAGGCTTGAAAGTCTACTTGGTCCTGTATGCTTCGTTCCATTTGAGGTCAGAGTCTGCAAATCATGTGGTGTTTGCTGTTTGTGGAAGTTAAGTGCTGATGGCTTAGCTGAGCAGATTCTGAAATTCAGACTCTTTCCCCCTTCCCTGTTTTCTGCATAGAGGTAAAATTACGATGTTTTTGTGTTTCCGTAACTTCCACTCCCATAAGATCCCAACAAGCAACTGCATACTTAGAACCAGCTGTAATAATGCTATGGCTGAGCTCCACAGATAAAAAGAGGCTGTGATATTTGAGTTTTGCGAAGAAGAAGAAGAAAAAGAAGAAGAAGAAGGAGTTGTTTTTTATATGCCAACTTTCTCTACCACTTAAGGGAGAATCAAACCAGCTTACAATCACCTTCCCTTCTCCTCCCACACCCTGTGAGGTAGGTGAGGCTGAGAGAGTGTGACTAGCCCAAGGTCACCTAGCTGGCTTCATGTGTAGGAGTGGGGAAACCAACCCGCTTCACCAGATTAGCCTCCGCCGCTCATGTGGAGGAGTGGGGAATCGAACCCAGTTCTCCAGATTAAAGACTACCACCCCAAACCACCACTCTTAACCACCACACCATGCTGGCAAAAAAGAATTGGCAGAGAGCAGTTGACGTGGCCAAAAGGAGTCTTAGGTGTTTGGGCATGTGGGGCTTAAATTAAGAGAATACGATGTTAGTTTGGATGGTTCAGAGTTGTGAGTAAATCAGCCATTGGTGCCAAAATCTGCTGTGTGAAAGTAACAAAGGTCTAATAGCAAAGCTGCTGGAGAAAAGTGTCCTTTCCCTCCAGTCGTGGCACAGAAAGCGTAATGTGCTCCTTTGAATAATGCAGCGTACTTTTGAGATAGGTTTGCTTTGCTGCCAAAATAATAATGCAAGATGGGGGTTGCCCAGGTTGATTTATGGCAGCCCTAGAGCACGTTCTGCAGCAGAATGAAGATCTGTGCCGAAGAGTGTGTAAGAACTGCTTCTTCATGTGATGGGCAGAAAAAGATTAACCATCTGGACTTTTTGTGATCCCCTGAGAGGAGAGGGAATTAAATGTTTTGGCGTCAAGGCCTTGAGTAATAATGAATCGTGTGTGTCATACAAAACTATGCCATTTGTCAAGAGAAGCAAATCTGGGATTGGAATAACTTGTCATGGATGGGAAGGATGTTTCGTTTGTTCCAAATGCTTATGTTCCACCTTTCTCCCCATACCAACATGGGACCCAAGGTAGGCGTCAGCATTAGTTACAGCATGGTTAAAATAAATCCAAGCATGCACTTTTTATAAAGCAAGATGACGCTACTCACCACCCTCCCCTGGAGATGTTGGGACAGTCTTCAGGTTGGCTCAGCGGCAACACTGCATCCTTAGTCGGGGCAGCCCCAGTCCCAGTGAGGAAAGCGCCTTGCCTGGATCTGGCACAGCTCAAACTGGGCTGCTGGCCATGAGCTGCAGGCTAAAACCAAGTCTGAGAGCCTTTGACAAGGCCAAGGCTTTAGAAAGTACTTGAAGAAGAGGAGGAAGAGTTGGTTTTTCTATGCTGACTTCCTCTGCCTTCAAAGGAGAATAAAACCAGCTTACAGTCTCCTTCCCTTCCTCCCCACAACAGGCACCTTGTGAGGTAGGTGAGGCTGAGAGAGTTCAGAGAGAACTGTGACTAGCCCAAGGTCACCTAGCTGGTTTCACATGGAGGAGAGGGGAAACCAACCCAGTTCACCAGGTTAGTCTGCCACTCATGTGGAGGAGTTGGGAATCAAACCTAGTTCTCCAGGTTAGAGTCCCCCGCTCAAGTGGAGGAGTGGGGAATCAAACCTGGTGTTAAATGGAAGTTATAGCAACTTACCTTATTCAGATAGGCTTTGTCCATGTGATCTGAAGAGAGTGGATTCATTATTCCATATGATGTTGGAATGCCCCAGTACAATTCTTATCGCAATCAATGGATTACTCCTATCTTAATCAAATTATCTGCCACCATAACAAAAGATAAAAACAGTCTCCTTTTTCTGGCTGATAGAGATCTAAGAACAACTTTGGTGGTAGCCAAGTATCTCTTCACCATATTTTCCTTAAAGAAATAAAGGCTCCCCATTTACTGCTCAAGACCTTTGGGAGCTTGAAGGAAAGGAAACCTGGTTCTCCAGGCCAAAGTCTGCCACCCATGTGGAAAAGTGGGGAAACCAACCTGGTTCTCCACATTAGAGTCCACCGTTCATGTGGAGGAGTGGGGAAACCAACCCAGTTCTCCAGATTAGAGTCCACCACTCTTAAGCACCAAACCATGCTGGCTCTATCTTAACAGAGTGTGCATCACTGTGGCCAGATCACACTTTTTGAGGAAGGGCTGCAGTTGGTAAATGACCTGTAGCTGATAAAAAGGTGCTACGTGCCACAAAGGAGACCGGAGCCTACAAATGCGGGGCTTCATCTAGGACTACCCCCAAACAGCAGTCTTGCTTTGTGGGGTGGGGGGAGGGAGTTGAATTCTGCAGCTCCTGAGCAGTTTCTCCAATGATTTGGTTAGGTCTTTCATGAATTTGTGGGAAATAGAAGACCTAGTAATCCATCTCAAAACAGAAGGGGAGGAAGCTACAAAAAGATTTATAATTAGAAGTAATGCACTTTCAGCAGATCTTATTTGTTTGTAATCTTTTAAGTTGTTTTTTAGTCAAAAAGTCTGTAGACATCTTATAGACCAAAACTCAACTTTATACTCTAGCCTTTTGGTATGACTTGCCCTCGTAAAACCTTCAAGAGAACCAGGTTCAATTCCCCACTCCTCCACATGTGTGGGGGAGTCTAATCTGGTGAACCGGGTTGGTTTCCCCAGCCCTCCACATGAAGCCAGCTGGGTGACCTTGGGCTAGTCACAGTTCCCTCTGAACACTCTCAGCCCCATCTACCTGATGTGGGGAAGGGTTTGATTATTCCTTAAGTGGTAGAGAAAGTCAGCATATAAAAACCAACTCTTCTTCTTTATGTTCTTCTTCCCAGATCCTAGTCCAAAACTCTACACCACTCTGGCTTTAGTCTTCACCTCCCTCCAAAAAGAGATGAGAGGGTAGGAAGATGGTGTACTTCCAACGGAAGCAGATTCCACAGCATTGGGGTGATTATAGAAATTATGGAAATGCCTCATTTGGGTGGATGCATCATCCTCTGTGGGTTCCATGGCAGATGGGGGCTCACAGGAATAGGGGCTCCCAGAGATACTTGGAGAAAGGTCATTCAGAGCTTTAAAGGTCAGATGCGGCACCTTGCAGTATGCCCAGATGGGTCTTGGAGCACCAGTGCAATGTAGATTTTTTGTGTTCCTGACAACATAAGCAGCATCATGTTTGACGAATAGTCATTTCCTGGCAACCTCACACAGAGCATTTACTAGAAGTCAGCAAAGCATGGTTGATATTAGCAGAATATTTTGGCTTTAATAGGTGGTTTTATCATGGGATAAAGGATTGCTGGGCATGGATTATAATTTTAATTAGAGGTATTATGGGAAACTTGCTAATTTATGGTTTAGAAATGTTCCTTCTGAACCTGTTCAAAGATAAATGGTTAATGGTAAACTATGATGGCATCTTTGTTGCCGCCCTAACGGAAGCTGACATGGTCTGGCTGGGAGGGGGGCAGTGTCACCATTGCTGGAGCAGAGACTGGCCCCAGAGACTTGAACCCATGAAGCTGCCGTATACTGAATCAGACCACCGGTCCATCAAAGTCAGTATTGTCTACTCAGACTGGCAGTGGCTCTCCAGGATCTCAGACAGAGGTCTTTTACATCACCTACCTTCCTAGTCCCTTTAACTGGAGATGCCGGGGATTGAACCTGGGACCTTCTGCATTCCAGGCAGATGCTCTACAAACTGAGCCACAGCCCCTTCTCTTGGGAGAAGTGTGTAGTAGGGGCACTTGGAGGGGTGGGGTGCTTGACAATTGCTTCCGTTTATGTGCTCTGCAACCTATTATTGCCCAAAAAAATGATTTTTAATCGTCAAGCTTATTTGTCTTTAGTTAGGCTGAGAAAGCTTTTTCTTGAAGCATGTGGTGTATGCACTTGGGTGTGGAAGGCTGGGCTCACATGTTGGCTTCATGTGATGAGAACATAAGAAGAGCCCTGCTGGATCAGACCCAGGCCCATCAAGTCCAGCAATCTGTTCACACAGTGGCCAACCAGGTGCCTCCAGGAAGCCCACAAACAAGATGACTGCAGCTGCACCATCCTGCCTGTGCTCCACAGCACCTAATATAATAGGCATGCTCCTCTGATGCTGTAGAGAATAGGTATGCATCATGACTAGTATCCATTAAGAGTAGTAGCCATGGATAGCCCTGTCCTGCATGAACATGTCCACTCCCCTCTTAAAGCCTTCCAAGTTGGCAGCCATCACCACATCCTGTGGTAGGGAGTTCCATAATTTAATTACGTCGAAGCACCACTGATACAGAACCCCTTCTCTGCCTGATTTGGGAGATATCCTTCCACAAAAGCAGGCATATATTCCTTGAGAACGCTGTTAGCACTTATCTGCCTAGAAATTCACTTCACGTTGCCTTTCTCCCCCCCCCCTCTGAAATTAAGACCCAACTTGGCACATGGTCTGGCCATACCTTAGGGCTTACCTGTGACTGCATTTTGCACAACTGCCATCTTTGTTAGAAGGTTCATCCAGGCTATTAGGGTGCTTTCGCACATGCTGAATAATGTACTTTCAATCCACTTTCAATGCACTTTAACTATTGGTTGCAATGGGTAGCCGTGTTAGTCTGTCTGCAGTAGTAGAAAAGAACAAGAGTCCAGTAGCACTTTAAAGGCTAACAAAAATATTTTCTGGCAGGGTATGAGCTTTCTGAAGAATCTGAAGAAGTGAGCTGTGGTTCACGAAAGCTCACACCCCGCCAGAAAATACTTTTGTTAGTCTTTAAGGTGCTACTGGACTCTTGCTCTTTTCTACTATTGTTTGCAAGTGGATCTTGCTGTTTTACACAGTAAAATCCACTTGCAAAGTGCATTATTTGGCATGTGTGAAAGCACCCTTAGTGCCTAGTGTTAGCACACCAATAACCTGAAACCTAGGAGGATATACTGGTGGTGAACGAGTGCGCCATACAAGTTGGTTAGGGCAGAGAGCGAATGTCTTTTAAATGAGAGAGACAGCCGCCGTATGGAGTATTGTAAAAGTTCCCCCTGTGACCTCCTTGTCTGATTCTAAATCGGGCCAAACCTGCTCTCACTGACTCTGGTTTCCACTGAGAACTATCTGGGGAGAAAAGGATATTGCCAGAGTGTCGGAGGATATGCATAGCAGAAGTGGTGGCGGTAAATGCCTAATAAAGGTGATGATGATGATGATGATGAAGTGGTGGCAGCTAAATGTCGCTAAATGCCAGGACTTCGGGCAGCAGCTGATCTTGGCCAGGAGAGAGAGGGGGTGGGGAGTTGTTGCAAAGCTGTAAGCCAGCACTAGAAGTACTCCCAGTCGCCACTTCACAGTTTTTCCCTTTGGGGCAAAGGTATGAATTGAATCTGAGCCTTGGTTTAGATAAACCATCACTTATCGTTGCGGGAATGAGCGTGAGGGATCCTTAACTACGTGGGTTTTTTGTCCTTCTTCTTACCGTATTTATTATTGATTGATTGATTGATTTAGACTTCTGGTGTGGCTGTGTTACAACTGATATCCAGATCAAGGCATATTCTTGATATTTTATCAGCAAAAAAACTTGGCAGAAGTATTACAGCTAATTTTCTCTTCCGCGGATAATAAAAGCTCAGACTTTTGGCGTCAGCAGTCGCTGAGCTACCTTGAACAATGTGGGGCGGGGGGTTGTGAACTAGCTGATGCTATAGTAGCAGAGTAGTAACATTCCTTTGTGTCCATCACTGTTGTTTCCTAGGTCTTCCTATGAGCTCTATAGCATAATCTATCAGATTTGGTACAAGTTTGCTGCCAGTGTCGTTCTAGATGTCTCCTGGTTCTCTTCAGGTCACCCGACTCTGTAGTAAACCAGGGGGGCAGTTTACGCCCCGGGGTGGGAATGGTTGTAGAGGGGCAACCTTGTTGATAGCTTCAAGGAGCTTCATGTTCCTCGCTCCCACTGTAGCCTCAGCTGAGCGTGTGTTTGGATCTGGAATCTGGTAGGATTCATGAGCTTATACCAGCCTGCATCTTACAGAGCAGGGCCGACTGTATTAACTCTTCTTGCTTTCTCTATTCAACAGTATTTAAAAATCATATCCGCTGAAGTCGGTCACCTTACCTTATAGTATATTAAAATAACATTAAAATAACATTAAAACAGTCTGACCCACAAGAAACTAGTATTTAAATATATTAAGTTCCCTGATTAAAAATATCTTTAGCTTGGATTTTCTTAGTTGTTAAAGCAAAGAGTGACGCTTTGTAGGTAACATCAGGATTGGCATCAGATAGGAGAAAGAGCAGCGTCTCTGAATCTGGAGAAAGATTTAGACCCTTCAGAAACGCTCTGAGAAATTTAAGACGGGGCTCTGGGTAAAGAGGACAGAATAAGGTGTAATGAGTTAGGTCCTCTGGAGCGGCTCCACAAATACATAGGAGAGAGGCCCATGGTGTTTGAGAGTAACGTCCAGCTATCCCAGCCGTTGGCATGGTTTGAAACCGGAGGGAAATAAAAGCTATTCTGAGGTTATGGAAGGGGATACTGACCAGGTATGAAGCTCTGACATGATCCCCTTTAAACTGTTTAAACCTTGGTGAGAATTTGGACTGGGAGATTGATTGCCTGTCCGACGCAGCATCACATTTGAACACCCAATCCCGAATGTTGGTACCTGCTATGGGGACAGCCTGGATATCATCTGATATGGAGTAGCAATGCAGGATGTTGTTATAGCAGGCTAGCTTGTCAGCGTCATTTTGCATCATCAATTTGAAACACTGCCTGCGATGTAAGTTGGTGGTGTCACTGCTTTGCTTTTTCCAAGATCTTAACAGAGCTAAGTGAACACGGGTCCTGATAGAGGGCAAACCAAGTTCTGCTCGCATCAGGGCTGCAGGGGTGCCTCTGGGTAAGGCTAGAATTCACCTCAAGAAGTGATTTTGGATAGTGTCCAGCATTGTGCCCAGACTATCCTTCCAACCCCAAACCTCTACACCATTCAAAAGTTGGGGAACTGCCTTACTTTGATAAAGTTTCAGAGCTGGGTCAATCAAGAATCCTCCTTTTGTATAATAAAATTTCAGAACAGCTCCTATGGATCTTAAGACTGTGACTCTGGTAATAGCCAAATGAGCCCTCCAGGTTAAAGTTTCATTGAATGTTATACCTAGATATTTGCAGGTTCTGGATTGCTCTATAGGGGTTCCGTCTATGGACCACTTAAACTTGCAAGGCTTTTTCCTAAAGACCATCACTTTGGTCTTGGCATAGTAGATTCTTAAGGCCTCTTCTTTACAGTAGTCACCTAGTTTGTGCAACAACCTTCTTATGCCTACACATGTAAGGGAGACCAGCGCCATATCATCAGCGTATAAGAGGACTGATATTTTCTGAGGGCCTAAAGAGGGAGAAACAGATCGCACCCAAAAAGTGCTAGTTAATGGTTCCTCATCCACTTGGAGAGAAGTGACTAGTGGAGTTCCTCAGGGATCTGTCCTGGGCCCTGTGTTGTTCAACATCTTTATAAATTATTTGGATGAAGGAATAGAGGGGATGCTTATTAAATCTGCAGATGACACTAAATTAGCAAAAAAGGTAGAAGACAGAGCCAGGATGCAGGATGATCTTGACAGGCTGGAGAATTGGGCTAAAACTAATAAAATGCACTTCAACAAAGACAAATGTAAAGTTCTGCATTTAGGTAGGAAAAATAATCAAATGCATAATTTTAGGACGGGGAAGACTTGTCTTAGCAGTAGTGTGTGCGAAAAGGATCTTGGAGTCTTAGTAGACCCCAACACTGAACACGAGTCAGCAGTGTGATGCAGTAGCTAAAAAGGCAAATGTGATCTTGGGCTGCATCAACAGAAGTATAGTGTCCAGATCACGTGAAGTGATGGTATCGCTTTACTCTGCTCTGGTTAGGCCTTACCTAGAGTACTGTGTTCAGTTTTGGGCACTGCAATTTAAGAAAAATGTAGACAAGCTGGAACGTGTCCAGAGGAAGGCAACAAAGATGGTGAGGGGTCTGGAGACCAAGACCTATAAGGAAAGGTTGAAGGAACTGGGTAAGTTTAGCCTGAAGAGGAGAAGACTGAGAGGGGAAATGATAGCCATCTTCAAGTACTTGAAGGGCTGTCATATAGAGGAGGTTGCCAAGTTGTTTTCTGTTGCCCCAGAGGGTCAGACCAGAACCAACAGGTTAAAATTAAATCAAAAGAATTTCCGTCTAGACATTAGGAAGAATTTTCTAACCGTTAGAGCGGTTCCTCAGTGGAACAGGCTTCCTCGGGAGGTGGTAAGCTCTCCTTCCCTGGAGGTTTTTAAGAAGAGGCTGGATGGCTGTCAGCAATGCTGATTCTGTGACATTAGCCAAATGATGAGAGGGAAGGCATCTTGGCCATCTTCTGGGGGTATAGGGCGGGGGAGGTAGTTGTGAGTTTCCTGCATTGTGCAGGGGGTTGGACTAGATGACCCTGGTGGTTCCTTCCAACTCTATGATTCTATTATTCTATGATTCTAAACGAACTCAGAGCCAGATAGCTTTGGGATTATGTCATTTAGATATAAATTAAACAGCAGGGGGGCCAAGGCACACCCCTTCTTTACTCCTCTGATGATTGGGATTTCCTCCATTAAAGAACCTGAGGTACCTACCCTAATTTTAGCAGAGATGTTGATGTGTAGTTCCTGTAGCAGAAATAGTAGGCGTTTATCTATGTTTGTGCCAGCCAACTTCATCCAAAGGCATTCTCTATAAGTAGAGTCAGAGGCAGCTGTCAGATCTACAAAGGCCACATATAAGGATTTTTTCAGGCCCTTGATACTTTGAAAGGCTAGTTGGTTAAGAAGGTGACTCGGCCTTGTCTCCCTTAACTTTAGCAGAAGGAAGAGTAAAGTTGTATTCTTTGGATGGAGAAAATTAGCTATCTGGAGTTCGTTCCCCTGTGGGTAGGGGGTGGTAAACCTGGAGAGGGCTTGGATAGGACCACTTCTGCATTGAACGCTACCGGAACGGAGGGCTGAGGCAATGATACAGCTTTATTGTCCTTTAGTCCCCAAAGTCTAGATGTTAATTGTTCCAGTCTGTCTGTGATCTCCATTTGCTTTGCAGCAGGAAGAGCTGTAAAAGAACTAATCAGATCCTCCTCAATGCTGTCTTGGAGAAGGAGACACTCTGCAACTGTCTCTGTGGGAGCCGGAGGGTCAGCCCAGCTAATCAAATCGCGGTGAAGGGCTGACCTGCTTGTTTCCACCTTGAAAAGTGGAGTTAGTATTGTGTTCTCAAATCCCCGTGATGGAAAAATTCCTTTAGAGTTTCAAAAGCGCTTCTGCCGAAGAAGTAGTGAAGGGGATAGTTGGACAATCCAAAGTTAGTAACAGTTTGCATGACTGGTGGGAGCTGTTAAGAGTCTCAACTGATTTCAAGTCCAGGTGTCTAATACTGCTGCCAAGTAAAGTTCTCAAGTGCTGTACCGCATGGAGCTTTGTATTCCAAGGAGGAATGTGTCTGTTATATCTGAGGATGCTCAGGCAGGTCTTATGAGGCTGTAAAACTAGCCGATAAGGGTCACCTGCTGTCCTAGGTTGAGGTGAGCTGGAGCATGACTCCATGGAGCATTTCCCTGAAATGACTCAGCACATCTTGGCTTTGGGAAACCCGGGTTGTTGAGCTTCGCTATCAACTGGGTTAGGTGGTCAAGCTTTGAAAACATTGAGTTTAGTTGTTCAAAGATGCTTTCCACTGTTTTGGCAATCAATAAAGAGAGCTCTTTCAAGGTATTACTAGAGCTTTCAATGTTTTCCTCATCTTCCTGTACCAGGGGGTATTTTCACTGTAGTGGTTAACTTCAGCTTTAGATATTACACAACATTGTGAGTCTCTGGAGCTGCTTGTGAGCTGTGCATTTAAAATGCCCTTGTTACATAAACGTAGTACAAGATAATGCAAATTACGTTGGTGTGTTCCATGTGCAGCCATGCCAGTTGGTACTGACGGCAACTCTTTCCTGAAGCAGTAAGATGCTGTTACCGGAAAGCAATTTTCTGCTCATTAATATTAATGATAACTGAACGTTTGGCTTAAGGCAGAATATTATAGCAGATTAACTAATGAGTTAATTGTAGCAAAGAGAGTGCATTTAAAAGTTAAATGTGTTAAAATTAAACGCTGAGCAATGTTTTTTTTCCAGGCAGCTAAGCATTTTTTGCAATTCTGTACTAAGAATCAGTACTCTTCCTTCTTGGCAGTAAGGTAAGATTTGTTTGTGGCCTTTTGATCACAAATCGGGCCCCTCACTCTGTTCCCCCCCCCCCCTTGTACTGACCATGTCTTGCCAGTTGCCAGCAGTCACAGCTTGGTATTACAGAGGATTAAAAGCAATCATTGTTAAAGCTTATTTGGTAGTAAATCCAGCCATAGCAACTGTTCAGCTGGCTGACATTGTGACAGATTCCCTGGATGAAGATGTAGAAATTCGAGCGTGTGCATGTTAACTTGGGAATATGGCGGGTGAAGAACTTTATTCTCCAATGCACAGCAATGGTGGAAGAAATATTGTTCCTTCAGGATTTGCGCCTTCAAGAGCAGGGGACGGAAGAAGGAACAGAAGGTAACTTAAAGGTTCAACAGGAGTAAACTTTGACTCATCTAACATTTTGGTGGTGGCCGAGTGTTTCTTGCATTGAAGCAGTGATTGCTGGGATCCTTGCTGATCGGGACCTGCTTGTTCTCTCTCCCCTCCTCTCAAGAAGGAGATTATTTTCACTTCCTCAAGCAAAGAAGCTAGAATCTAGAAAAAAGTTTAGTTAATAGAATGCATTTTCAGCAGTAAATGTTGGTATCTATAACCAAGTGTGTTGACACTAGTCAATTTTGATTTGGAAGCTGAAGAAAAACAGGCGTGACAGTTGTGAATGGTAAGCCGCTGTGTGGGTTAATATGTGATTAGGACAGTTTTACCGTGGCCTAACATAAGTGTATCTGCTTCAGTACTGAAGGTGTGTTATCTTGAGTAGCGACTCCAGATTAATTTTCTCGATTACTTTGTGACATACTGGCTGATTTTGGCAGTGGTCTTGCTGCAACGTAGTGCCGCAAATGCCCACAGTATTTTATGCAGTAGTAAAAGCAAGTGAGTAATTGAGATTAAATTTTGCAAAGTGAAAAAATTCAGTTATATGGAGTTAAGTTTCATTTCAGTTGGGTGAAGGCTAAAGGCTTGGAACGTACTGCTCATTCTTTCTAACACAGAAGAAGAGAATTTCCACTTGCATTGCCAGGCCAAGAACCAATGAGTGATCTGAAAGTTTACTTGGTGTGAAGGTGGGCTGTATTTTTGGAAGGCATGGTGGTGGTATCCTTGCTTGACAGTTTCCATGTTACCTTTTTGTTGATCTTTCTGAAAGATGTCTAAGAAAGAGAGTGCCTGCAAAAAGAAATGCCAGTATTTTACTTTCAGTTTCCTACAGCATTCCTCAGTCTAATCTCTTGGACAAAAAAACCCACATAGGTAACCAAGAGAAAACACAGACTAATTAAATAATAGGATATCCCCGAAAACATGATGACATGGTGAAACTTTTAAATGACTGGTTTAAGATTGCTGCCCTATGTGCTTCTACTTTGCCATTTGATAACCTTCTCCGGATGTTAAAGCATGGGTTTGGAAAGGAAGATTGGAGATCTGATTTTTGGTGGCATGGCTGATTCTGTGAAAAAAAATTCCCTGATGGGAAGACTCACTCAGACACAAACATTGAATAAACGTATTCATCACCAGCCTGCATTAATGTGATTTGCTTTTAATCTAGGAGTCCTGACCTTAATACATACTAACATGGAAAATCTGAAGCTAGGATTGCTGTGCCAAATACTAGGACACCCGACACATTGCTAATTTTTCTGTGACTTTCACGGCTGGTTCTTTTTCCTGTATTCCAAGCCATAGACCGGTCTTTGACAGTTCTGTGTGCTTGATCTTGTGCAAATCTTTTCAAGTCAACGTATGTCCCCGCTCTTCCATTTCCCTTCAATTTGATTTTTGTGGTTGCATTATATCTTTGGTTTTCCTCTGTCTTGAATTTTCCCCTTGTTTTAGGATGTGCTTCTTTCTCATGCTGTTATCAGTTCTCGTCTGTCTCCCAAACTGCTATTTTTGACCTACGCTCTCTACGCAGTTGACTCAATGTCTTCACTGCCATGATGATGCCAAAGCCTCGAGTTCACTTAGTTTGTTTTTAACTGTTGTTCATGCTTCAGATCTTTCAGTTGTTTTAAATACATAAATCAACACATAAGAACATAAGAAAAGCCCTGTTGGATCAGACCAAGGCCCATCAAGTCCAGCAGTCTGTTCACACAGTGGCCAACCAGGAGCCTCTAGGAGGTCCACAAACAAGACAACTTCAGCAGCACCATCCTGCCTGTGTTCCACAGCACCTAATACAATAGGAATGCTCTTCTGATCCTAGAGAGAACATGTATGCATCATGACTTGCATTCATTTTGACTTGTAGCCATGGATATCCCTATCCTCCATGAACATGTCCACTCCCCTCTTCAAGCCTTCCAAGTTGGCAGCCATCACCCTGGGGCAGGGAGTTCCACAATTTAACTATGCATTGTGTGAACACAGTATTGTAAACATTTCTATAGCCATTTACCTACATCCAGATGGTTTTTTGTTGTTGTTTTACTAGAAGGAGATTGCTATTAAGAATCTGGAAAATTTAACGTGCAGTTCTGTAGGTGGACACTTTGATAACTTCCATGTTTTTGTTTGCATGGCTACAGTATCCTCAGGGTTTCTATGGTGATATCTCTAAATGGTTGTTTGGGAAGTCAGGTCAGATGGACTTGGACGTGTTCATAAAATAAAACCAGCTGTTTCTGTAAAACACTTA
Organism: Euleptes europaea; assembly: GCF_029931775.1. Lineage (NCBI taxonomy): Eukaryota > Metazoa > Chordata > Lepidosauria > Squamata > Sphaerodactylidae > Euleptes > Euleptes europaea. The sequence continues at coordinate 83,477,515 of NC_079319.1, forward strand.
GCTCGTAACACCTGCTTACAAGCTCCATTCTTGTTTGGTTAAGTGATAGACTGTGTTCTGCTCTTGTTACTCATCAGGAGAGCTTAAGCATTGTTGTTCCTGAGCAGCATTTATCTTAATGGAGACGTGTGTGTGTGTGTGTATGCGGCTATTTGTAACAAGCATTCAAGAGGTATATAGGTTAGAAACTGAGCAACTGGCACCATTGAATTTTCCATCCTAATTTCCAAACAATTCCCAGTTTCCAAAAAGATTCCAGTTAATAACGGCCCAGTTAATGGTTGCACACCCCTTTATCCAGACACTAGTACACTAAATGGAAGGTCCCTTTCAGGAATTGGCATGAAGAGAGGTGCTAGTCTTGAGCGAGCAACGTTTTTGCCTTCTGAAGTGAAAAGAGGGAGTGACAATTTGATTTTGCAAATTGTCCAGGAAATGCTGCACGTGTTTGCAAAACTCTCCTGTGCGGTATTGATTTCTGGATGCTCATGAATAGGGATTTATCAAGCAGGGCTACAGATGAGCATCCTACCAGACACCTAGAATTGTCATGAAGACTTTTGGGGCATTCTATTAAGGCCCTTATACATGATGCTGAAAAGGGTTTTGCCTTGGACCAGCTGGAAGAGGTTCAGGATGCTGAGCTGTCTGGAATTATTTCTGCAAGTTTTATGTTCTCATCTGGCCTTTGTGTTGATGGTTGGCTCCTTGGCCTGTCACATTGTCAGGCCCGTCGCTCACTTGTAGAATATGTCCTGTTGAATTGTGGATACAATGATAATTGAGCACATTATATGCAGCCTTGCAGTTTAGAAAATGCTCAAGGTGCCTTCCAACAATTTAAAATACAGAAAACAGGAAAAAAATGTCTATTATGAGACCATAAGAGCTGCCCTGCTAGATAAGACCAGTGTTTCGACTAGTCCAATATCCTGTCTCACAGTGGCCAAGTAGTTACTCTGGAGGGCCAGCAACAGGGCGGAGATCAGGCCTTCCCCTGATGTCACAGAGGTTGACTGCTTCTGAACATGGAGGTTCCCTTTGGTCACCATGGCTAGTAGCCACTGACAGATCTATCTTTCATGAATCTGTCTAATCCTCTCGTAAAGCAGTCTATTCCTGTGACCATCACTACATCCTGTGGCAGCGAATTCCACATTTCAGTCGCTTGTTGTGTTAAGAAGTATTTGTAAACCTAAGTGGAGATTTACCTAAAAACACTTTTCCGTACAAAAAGTTGTAAACTGCTGCTGGGAGGATTGCAGTTAGATCAGTTGTGTGAGTATCCAAAGAGCTGGTTTGGCTCCTGAGAATTGCAGGTTGCCAGTAGATTGACTTGAACGATTATAAATCCCTGTGATAGAAGTACCTCTGCCAGCTTTGGATCATAGACAGGTAAATATGGGTGGAAGCAGCCCTTCAGGAACCTTGAACACCAAGCTGTGTAGGCCTGTTTTTAAAGATCATGAGCAGCACTTTGTATTGAGTCCAGAAACTGAAAGCTAGTATAGTTCACGTAGTACTGATGTTATGCGCGTTATGGAGGACTTTGTTTAGACCAAGCACAAAGTACATGGCTGTAAAATGAAAATTAATTACATTAATTTATTTGAACAAGCTAACACCAATCTGCAAGTTGGTAAATACCCAAAGATGTATATATAACTGGTCTCACAGAAGTCAAAAGTCCCCTCCATTCAGTAATCCTTCTTTGAGATGAACTTACCTCTCACAAATAAATGCTTGGCAAAAAAGTCAAAAGTCATTCTTTGCTCTGTAATCTTTTTCAAAGATAAATTCTCTGCCATGACCAACTGAGTCTGTATTTCTTCTTCAGGGTAAACAGAGAAACGATGGGCTGCTGGCTCTCCCCCTGTTCCAAAGTTGTCTTCTTCAGACTAATTCTTATCCATTGTAGAATACCTCAGTGCATTATCAACATTCGAATAAACAGTCATGAAATACTCCCAAATCTGAGAACTGTTATTTGCAGTGTAGAACATTTGAGGACATTGGTTAACATTCTAGCCACTGCAAAGCTATCTTCAAAGACAATCTCTAGCTGAAGCATTGTGGTTGTGATCAGGGCTGCGTTTTGCAAAAAACACTCACTTGGTGAACTGGCCAAAGCAGGGAAAATGCTCTTCTAGCCACCTCTATCTCCTGGGCATCCAGAGTCAGCATGGAGTCTAGAAGGGGGTTGTAAGCTTTGCTCTTTCAGGGGGTCTGGAGATGGTTGCAGTGGATGAACATATGAACACATGAAGCTGCCTTATACTGAATCAGACCCCCCCTTGGTCCATCAAAGTCAGCATTGTCTACTCAGACCGGCAGCGGCTCTCCAGGGTCTCAGGCAGAGAGGTCTTTCACATCACCTACTTGCCTAATCCCTTTAACTGGAGATGCCGGGGATTGAACCTGGGACCATCTGCATGCCAAGCAGATGCTGTACCTCTGAGCCATGGCCCCTCCCCTGGGGGAGGGGTAAAGCAGTGAGGGAAACAGCATGTGGACATACATGCATAACTGGGCTTTAAAAAATTATATATTTTTTGCACAATCCAAAAATGTGCAAACTTTCCCCATACCATTTGTTGGATGTTTGATGGCGCTGGTCGTGACTGGTAAACGGCTGGGGTTGTGCAAAAAAAAATAAAAAATTATTCAGCAAATTTTAGGTTTGTGTTTATTCAGCCTGATTTTTTTTTTTTTTTTGGTAAACCCGAAATAAGCCGAAGAACCATACCAGTATATGGGTATTCGGCTTTTTTTCGGGGTTTCCTGAAAAAATTGGGTCTATTATAATCTATGGGGGGAAATTCAAAGCTCCTGTGGGGGCATTTTTGGAGATAGAGTTCCCACATTTTCAGGGTAGCTTCAAGGGACTCTCCTTGCATGAACCCTGAAGTTTGGTGAAGATTGGGTCATGGGATCCAATTTTATGGGGTCCTGAAGGGGTTGCCCCCCTTTGTAAACTGCTTCTGTATGGAGGAAGGGGTCGACCCCTTCGGGATCCCATAAAATTGGACACCCTGTCCCAAATGTTACCAAACCTCGGGGTTCATGCAAGGAGAGTTCCTTGCAGCTACACTGTGAATTTGGTGACTCTACTTCGAAAAATGCCCTCCTTCCCGAGGGAATTTTAAAAGTACTTACTTTTCGAAGGGGTTTAACGCATGGCCAATTTGTCTCGCCTTTGTGCCTTAAAAGTAGCGAATTCCCGTGGTCTAAACGCATGACAGTCCGAGGGCGGCGCATCGGACCCACCTTAGGCGCGATTTAAGCAAAAAAAAACAAAAACAAAACGGGTTAAGCAATCCCTGGTTTCTAGCGATCTTTTCGGTGCTAAACCGCTACTTTTTTTTATTTCGCTACATTACCAGAACGCCAGCGTGCGTGTAATCACACGACTAGCCCGCTACTAACCTCCTTTTGTTCAAGCTCCCAGCCCCGACAAACAGCTGAGCTGCGGGTGAGCAAGGGCAGGGCAGGTGCGAGCTGCGCTGCTGGCTAGGAAGGGAAGTGACGTGACGGGGAAGGAGAGCTCCTTTTATGGACTTCCGGGGGGAGGGCAGAGGGTTGAAGGGGCGGAGCTTCTCTGGCCTGAAGATTAGCCAGGGAGGAAGCAGGGTGTGACCCAGGCTGGCTGAGCATAGAGCCACCCGGGTAGCCTCCGAGGGGGAGGAAAGCTCAGACTCTCCCTCGGACTGGTCTGAGGCTGAAGAGGCACCTCAAGCCCCGACCCTCTCCAGGCCAGACAGACACCCCCCCCCCGACCAGCCCTGTAGGGGGGGGTGCTTCACACCGTCACGATGGTATACCGGAGCGCTGGTGTCCCAAGAAAAAAAGGGGGGGAGAATCGGCCTTTGATTGGATAACCCCTCAGCCAATCCTTGGGCAATGACACGGCGGTCACTCCGCTACTATCCCACATTATATGGGTGGCTCAAACGCACGGGGAGCCTCCAGCAGCTACTTGCTTCAGACTTATAGTGGGATGGACTAGTGTCATGCGTTTGACTATCCTGTCTCGGAATAAAATATTGTGAGATAAGGGAGGAGCGAACCAAGAACATTCTGCCCATGCGTTAATCCCCATAGTCTGTAATGGCCACTTCTCTCCAAAGAATCGTGGGAAAACTCAGTTTCCCATGAATGCTTGTAATGGGCCTGCACAATTTAACCCGGAAGAAGCCAAAAGGGCCTTTTCGGATTTATTTTCGGTTCGGGTTTATCGATATGCACAACCCTAGTCCCAACTATATTCTGCTTGGGAATCTTCTGTGTCTCAATCTCCATGTGCTTTGAAACTTTTGATGGTTGCTTATGCAAGCCACTCCATGTCTCTCTTTGTGTGGACTAATTGTACTGAATTTATAAATTTGAGCCAGTTCGATTGAATTTCCTAAGATGGAAGGCAATGAATGCCTCTTTGGAAACAGCCGTGGGACTCTGGAAATGAGCACAGCCCCTGGGTGCTTCTGTGTTTGCTGTTGAGTGGAGATTCTTAGCTGGTGGTTGGGGATACCGAGGTGTTCCTGAGCCCTGGAGAAGAACTCTGCATCCAGCTGGTAACAAAAGATATGTTGGATGTTTTGGAACAGATTCCTTTTGGAAGAAAGGTAAAAAGATGCTCCCAGAGCATATGAGTAGGCGTGTTGTTAAATAAGCTTCATGCCATCTCCAAGACAAGCTGTACTGTAGCTTGCAGCCGCTTTTCATCCCATTAACAGCTACTCTGGTTGTCCCCACAGGACACCGACCTGGGGGAGAAAGCAAAATAATTCCAGGATAGTGGAATGATAGAAGGCCGGCGGTACTTGTGCAAAAGTTAGGGTTTATGGGGAACCCTTCTAGTATCCAGGGCTGCAGAGGCGAACCTATTCTTCTTCTGCTGGGCCCAGAATCCCATTAGCTGTGGAGGAGGGCAGATCCTGCAAGTGCTCCTGAACACTTAACTGGTTTCTAGAAAATTAAATTTGTGGCTGCTAAAAACATTTGTGTGGACACTGCTGGAACTAGGCAGAACCGTGCTAGATGTTTTCCTTGGGGGATGGTTCAGGAATTAAGAGCTGCTTCTGTGTGCAACGGGCAGTCGGTCCCGAATAACACAGGAAAAGTGCTCCCTTGGAAACGTAGCTTTTGGCAGAGAGAGAGGTAGATCTCGAGAAATCATCCTGTGCCATTCAAACTTTATGAAGAGACACATGATTAATTGAAAGGTAAGCGTTGCGTTTTTATACTGACATGGCTTGTTTCTGTGTGTCTGTGTCCTCGGCAAAGCGAGCTGACTGGGGGGGGGCTGCATTCAGTCATGGAACAAGCGCTTTGGGGGGATTAAAAAAAAGGGTGTTCCCTCCCTGCTGTCGCTTATGTCACCGTGGTGTTCATCGCTGGTCAGAACGCGCCCCCGACTTAACAGGCAAAGCACAATGTGAGAGAAGCAGCTGGCTGAACCGAATAACAAAAGGGAGTTGCAACCCAAATTCTTGATGCACATCTGGTAAGCGTAACCCTCGGTGCGCTGGAGTTTGCCTCCACCCTCCACCTCTGGAAGCAAAGCCAATTCTATGACGAGTAGGAAAGACGCATGTGAACTGCGGCAAAGCGTGCCCTCTGATATTATTCCTCCTTTTGTAATTTATACCCCCCCCCGAATCAAATTATATTTACAGATCTTTGAGTATGAATGTATCCATGCTCTTTGAGAGTCTCTTGCTTGAGATAACGAGAGGCTCCCCCCCCCCCCCCGTGCTTTGTTTAGAGCAGGGGAGAGAAAATGTAAGCCGTGGGGCCGGTGGTTTTGACATTTGCAGATCGTGTAAAGAGGTGGAAGAGAGGCTTTGACAAAGATGGGTTTTTGGCCGGGCAGCGTCTTCAGAGTTGGAAGGTGGGAGGCAGGTGGTCACTGCAGGAGCGGAGGCGACGCGGCTCCATCTGGCTGGGTGCCGCTTGGCTCCGGCGCGGTTCTCCAGCTCTGCAACACGATGATGTCATCCGTTCTGCCGCAAGGGGCTGCCGACGGGGTGGGGGGGTAGACTTCTCTGTAGCCGCTTTCACACAGCGGCTGCGCCATTTCCTTCTCCCAAGTGGTTTTTGAGTTACCGTCAGGGCAGGTGGATTCGTGAGCCCCTTTCCCGTGTTGGGGATTGGCTTGAATATTGCATTGTCTCGGAACGTGGTGGCCGTGGATGGAATGATGGGGAAGAGGAGGCAATGATGAACGTTGTTCTCTGTTTGCCACTGTGGACGTGGAGTATTTCGGACATCTGCCTGGGGATTGGATGCTGCTGTTATCCTCTGCTTGAGGGCGAGGAGGAGGAGGGAAGGGGGGTTGTCAATAGCAACCACTTGCCTACTTAGGGGGAAAAAGTGTAGCCCCCTCCTTTGTGTGTATCTCATTTCCCTTTATAAGCTGATGCTTAATTGTGGGCAAACAATGGGAAATCCCTAGTATAGTTTTTTCTGCAATAAAAATAGAGCTTTTCTTTTTTTAAACGATACTTTAATCAATGAGTTGCAGACGGTGCTTTGGGGTACGTGAGGGAAAAGCTGGCTATGAGTCCTGAGTAATTTTCTAGGGACAAAGTTTGCAGAGAATTATGCAGAAGAGGATCAGACCTTTGCATCCGAAAGACCCCTCTGTATGGACAATTAAAAACAACAACCACACACACACACCAGATTTAAGAAGGCAAATGAGCCGGCAAAGGAATGCTTCTATCAAGCAGAGGCTGTTAAACTGTGAAAAGCGAGGGATACCCGTTCTTATTGACAGGAAACGGCTCACAAGATACACCAGATAAGCCTTTAGTGTTGGGCGCAGTTTAATGCTCTTGCCTGTGACAAGCAACGGCAGAATAAAATTATGACAACATGAGGGATATATGCAAATATGCATAATTTGCATAATTTGGGCCGATTGCCAAATTGAGTGTTTTCTGTGTGCAGAATTTAAATTCAGTACCTGGATGGGAGACTACCAAGAAAGTCTAGCGTCACTACGCAGAGGCAGGCAATTTGCTAACAGCCTCTGAACGACATTTGTCATAAGTCATAAAAAAGGTAAATGCAGGGGGTGTTTGGATTATAGACTCCACGGCTTGAGTCCAAAGGCATTTTTCCACCTGTAGGAGCAATTTTTGCAGATTTCCTGCTCCCCCACCGTGAACTGTCACTTGCCCCTCCCTCCGCTGTTCCAAATGGTCCTCTATCTTCCAGGAGCAGCTTTGGGGACAATTCAGGAGGCTGGAAGGGGGGGGGGATTTGGGAGATGGCAAAGGTTTGTTTGGCCAACAGAAGCATCTCCTGTCCACAGCCTTTGGATCCAGGTTTGTAGGCAAGAAACAAACCATAGTTGATGGAAGTAGTCCAGTTCAAATGCTGCAATAAACGTTTTACCCCAAATCAAGGACCACTTGGTCTCTGTTCTTTCTAGAGCAAGGGGAGGGAGGAGAGAACATGTGAGCCTGAGGAATTCCTGGCTAGTGTTGTCCTGAACAGACAAGCTTGACATTTGCATAAAGATATAGTTCAACATTAAACATGAGTTGATAACCACTTAACAAACCAGCATAAATTTTATCACAGTTTGCATAAAGATGCCATTTGGGTAAGGATTGGTTTTGACACAGGTGCACACCTCCTCCTCCGTGTGTATGTCGGATATAACATTAAACTGTCCCCTGGGTGGGTGGGTGGGCCCATTGTTTGTCTCCAGGCTGCAGAACTGGTCTTTCACCTACACACCGGCTGGCATCATGGTGGGCTCCCCTTGGTTTTGCATGGGCTACATCCCCCCTCCCCTTTTGCGCACCCTTCTGTGGTCCAGTTTGCCTGGTGAAGGTAATGTTCAATTTTGTAATGGGTGGAATTTGGCGTGTCCCTGCTTGGAAAGCGAATTATCTCATCTTAGTTGGATGCGGCAGTAAAGAAAGGTAGATTTTAATCCTTGTTTTGAAGAACGAGCTTTTAAAAAAATATTTGGTTTAAAATTAGGAATGTGGAATTTTTCCTTCTCTTGTCATCGACGTCTAATTTTTCACTGAGGAAGAAGGCTGTATTCTTTTTAATGGGACTGCGTATATTAAGACGTTGCGGTAAAGACCACGTTTTCACTGTAGTGGTCCTGGTCAAGTCGGTTTCCTTGTGCGTAAACCACTAATCTGGAATGATGGACTCTCAGCTGTAAAACTCTTGAAAACATAAATCTGGGGTTGGAGCAGGGCCTTGTGGTTGTGACGGAAATAACTGATGGCTGAGATGGGAGTTTCACGCATTCATGTGATCTCATGATGGATTAATTTGAGCTTCAAGCTGTCAGCCAGTTGGAGAAAGCGATAAAAGCTGACTGACTTTCCTAGGTTCCCGTTTACATGGTGGGGAAGACAGAGATGCCACAAGGGCAGTGTAATACGGACCAGAAGAAGAAGAAGAAGAAGAGTTGGCTTTTATATTCCGACTTTCTCTCCCTTTTTAAGGAGAATCAAACCGGCTTACAATCACCTTCCCTTCCCCTCCTCCCCAACAAAAGGTGGGGCTGAGAGAGCTCTATGAGAACTGTGACTAGCCCAAGGTCACCTGGTTGGCTTCATGTGGAGGAGTGGGGAAACAAATCCAGCTCACCAGATTAGCATCCGCCACTCATGTGGAGGAGTGGGGAATCGAACCCGGTTCTCCAGATTAGTCCACCGCTCCAAACCACCGCTCTTAACCACTATACCACGCTGGCTCCATGCTGGCAACGTAAGGTGAGAAGTGAGGGGAAGTACGCACATGGGCAATAATTGCATTCGTTTGACATCAAAAGAGGTGGCAGAATTTCAGGAAGTCGGTGGACTGTGAAACACACCCTAATGCACACGTACATGCTTTCGTGCTTGGTGCTAATAATAATAATAAAAAAATTCTGCATCCAAGTGACTCGAATTGAGCATTAAGGAAAGGTGAAATTGGAGACAAATTTGAATTAGTCGTCACCTTCTGGTGAAGTGTAGCGGTGTCGTGGTTAAGAGCGGTGGACTCTAATCTGGAGAGCCGGGTTTGATTTCCCCACTCCTCCACATGAGCGGTGGACTCTAATCTGGTGAACCAGGTTGGTTTCCCCACTCCTCCACATGAAGCAAGCTGGGTGACCTTGGGCTAGTCACAGTTCTCTCCAAACTCTCTCAGCCCCACCTACCTCACAAGGCACCTGTTGTGGGGAGGGGAAGGGAAGGTGATTGTAAATCGCTTTGAGTCTCCTTAAAAAAAGGTAGAGAAAGTCGGCATATAAAAACCAACTCTTCTCCTCCTCCTCCTCTTTCTTCTCTCCTCCTCCTCCTCAGGGTCAGCTCTGGTTAGCACTTGGATGAGAGACCACCAAGGCAGTCTAGGGTCGCTACGCAGAGGCAGGCGATGGCAAGTCCCCCCTGAACATCTCTTGCCTTTGATAGCCCTAAGGGGTCACCATAAGTTGGCTGGACTTGATGGCTGTTTCCACCACCATCCATGAAGTGGCACCCCAGGATTCTGGCTGGGTGGCCTTTGGCAGGGCCCTCCTGTCATCCAGATGCAAAAATGGGACTCAGCCGTTAGTCCCGAGTGGTCCTGCTGCTGCTTCCCTGGGAGCACGAATTACTGAACTGAAGGAAAAGTCCAGAGGTGAGGTCATGATCCAGGATTAGGGAATCCACTGTCAGAATGGTTGAACTGTTTCAAAATCAGGGCATGACTTTTCCAGGAAGAGGGGGAAATCCAGGGTAGGGCTGAGCTCCTGGGATTATTCCTGAATGCTTCCTTCAAGACTTTTACTAAGCCCGATCCAAGAAGACAGTTTCTTTAGACCTCTTCCTTATAGTCCACTGATGTCATGTAAAATATTAGCCTTCGTGGTTTGAACTGTACATAAGGTCAACAGTGACCTCCTGCGTAAAATGACTTTGGGCTGTGTTAACTGTTGGCACCTCTTTTTATATATAAAAAAAGACATTGGGGTCCCCCACTGATGAGTGGGATATCTTGTTGCCTCCTGGCTGGCTGGGATAGCCGCATCTTTACAAGGCTAAGAAAATAGAGGCATCGGTGTTCCTTGTATAAAGCAGCAATGCAGTGAAATAGGTGATTCATCCCTGCAGCTGACAAATTGGTTACACGAGTTCTGCTGAAGTCTGTTTATTAGGCAGAAATATAGAAAGGGGGAGAGCCAGTGTGCTGTAGTGGTTAAGAGCGGTGGACTCTAGAGAACTGGGTTCGATTCCCCACTCCTCCACATGAGCAGTGGGCTGGGCTGTGGCTCAGTTGGTAGAGCATCTGCTTGGCACGCAGAAGGTCCCAGGTTCAATGCCCAGTAGGTGATGCAAAAGACCTCTGCCTGGATTCTTGGAGAGCTGCTGCCAGCCTAAGTGGGCAATACTGATCTTGATTTGGGGAGGGGCTGTGGTTCACTGGTAGTGCATCTGCTTGGCATGCAGACGGTCCCAGGTTCAATCCCCGGCATCTCCAGTTAAAGGGACTAGGCACGCCGGTGATGTGAAAGACCTTTGCCTGAGACCCTGGAGAGCGGCTGCTGATCTGAGCAGACATTACTGACTTCGATGGACCAAAAGTCTGATTCAGTAGAAGGCAGCCTCGTGTGTTCATGTGACTCTCCGTTTATTAATGTTTTAGTCACAGACTAAATGTGACTCTAATCTGGAGAACCATGTTCGATTCCCTGCTTCTCCCCATGAAACCTGCTGGGTGACCTTGGGCCAGTCACTGTTCTCTCAGAACTCTCCCAGCCCACGCACAGGAAGGCAATGTCTAACCACCTTCCAACATCTCTTGCTTTGAAAACCCTACAGGGTTTCCATACGTCAGCTGTGACTTGACGGCACTTTTCCACCACATAGTAAGAGGGCGATCTTGAATATGTATGGCTTGTGATTTCTTAAAGCATTAGGCTTAGCAGTAATGTGTGTGTGTGTGTGTTTTAAAGAACCCACAGCTGTTCACAACGACAAATCAAAGTATTGTGTAAAACAATCAAAAGGACATTGCAAATAATTCAAAAAAACGTTATTGCCTTTATAATGTATCTGGAGTCAAAAAGGGCAAGAGTCCAGTAGCACCTTAAAGACTAACAAAAATATTTTCTGGTAGGGTATGAGCTTTCGTGAGCCACAGCTCACTTCTTCAGATACAGCTAGAATGTGAATCCATCGGTCTTTAAGTAGAGGAACAGTATGTAAATGTGAATAGCAGGCTTGATTGGATTAGGTGTGATATGCAGAAGAGTCTGTGATGTCCAGGGGAGAGATGGGTGTGGAGAAATCAGCATTGGTAATGGGCCATGAATGCAAGGTCTTTATTCAGCCCAGGTAAATGCATTGACTTTATCTGGAGTAACTGACCCAGAAGGGAGTTTCCTAAAGCCAACCTAGACATGATTTTTTTAAAGAGTTTGGTCCGGGTTCCCTAGATCCAACTCTGTCTTCTTGCAGCAACACAGTAGCAGTTAGGGAAATAAAGGATATCCTGATTGGACTTAGACCAAGAACGCTGTTGCGGGGGGGTGGGGAGGTTTCTCCTGCTCTCTGCCATTTTTCCACACTGAAATGTCACGGGGGGGGGGCTGTGGAGCAGCTAAAATGGGGAAATAACTCCCTCCAACACCGTTCTGTCATGGCTGGAGATCTGAACCCTGGTCTCCCAAGTTCCAGCCAAAACGGTGGCCATAATGCCGCGCAGGCGCTCATTGTCTAGTTTCTGTGCATGCGGTGTGTCATAGGTCTGTGTTGTGGTGAGACGCTGCTTTCCCGAGGCTTGGCTTCATGAAAGTGGCTCGGTTTGAGCTTTGGCTGACCAGTCCTTCAAGGGCCTGCATGATAACTCCTTTGATGTGGGTTCCTTAATTGCAGGTATGCCATTTTTCTTCTAGAAAATTGACCTGAAATCATGTTTGCCTTGGAAATAAGGACTGGGGAAAAACTGCACATTTCAAAGTACAACAGGATCTTTGAAATGGGAGAAAGTGCAGAGAAGAGCAACCAAAATGACCAGGGGGCTAGAGCAATGGCCCTATGAGGAGCAGTTAAAACGTTTAGAGCTGTTTAGCTTGGAAAGAAGGCGGATCAGGGGAGACATGATAGAGGTCTAAAAAAATATGCATGGTATGGAGAGAGTGGTCAGGGAGAAGCTCATAATTGTAGAACATGGGGTCAATCTGCTGAAGCTGGAGGGTGAGAGATTCAAAACAGATAAAAGGATTTCTTCACACAACGCATAGTTAAACTGTGGAACTCCCTGCCACAGGATGTGGTCATGGTCCAGCTTGGAAGGCTTTAAGAGGGGAGTGGACATGTTCATGGAGGAGAGGGCTATCCATGGTTACTAATAAAAATGGGTGCTAGTCATGATGCATACCTATTCTCTCCAGGATCAGAAGAGCATGCCCATTATACTGGGTGCTGTGGAATACAGGCAGGGTAATGCTGCTGCAGTTGTCTTACTTGTGGGCTTCTTAGAGGCACCTGGTTGGCCACTGTGTGGACTTGATGGGCCTTTGTCTGATTTAGCAGGGCTTTTCTTACGTTCTTATGGAGGGTGGGTCTATCAATGGCTACTTGTCAAAATGGATAATAGTCATGATGCACACCTATTCTCTCCAGGATGCCTATTAGGTGCTGTGGAAGACTGGCAGGATAAATGCTGCTGCAGTCGTCTTGTTTGTGGGCCTCCTAGAGGCACCTGGTTGGCCACTGTGTGAACAGACTGCTGGACTTGATGGGCCTCGGTCTGATCCAGCATGTTTTTCTTACATTCTTAAATCACAGTTTAAGTATTAACAATATTTTATTGTTCCCTGCTTTAGATTGTGGGAATGTTATGTCTGGATTTGGAAGCTCTGTTGTGTCTTAACCGTCCCATTTGTGAGTATGGAAAAGAAGAGAAACGTGACATGCTTCAAAAGCAATGGCAGTTCTTTAAAAAAAAAGTTGGTTTGTTTTAATTGAGAGCTCCTGCTCTTTACAGGAAAAGCTTGTGGCTCAAGTTGACTCTGGCAGAGCTTTACAAAGCTTTGTTGGGTCAAGAAAGCAAAAACCTGAAACTGAATTCCTGTTTGTGGTGTATTCAGAAGCCAAACCTGGATGTATTGCAGGGATGGTTGCTTCCCCATGTTTATATAACGTCCCATGCCAGCAGGATTTAGGGGAGAGGGCTGTGTGTGCGTGCCGCGCGGTGTGGCGCGCTTGCAAATCCTGGGCACACTTTAGGCGCTGCAGCTATCGGCAGCAGGAGATGCAGGCTGCCCTGGTTTTTGAAAAGATGACATCATCTCAATTAATGTGCGGTGCCGAGGATGCTCGCTCGGAGATGGCTGCCGGGCGACATGCGAGCAGGACTCGATGCAGATATTTACGGCTATGTGCGCACACGTAGTGACTTCAGAAACCCTCCTTCTTGAAATCTTTTAACATCTGCGTTCTGGGGTTATTTTAGTGGGGGTGGGGTGGGAAATGAATTTGTAAATAGCTGGTTGCTGTTGCAGATTTCACAGGGCGCTGTACGCATTGTTGGATTCCTGAGTAATTAATCCACAATGAAGTACCAGCGACGACTTCTTTAATTGCAGCGGCTAGTGTGGACTGGCATCCATTCCATACGGGATCAGGGTAAGGCAGGCTTTCAAAAGATTAGTAAGGATGCTTTTAATGGGTTATGCTTGCTAGGATGGCAGAAGATGGGGCTACAAAGAGGTGAGTGTGGAAAAAGCCGGTCCATTTCCTAGTATAAAGCAAGTTGGGGAAAAAGAGGGGCATACAAGGAACGGTAACACTGTGCTTTGTCTGGCAGTGAGAAAGAGATGGAGATTTAAGAATGCAAGTTGGGTATGACCTATAATCAGGGCTGTAAATAACTTTCCCCCTGGAGGTGCAAGATACGGATACGGCAGCCCCACCATCCTATCACCCTACTCCACTCTGTATCATTTGGTAGTAGTTTTTCATCAAGGCAACCAGCAAAATTTGATTAAAAGCAAACACTCTGTTGCCAACCTCTTTGAGATCTGAATTACATGTCACCTTTTTAAATGAGTAGGGACTGTGGCCCCTGAACCCCACTTGTCCACACACACACACACACACACACACCCATGGGACGGACTTCAGCGGTGGCTCCTTGGCTGCCTTTTGGCAGTGCTTAGGCAGAGATCCAGCGTGGGGTAGTGTTTAAGAGTGGTGGTTTGGAGCGGCGGACTCTGATCCAGAGAACCAGGTTTGATTCTCCACTCCTCCACATGAAGCCAGCTGGGTGACCTTGGGCTAGACACAGTTCTCTTAGAGCTTTTTCAGCTCTAAGAAAAGGTAGGTGATTGTAAGCCAGTTTGATTCTTCCTTAAGTGGTACAGAAAGTTGCCATATAAAAACCAACTCTTCCTCCTCTTCTCCTCCTCCTCCTCTGGAGAACCGGGTTTGATTCCCCACTCCTCCACATGTAGCCAGCTAGGTGACCTTGGGCTAGTCATAGTTTCCTTAGAGCAGTGATGGCGAACCTTTTAGAGACCGAGTGCACAAACTGCAACCCAAAACCCACTTATTTATCGCCAAGTGCCAATACGACAATTTAACCTGAATACTGAGGTTTTAGTTTAGAAAAAAACAACTCATACATTCACATATTTTGCGTTAAAAGAAAAACACAATAATAGAGCTTTCAGTGATACAAACAACTTTTTATTGAAAGGTAAAAGTTTGCATTTGGCATGCATCTCTCCAGGACTCGTCCTCTGCTCAGCCACTGGACATTATTGTACATAAGTAAACAATTATACTGTGCCTGAACCTCCTCAAGAAGTGCTTGAAATTGTGCACAATTCAGAGCACGAGCCATGATGTAATTCACCATTTTTGTGACATCTTTGAGGACACTGTCAAATTTTTTGAACAATTAATGTGATTTTTGCTGTTGTGTGCATGCTGATAATTTGTCTACCCTTGGCTCATACTTTGTAAGTTTGAGAGCAACACATGCAGCACTCATCTGTTAGCCTGTTTCTGGTGTCAGATTTGATATAATTCAAAGCTGAAAACAGCTGCTCACAAGCATAAGATGATCCAAACGAAGTAAGGAAAGCAATCCCAAGTGCTTTCATTGACTTAAAATTATTTGGCAGAGAATTCCACACTTTAAGGATTTCATTTTCAGAACTAACTGTGCTGTCCTTTGGCATCCCTTCTATTTTCTTAAGTGTTTCACGCAGGTCATAAGAATTTATTTTTCCAGATAGAGCTTTCTTGAAATTCTATTAGCCCCATTTCCAGATTTTCTAAATCTAACCAGTGTAGGCAGGAAAGATCAAGTTCTTCAAATTTGGCTTTATCTGGAGAAGTAAGAAAACACAGGGTTGTCTCCATCTTACCGAACTGTAAAAATCTGTTACTAAAATTCACCTTTGCAGCTGCTACAATGCTAGAGAATTCCTTGTAGATTTCCTGATGGCTTGTAGGATTGTCTGCAAATGTTGTAGAATTTTCTAAATGCTTTTTTAGACAGGCGGAGCCCCAGACAAACTGAGGACGGGCGGGGGCCCTGCAGCTCAGCTGAGAGGGGGGCGTGGCAAGGTGCTCGGCCACAGCCTTCCCCTTCCAAACTGAAGATGGGCGGGGCACCCCGACAAACAGCTGAGCTGCGGCCGCAGCTCAGCTGAGAGAGAGGGAAGGGCTTGCCCCGGGTGCAAGGAGAGGGAGGGCGCCAGCGCAGGCTTGGGGAGCATGGGCTTGGGGAGAAGGAGCATCGCCCTCAGCGCCCTCACCATGGCAACACGGCACAGCCCTAGGCAGATGCGACGGGTCCGCGCATGCCCACAGAGAGGGCTTGGCGTGCCGGTTGCGGCACGCATGCCATAGGTTCGCCAACATGGCCTTAGAGCTTTCTCAGCCCCACCTACCTCACAGGGTGTCTGTTGTGGGGAGGGGAAAGGAAGGTGACTGAAGAAGAAGGAGAGTTGGTTTTTATATGATGACTTTCTCTACCACTTAAGGGAGAACCAAACCAGCTTACAATCACCTTCCCTTCCCTTCCCCACAACAAACACCTTGTGAGGTAGGTGGGGCTGAGAGAGCTCCTGGCTCTGTCTTGTACTGTATTTGCTACCCCTTCCAATTTAGTATCATCTGCAAATTTATCATCTGCAAATTTAGTATTATCTGCAACAGATAGGTTGTGGCAATCAATTTATACATCACAGAGTGTGAGGCTATTGATTAATGGGATGCTAACTGATAGTTTCAAGACAGAAAAAGGTACAAGATGAGGCTGTCCTTTATCGCCTTTGTTGTTCAATTTAGCCATGGAAGTGGTTGCTACCAAGATAAGATCAAATCCCAAAATCAACGGATTAGAATATGTAGACCAAGACTATAAAATCAGGAGTTAAGGGGATGATGTGGTGTTAATCTGTCAGAATCCAAAGACATCAATATCGGCGATCAAGCAACAGATTTATTTATTGAACTACTACTCAGGAAGTAAATTGAACAAACAAAAAACTCGTATGATTCTATACAGCATACCTAACGAAGAAAGGTTTGAAATTCAAAGCATCTTGCAATGCTCAATTCCAAAGATGAGTGTCAGGTACTTAGGAATTAAAATCCCTACAGGAAGTGATACACGTTATGACCTAAACTACAAAGTCTTATTGGCCAAGATTGAAAAAGAGCTTGAGAGATGGAACAGACTTCAAATCTCATGGCTGGGCCGAAAAGCGACTATTAAGATGAATGTTTTGCCGAGTCTAAACTTTTTGTTTCAGACATTGCCAAGTAGTATAAGTGCAATTATAATGAATAAATGGCAATGACATATTAATAAATTTGTTTGGAAAGGAAAGAAACCAAGAGTCATATTCCCCGAGTTACAAGATGAGAAAGACAGAGGAGGCTTGGCACTACTGAATTTGAAATTGTATCATCAAGCTGCAACTCTAGTAGCGTTAAGAGATTGGATTTTATACCCCGAGGACAGGAAGATTAGAGTAGAAAAGGCCGGTTTGGGCCAAGGCTTCCATTATTGGCTATGGCCCAAAATCCCCAAGACAGTCCCCAAAATGGGGTACATGGAAAACACAACGATTCACCTATTAAGAGTGTGGAATATTCTAAGAAGGATACTCAGACCCTCCCCTCCTGGTATAATGTCACCAACAGAAGCGTACGTGGATTGGGCAAGTAGATTTAACAATGAGTATTTAACTTACAAGGACTTGATTAAAAAAGACAGGCAAACCAAGACTTTGCAAGACCTACACAATGAAAATTTCAAGATCTCCTGGTATGCCTATCATCAAGTTATACACGGATTAAAAAGTGACTATCAACAGACAGGAAGGGACAGAAAACCAACTGATTTTGAACAGATGATCATGAAATCTCAAGACCACCTGTTATCAAAAGTATATCGGTTGTTATTGAACTCCTGAGTCAAGTCAGTCAAGTCAAGTCAGAGTTGAAGCAGCTCCAGAACAGGTTAAAATATGCATGATAAATTGGATGCAGAACTTTGGAGAGATGATTCCCAAGCAAACCTGGGAAAGAATGTGGACAACTGAGGTTACGTTTTCTATGTCGCAAGCTATAAGAGAATACTGGTATAAGATGTTTTACAGGTGGGATTTTGCACCAGAAGACTTGCAAAAGATGTATAAATCCAGCCAAGCAAACTGTTAGAAATGCTCAGAACTAGAAGGAACCTTTTTTCACCAATGGTGGACGTGCAAAAAGACCCAGAAATACTGGAAGTCGATACACAAAGAAATCCAGGGCATGCTGCACATAAACTTTGACTTAAACGCTAGGTATATGTTGCTTGGGATAACTCCAACCCAGATACGACCCACACATAAGGAACTTTTTCAGTATGCGACAACGGCGGCAAGAAATTTGTTTGCTATGCATTGGAAAGCTAAGAAAATACTGGAACTATCAGAGTGGATCACAAAAATGCATGAGTTTGCAACCATGTCGAGGTTAACAAATTTGTTTTGAAGAAAGCTGATTGACGATATTATACATATCTATCTTTGGTAGATATGTATAATAAAATATGTTTATGAAACGAGGGATAACCTTAGATTCAAATAAGAGAAGAAAGTTATATTAAATAGATTTGATTATTGTATTTTTTTTATTAGGTCGGGTATTAGAAAACGGATATAAGTTCAAATATATAACAGCTTTCAACGATATGATAGTTTTTAAGTAAAGTAGGAGGATTAATGATGACGTGTAAAATCGAAATGAAGTTATGAGTTTAGACTTATTAATCATATATTGTATTCTTATAAGAGGTTATAGTTGGGGGTAAGACTGTGAAAGTGGGCTATTACGGCTATGAAAAAAGAATGAAATGCTATCTTTTCCCTATATGTTTTTTCCCCCTTTCTCTTTTCTGTCCCCCATAAAAATGAAAAATAATAATAATAGCTGTGATACGAGTTGGGCTGGTACCCGAACTGACTTGCAGTGACATGGTTAAATTGTGGAACTGCCTGCCCCAGGATGTGGTGATGGCTGCCAACTTGGAAGGCTTTAAGAGGAGAATGGACATGTTCATGGAAGAGAGGGCTATCTATGGCTACTAGTCAAAATGGATACTAGTAATGATGCATACCTATTCTCTCCATGATCAGAGGAGCATGCCTGTTATATTAGGTGCTGTGGAACACAGGCAGGACAATGCTGCTGCATTCATCTTGTTTGGGGGCTTCCTAGAGGCACCTGTTTGGCCACTGTGTGAACAGAACTGTGGACTTTATGGGCCTGAGGTCTGATGCAGCGTGGATCTTCTTAGGTTCTGATGTTTTGATCATTTTAATTTCTCTGTTGCCTTTATGATATTGTTTTTATGTTGGATTATCATTGTAGAGTAATCACACATCTATATGCTTCGGAGCACCACAGTACCCTGAGCTTTGCTTTCAGGGTCAGGAAGTCCCGTGAGCATAGTAAGTGGGACAGCCGATGTGCTGAGCTGAGACGAAGGTGCAGGATGCGACTCTGATTGTGATGGGAGCTGCAAGCTTTAGCCAGTTTGCCAGGTAGATTTGTCACCTGAGGCTTTCGGTGATTAACTGGTGGAAGGGGCCACTCTGATAATCAAGGGCGATTTTAATCACTAGTGTGAGGGGTTGAATGAAGGCACGTGCTTTTGACGTTCTATAAATGGCTTGTTCAGTTGTTAGCACACTGTTACATAACATTGCTCGTTACATAACTTTGGTGGGTTAGAAAGCAATCCGTTGCAAAGGGGACTGGCTGTGTTCATATAACTGCTGGCACAGAACCCATCCTTATGACAGGTGGGATGAGTCAGGAAGGGAGAAATCGTACATTATAAGGTCTTGTGCGGGGGATTCGGCGTATCTCAGTGCACAAGCACACTTGCCACCATTCCCCGTTCCCACTACTGGTCAATGTGGCCAGCGTCAGTTGTAGTTTGACTGTTATTGCAACAACGTTCTCAACTTCTTCATATAAAGCATAGTTAAATGGTGGAACTCCCTGCCCCAGGATGTGGTGATGGCTGCCAACTTGGAAGGCTTTAAGAGGGAAGTGGACATGTTCATGGAGGAGAGGGCTATCCACGGCTACTAGTCAAAATGGACCCTAGTCATGATGCATACCTGTTCTTTCCACAATCAGAGGAGCATGCCTATTATCTTAGGTGCTGTGGAACACAGGCAGGATAAATGCTGCTGCAGTCATCGTGTTTGTGGGCTTCCTAGAGGCACCTGTTTGGCCACTGAGTGAACTGACTGCTGGACTTATGGGCCTGGGTCTGATCCAGCAAGGCCTCTTTTATGTTTTTATAAGCTTGCCTATTATATGAGGTGCTGTTGAACACAGGGAGGATACCGGTAATGCTGCTGGAGTCGTCTTGCTTGTGGGCTTCCTAGAGGCTCCTGGTTGGCCACTGTGTGAACAGACTGCTGGACTTGATGGGCTTTGGTGTGATCCAGCAGGGCTCTTCTTATGTTCTTAATTGCAGTACATGAGCTCTCCCCATTCCTTTGCATGGGAGAAAGGGAATGCATGCCAAGTTATGATAGATGTTAACCTTTTTACATTAAAAGTTATGATATATGTTAATCCCTCTCTCAGCCCTTGTTGATTCTAGCTGTGGAAAATGACGCTTGCTCCTCTGTGTTCTGCCCCATTCTCAGTTCTGTTTCTTGGTTGCTCTAGAACGTGGTGGATTGGAGACAGGTCACTGCTGTGTACAGTAAAGCGCTCTGTTCTTGCAAATGTGTGTTTTGTCTGTTGCATGAGCATGCACGTTTTATGGTTATAAGACGCTTTGAAAATGTAGGATTTCCTTAAGAGTCTAGAAAGCCGAGTTATATTCCAAGCATATTAAATTATCAGAATTATTCACTGCCTTCTCTGTCTTTGTGTGGAAATAGACCGGCTGGCTCCATTTCAGAAGGTCAGTATTGCACATAGGGTTGGTTAACCTTTGTCCTACCCCAGTGTGCAATGTTTTAGCTAGGACAAGCCCCATATGATGTCTCATACTGGAATAATTTCTTATGCAGATTGTGAAGTGCAGGTTGGTTCTGGCTTGTGTCTTCCAATTACCCGGCTTTGTGAAGCATCAGATCCTCTTTCTTTAAAAAGATACTTAATAAAACACAAAGTATAGTAGACGAACCCTTGAGATTCAGCCTAGTGTTTAAAGGAAGGAGCACGCATGGCTTCTAGCAATATGTTCCAACCAGTTCGACGAGGGTGATGAACTGTACTTTGGAGAGTTGTTGGCATCTCTTAAAATAATAACTAGCAGCAGAGTTCCTGAGTAACAAGTGGAAGGAAGTGTCTTTGTGTCATTCATTCGCTTGCCTTTGCAGTCAGGCATTAGAAGTCAGGAGATGCATCCATAGTTAAATTGTGGAACTCCCTGCTCCAGGATGTGGTGATGGCTGCCAACTTGGAAAGCTTTAAGAGGGGAGTGGACATATTAAGGGGGATAGGGCTATCCATGGCTACTAGTCAAAATTAATACTAGTCATGATGCATACCTGTTCTCTCCAGGATCAGAGGAACATGCCTATTACATTAGCTGCTGTGGAGCACAGGCAGGATAATGCTGCTGCAGTCATCTTGTTTGTGGGCTTCCTGGAGGCACCTGGTTGGCCACTGTGTGAACAGACTGCTGGACTTCATGGGCCTTGGTCTGATCCAGCATGGCTTTTCTTATGTTCTTATGACTTACCTGTGTCAGATGCCCCAATGCTCCCTGAATCAATGTTTTAGTACAACTGGAGTGAGACGAGCAGTGCGCCACACTGGTTGTACTAGTCAGAGGGCAATGGCTCTTCAACATATTGTGCAGAAGTTTTTTCCCCCAACCTATTTTTCAAAAAGAGATGTCAGAAATTGGATGTGGAACCTCACCCCTATCCACAACCCCATTACATTACTGTTGAAGAAAGTGGTTGTGCGGTATAATTTACAGGTGACTTAGAAAACCAGTCTTCTTCTTTCCCTTTCCTGTTGGCTCATGCAATCCCTGGAAAGACTTGCTGTGCGGTCAGTTCAGTTGTGCTCTCAAAATGTTTGCGAGGGCAGGTACACTTGAAGAGCCTTGGCATGAAGCCAACATATACATTCATGTGCAGCAGGTGGACTCCATCACCATGGGGATGGACAAGCGCATACCCTGTGCTCAGAAATGATTAGCTTGGGGGGGAAATAATGAGCTCAGAACGCTTCTTCCTGATTAGTTAATTTCCTACACGTTGAGTGTCTTTCTCGTGGAGTGTTCATAATGTCCCTGACCCCAATACTCTGAAATGGTAGAATCTGTGAACGATGATGTGCTGTGAAGGGGTACAGACCAGAGGAGCTTATATTGTATGCTTCTGTTAATGTGTAGCCTGGGTGTGAGAACCGGGGTATTTGGAAACTCTTAATAAGAAACACACATTATGCTTCGAGATGGGTAACACCCTTTCCTTTGTCTTTTCAGGATTTCGTAAAAATGATGAAATGAAAGCTATGGAAGTCCTGCCGATCTTAAAGGAGAAAGTTGCATACCTTTCAGGTAAAGAGATATATTTTAAAAAATATGTAATTCTGTACTTTGTTTATTACATTAATGGTCACCAGAAATGCCACAACAAAACAGTCTTGAGATCTAACAGTTCTGACATATCGGAGAAAAACTCAAGTTTGTAGTAAAGCTGTACATGAATGTTTTCTTTGTTTTTTAAATGACAGAAGCTTTTTTACTTTAATGCAAGATCTAGTCTAAAAGAAACATTTATCTGCCAGGCCTATGGGGCACCTAGTTCCTGTTGATCTGTAGTAAGAATATGGGAACCTTCAATAAACACTGGAGAAATATTTTCGAACATCTATGGGGGGTACCTGATAGCTCTACTTAAAATACTCTTGGTTGCTTACGGTTTGTTTTTGACTGTCTCTTTGTCTCTCAGAGCCGTCTTGTGTAATTAACCTCATAGCTCGAGTCACCAGGGAGTGCATTCTGAACCAGTGGTCTTCAGTGTCTCGCAATGCTTAAGTGGTTTGTGGAGACTGCCCACCCCGTGCTGGGTTGTGGATCCTTTTAGACCAGCCGTGTGTTTGTTTCTTTTCTGAAGGACCTGCCGCTTGTGTCTGCGGCAAGGGTGCCCACAGCTCTTGCTGTTTTGTGCACACGCTGGAAGGGACAGCAGGACGATGGGTAGAGAATATTCCTCCTCCGTGGCTCTGACCCTTCGTTTGTTCCTTGCTGCGGTGTACCTTGTTAATGGTTTTGTTTGAAAACTCAATGCAAGTTTGCAACTGGCTAACTGCCAAAGTGGCTGACGGTCATAAGTGGCTCGACTCGTAACACTGAAATGAACTGGTTACAGCCCCGTATGGAGCAAGACCTCCCAGGGATTGGTGGCAGGTTGCTTTAATGGCTTATGATGGTTAAGTAGACTTTTTGGCAGTCCGCAGTATCCGTAACTGTCTCCTCCAACACCACAGTTCAAATGAATAAACTTCTTGTCCGCTTTCTTCACTGTCCAGCTTTCACACCTGTATATAGTAATGGGGAATACTCTAGAATGAATTATCTTGATCTTAGCCACCAGCGACACATCTTTATACTTACGGTTCTTTTCTAGCTCCTTCGTGGCTGCCCTTCCCAGTCTCACTCTCCTTCTGATTTTTTGGCTCCAGTCTCCTTTTTGCGTGCTGATGGAGCCAGGGAGAATAGGAAATCTTTAACAATTTCAATTTCCTCATTGCCATCCTTAAAGTTAGGTAATTCCCCTGTAGTCATTACTTTTGTCTTCTTGATATTGAGCTATAATCCTGCTTTGACACTTTTTGCTTTAATTTTCGCCAGGAATCATTTCATCTCTTCACTATTTTTTGCCAGTAATGTGGTGTCATCTGCATAGCTCAAATTTTTAATGTCCTTTCCACCAATTTTCACCAACTTCACCTAACTTTCAGTTGACTATGCTCTTAGAATTGACCCCTTCCTGAGAAGTGGTATGATATCTTATTCAGTTTGTCACCTGCTAAGCAGGACTCAACTTAATTTACTCACAAAAGTAAGTCTTTTTATTGAATAACTTCAATGTAATATATGTGTATATGCAAGTATTACAAAGTCTTAAATGTGTTAAAAGTGTACACAAGAATACAAGCAAGTTCTACCTACTATTTAGTTTTAAAATCCAATACTTAATCAGACTTAACTGTTATATTTTGAGTTAAAAGATCTGATTCACACTATCTAGAATAGCATCTAAGTAAGTAGTTCATACATACCAAGCCAATTTCTTCTGAGACTCTCTCAGTCCGAAGACTAAGAGAGATCTAACTTTCAACCCTTTTCCTGCCTGTATTTATACTGTCCAATATCAATTTCATATCTTGGTTTACATTCCAAGATGTACGTCAACTTCAGCTGTATGTCTACTTCAGCTGATGTCTTCAGCTGCTTACTACCTGGATACTCCCATATAAGGAGTTCCTCTTCCAGCAGGGTTGTCTGCTGTCATAACAATATACTGAACAGTCAATACAAGATTCAGCTATTTTAGCTAATTCATACATTTATAATTCATTTAACAAACATCTTTATATTCTAAGGAACGCTGTGAAAATGAATATATTTTCAACATTCTATGAAAACTCTATCGTATACAAACCTTAAAACAGCATAACATTTATATAACATCCATTAAGTAATGCTTTTGGCAATGTTTCACCATAGAGTAGTCTCCTGCTGAACATGAGAAAACCACTAAGATCACACTAACTTAGAATTCACCAAGAGCTGACAGAGGAATGGTTACTTCAGAGTATTTCCTCTGATATCAGACTTGGCACAATATAAGACAAATTCCATTCCCACAGATCTATTTTGAATTCACTTTCAGCTATTCACTTCCAGCTGAAAGTTAACTAATAAGGTATTAGTAACTGTTTGGCATACTTCCAACTCACTTTACAGTGTCAGCAGAAATGCTTTTGTGAAGGAAAAAGACTTCAGACCTGTTTCTTAAATTGAATGGAATAAAGGGCAGGCCCAGGCTTGTCCAGCTGAAAGGCTTTTAAATGGCTTTTATATGAAAGCTTCATAATTCAGAAATAGGTAAATAGGTAAATTCTGTCTATGCAGAACACTAACACATCAGTTCATATGTTCCATATGTTGAAGCCTGTAACAATGATATGTCCTGCGTATAGATTGAAGAGATAGTGAGATAAAATACACCTTTGTCTGACCCGTGGCTGATTGGAAATCATTCTTTCTCCGTATTCTGTCCTAACAGTAGTCTCTTGTCCAGAGTACAGGTTGTGCATCAAAATAATCAGATGCTGTGGCACACCCATTTCTTTTAAAACCAGCTGTAGCTTTTCATGATCCACCCAGTCAAAAGCTTTGCTGTAATCTATGAAACACAAGCTGATTTTCTTCTGAAATTCTCTTGTGTGCTCCAGTAACCACCGTAAATTTGAAGTATGATCTCCAGTGCCTCTTCCATTTTTGAATCATGTTTCAACACCAATATTTCTTGTTCTGTATACAGTAACTGATTTGTTTCATAGAATCATAGAGTTGGAAGGGGCCATCTAATCCAATCTAGCCCAACCTCCTGCTCAATGTTGTAAGATTTTAAGCATCACTTTACTTGTGTGAGAAATGAATGCAGTGATCCAATAGTTGCTGCAGTCTTTGATGTCTCCTTTTTCAGAATTGGAATGTAGATTGAACATTTCCGGTCTATGGGCCATTGTTTTGTTTTCCTTATTTGTTGGCATTTTCTTGTTAAGGATTGAGGGACTCTGTTCTGTGCCTTGGAATCTGTTATCTCTGACATAGTACTCAATTGAATGCATTCACAATCTTGAAAGTATTATGCAAACTGCTCCTGCCCCAGGGCATAAACTGCCCCCCTGCATTACGATGGAACTGGGTGACATGAAGAGGGTTGTGAGATGTCTAGAATGTTGCTGATGGCAAACCCATACAGACTCTGATAGATTATGGTATAGAGCTCGTTGGAAGACCTATGAAGCGGCGGTGACAGCATCAAAAAAATCACTACTACTCTGCTACTATAGCATCAACAAGCCCACAGTGGCCAAATAGGGCTTTCTACAGTCGCTGCACTGGCGGCCCATCAGTTACTGGGCTCAGTTTAAGATCGTGGCTATCACATACAAAGCCCTTCATGGGCTTGGACCCTCATATCTGTGATGTTGCCTCTCCCCCTATATACTGCCATGCCATCTTCGCTCATCTGCACAAGGTCTTCTGCAGGTGGGCAAAATCAACAACTGCCCACACACGTGCCTTCTCCGTTGTGGACCCCGTCTTGTGGAACGGCCTGCCTAAGGAGGTTAGGAAGGCTCCCCCTCTCCTGGCATTCTGCAAACTATGCAAAACTGAATTATTCAAGAGGGCTTTTCTATTCAGGCAGTAGGATAGCACTGTACTAAATGGTTCAAAGTTGCTTGGAAAAGTTATTAGGGACTGTGGTTTATACTACTGTGTATAGCTTGCTGAAACTAGGATCCTACTATTGAATTTTGCGTCATATAATTGTATCATGTTAATACTTATGCTTTGCTTCAGTACTGTTTTTAGATTTCTGCTTGGTTCTACAACCCTAATCCTGTTGCATTGTTTATTGAATGTCCCTTCTGTTGACTGTATTGACTCACTGTCTAATCCGCCTTGAGTCCAAGTGAGAAAGGGGGAGTATAAATAGCAAATAAATCATCAGAGTATGATCCTGCCTCCTCCCTGAGTCTGGAATGGGAACTGGTGGTGGGATCCCATCCCATCTTCAGACTTTTCTCTGAATTTAAGTGTGGTGTGAAGTTAGAAACAAAACCCTGTTCCTTTTTCCTGGCCATATGTCCCACCTGTGAGAGTCGTGACCCATTTTGGGGACCTGACCTCCAGTCTGAGATCCATTGTTGTGAGGTATGAATTTGAGCCAGGTGTGCAATGGCGGGGAGTGGATTTAGCCTCAAAGGTTATTGAGTGCCGTGGGGCATGGCGCTTTTGTTTACCTGACTTGCGTTTTGTTAGATTGCGAAGATGAAATGGGATAACTGCATTTGCTAGTCTAAATGGAAGTAAATAAACATTTGCTCATATGCTACCAAGTGTATTAAGCATAGGGTTTGCATTGCTAAAAACAAGACCTTGCTAACTGCATCTTGCCTTGGTGACATGCATCGCATTTTAAACAAGATCTTGAAACACAACACACTTCTGTTGTGCTCGTAGAAATGGACATGTCTAAATGTCACGCTGTCTGCTCCAGTGCGTACTGTCAGATTGGCCCTTGGAGGGTTACGCCATTGTACAATGCCGCATACATAGCTGGCGCTCAGCACGTTTCTTCTTTTTTTCTCCAGGTGGGAGAGATAAGCGTGGAGGCCCCATTCTAACGTTTCCGGCTCGTAGCAATCACGACAGAATACGACAGGAGGACCTGAGGAGGCTGATTTCATACCTAGCTTGTATTCCTAGGTAAGGATGTCATCATTGATGTGTTACGACTCGAAGCCTCGTTCTTTGCACCCCTGTGCGGAAACATGATGGCTTGGAGGAGCCCTGTGTGAGTTCGTAACAAGTTCACGTTCTCTAGACTCCCAGTTGTTTTGGAGAAGAAATAACTTAGCAACGAAGCACATTGCTCTGGAGAACTTATAAGATGCCGTGGACTGCTGCCGTCTACTTGGAAGAAAGTTACTTTCCTGTTTTTTGTATGCTAAAGCGGGCTGTAGGATTTTTTTAAAGGGTATCCTTTAGTGATTATTGTAAAGCCGCCCTTCACTCTCCAGATCTGTCAACTTACCAAAGGAACTTTATGATGGAGGAAATGTCCTTTTTAATGGCGAGGGTGAAAGGGGCTTTTTACGGCATGGGATAGGTTGCTGCCGTGAGGGCCGGCTCTGATCAGCATTAATGGAGGATTCTGGCCAACTGTTTTATTTAGCTGCTCTGGCCCAAAAAAAAACCTCCACAAAAAACAAGCAGCACTTGCCTATGTTTTCGTTAGTTGGTTAGCGTCTACAAAAAAAGATCCAGAAAACCACAGGGGAGTACGTGTTGTTGAATAATTAAGTATTAATTCCAAGGTAAAGTTTATACCTAATAAATAGTATTCAACATGACATCGCAAGAGCGCTTGGCAACCCAGAAATAGCTCACAGCGTTGCTGGCTGCCTCTCCTCCCTCAGCCGGCTAGAATAATATTGAGTGGTGTTGATTTTCTCTTCAGGGCCAGCTGGCCCGACTGGACCCTGTTAGAAATTGCAGAGCTACAGAGCGTTCCAGAAAGTTTGTTGTAGGCCGGATGTGTGAAAGCACAGGCAACACTTAGTGGGACTGGTATATAGGTGGGGATAATAGTGGTCCGGTGCTTTGCAAAACCAGGATGCAGTTCAGTGGTCTCCGGACCAGTCTGAGTGAACCCAGGTGAAGCTGTCTTCATGACGGAGTCAGGCTGTTGGTCTGTCCGGGTCAGTCTTGTCTCTGACCGGCAGCGGCTGTCTGGCAGAGGTCCTTCACGTCGCCCACTGCCTTTGCATGGAGATGCTGCAGATTGAACCTGGGACTTTCCGCATGGAAAGCAGACATTCTACCACTGAGCCACAGTCCTTTCTCCTGGGGTGATAACGTTTTCCCATAGGGTGGCAAATAAAGCTGCACATTATTTGGTACCGGAAAACCAGGGGATGTTGGGTAGAGAGCTCTAGAGGCCTGCTGTATCAGACCAGTGGTCCATCTAGGCCAGAATCATGTTTCACACTTATTAATTGCTCCCTTTTTAAGCGCAAAGGACTGTTCCTAATTGCCACACTTAAAATTGTGTGGGAAGTGTTTGTTGAAACCGGATTGCTTGTGTCTTTTTAGTTCCCAACAGATCAGTGAATTTAAGTACGCGCAAGTGCTTTGGTTTCTAGCAGCTCTTTCCAATTCTGTTGGCAGAGACCAGTTTTCTGGATCAAATCCTCTTTGCTGATTTCAATATTGGTACACCCAGAGAGCTGAAGGACGCTTCACACATTATACAACAACAGACCTGGGGCTTTGCCACGGTATATGCAGTCAAGAGGGTTTCGCAGCAGTGCTCGTTCTCTTGACAAGTGCCCTGTTTGATGTGCATTTCCAAACCTCTGTTCCATTCACATGTCACAAGTTGGGGTTTCCATTTGAGAACTCATCAATTGACACCTTAATAACCTGATGACTGAAAGGATTCCTGGCTGTCAACTTGATTCGCCTGGCAGGGAAGTTCAAGGAATTTGGATGGAGAATATGCTTTTGCCCCTCTGCTGCGTCAGTGCAGTTACTCATTATCCCTCTGACCTGACTGACGCCCTTCCAGCCTCCTGGCCCATTTCTGGGCTCTCAGTTCTCCTGTGGACTCTGATCTGGAGAACCAGGTTTGATTCCCCACTCCTCCACATGAGCGGCAGAGGCTAATCTGGTGGATTGGATTTGTTTCCCCATTCCTACACACAAAGCCAGCTGGGTGACCTTGGGCAAGTTACAGCTCTCTCAGCCCCACCTACCTCACAGGGTGTCTGTTGTGGGGAGGGGAAGGGGGGATGACTGTAAGCCAGTTTGAGTCTCCCTTAAGTGGTAGAGAAAGTTGGCATATAAAAACCAACTCTTCTTCTTCCTCTTCCTCCCCCCCCCCCAACCTGGGTGGCCCAGGCTAGCCTGATCTTGTCAGATCTCAAAAGCTAAGCAGGGTCGGCCCTGGTTAGTACTTGGATGGGAGACCCCCAAGAAAGTCCAGGATCGTTACACAGGTGGGTAATGGCCGACCACCTCTGTCAGTCTCTTGCCTTGAAAACCCTGCTGGGTTGCCATAAGTCGACTGTGACTCGATGACACATCACACACAATGTTTCTGTTAGTGACCACAGTTGTCTCTCACGCTGTGTGATGCAGGAGGGGCATTTGTACCACATATGAGGGAAAGCTATGCCAGATGCTTTTCGTGCCACTTAACACTTCGGAACTGTAAGCGAATCCTGTGGGGCAAAATTTCTGTGGCTTGATGGGGGAGAAACTCAAGCCCCACATAATCATTCCCCCCCATCGCAGCGGTCTCTTGAACCCCCGACCATCAGAGGTCGCCTCGCTTTCCCCCTGTGTTTCCCTGCATTTTGCCTACATTTTCAAATTCGAGATAGAACAGGTCCCTCGAAACGTGGGGAAACGCTGGGGGGGAGAGAGGCCACCTCTGAGGGTCAGAAACTGCATGCAAAATCCAAACAAAGTCCCAAAGTCGTTGGAGGGGTGACACCGGGTGAAAACGCAATGCATAAAAGACTGGAGTGAGCTGGGAGAGGGGGCTGCAGGAGGACCCATGTTGAATTTACCGTTGGCGTGTATAAAATCCAGTTTGCCTGCTGGGATACCCAGAGGCTGAAGCTATCACTTTATACTGCTGTCGCTATATGAGACTTAATTGACAACCTGGAGCACGTTCGGTGGTTCCTTCACAAATACAGGGGCGACCCGAACCATGTGGGTGAACTAGGCATCTTCCGGGGTACTTGCCTCAAATACATAAAGTATCTCAGAAAGACAGCCATAGCTCGAACTTTGTGAGGAGGCACAGAGCAATGGCTTAACAGCTGGTTGGACGGGGAGTTCCCTCCCTTCCCGGGGTCCGTGGTCAAGCACCCTGTCTCTGTCCACCGTTTATGGCATGAGATGAAGACTGCTGTGCGGGGGTGGGGGGTAGTAATGCGGTAGAAGTTAAAAGGCAAAGCCATATCCTGGTTCATTCTTGGTAGTGTGGTATTGTACTCCTTGCTGTGAGACACCAAGGTTGTGAATGTGCAAAGGGCGATGTGTGATTCATCTTGCACAAACGGCTTCTGGGCCTCAGGGGAATGCAAAGCCCGTTGTCTTCCATAATCCAGTCAGGTTGCATAAATTTCTAGCCAGACTTTATCCATCTGCAGGTAAAGTTCCTGCAGAGCCAGCATGGTGTAGTGGTTAAGAGTGGTGGTTTGGAGCAGAGGACTCTGACCGGGAGAATCAGGTTTGATTCCCCTCTCCTCCACATGAGCAGCAGAGGCGAATCTGGTGAACTGGATTTGTTTCTACATGAAGCCTGCTGAGTGACCTTAGGCTAGTCACATTCTCTCAACCTCACCTACCTTACAGGGTGGGGAAGGAGACTGTAAACCAGTTTGATTCTTCCTTAAGTGGTAGAGAAAGTCGACATAAAAACCAACTCTTCTTCTTTTGAGCCAATGGAGCACAACAAGGCTATAGAATCGGCAGATTTGGGTGCCAAGGTGGAAAGAAGGCGGCTAAGGGGAGACATGATAGAGGTCTATAAAATTATGCATGGTTTGGAGAGAGTGGACAGGGAGATGTTTTTCTCCCTCTCCCATAATACTAGAACACGAGTTCATCTGTTGAAGCTGGAGGGTGTCAGATTCAAAACAGATAAAATATTTTTTCACACAACACAGTTAAATTGTGGAACTCCCTGCCCCAGGATGTGGTGATGGCTGCCAACTTGGAAGGCTTTAAGAGGGGAGTGGACATGTCCATGGAGGAGAAGGGCATTCATGGCTATTAGTTAAAATGGCTACTAGTCATGATGCAGCCCTATTTTCTCCAGGATCAGAAGAGCATGCCTATTATCTTAGGTGCTGTGGAACACGGGCAGGATAATGCTGCTCCAGTCGTCTTGCTTGTGGGCTTCCTGGAGGCACCTTGGTTGGCCACTGTGGGAACAGACTGCTGGACTTGATGGGCCTGGGTCTGATCCAGCGGGGCCTTTCTTATGTTCTTATGTAAGTCTGTAACTGCTGTCTTGTTTGCCTTCCAGTGAAGAAGTATGTAAACGAGGTTTCACCGTTATTGTAGATATGCGTGGATCTAAATGGGACTCTATCAAGCCACTTCTGAAGATCTTGCAGGAGTCCTTCCCCTGCTGCATTCATGTTGCACTGATCATCAAGCCTGACAACTTTTGGCAGAAACAGCGGACTAACTTCGGGAGCTCCAAGTTTGAATTTGAGGTACTTGTTGTGTTCCAGTGTTCAGCACAGAAACCAGAAGACTGTCTCTTGAAAGCCTCTTCAGGGACTGTGGCATAACCAATGCTGAACATAAAATGTGCCATTTTTGTAACACACAGTCAACTGTAATGAGTTTACAGCAAGGACTGATTTATGTGTTCCATTTTTGGACATGGTGGGCATCCTCTGATATCCATTGCATATGAACCTCAATCCAGCGTGGTGTGGTGGTTAAGAGCAGTGGTTTGGAGCGGTGGACTCTGATCTGGAGAACCGGGTTTGGTTCCCCGGTCCTCCACATGAATGGCAGACTCTAATCTGGTGAACCAGGTTTGAATCCCCACTCCTCCACATAAGGCCAGCTGGGTGACCTTGGGCTAGTCGCATTTCTCTCAGAGCTCTCTCAGCCTCACCTACCTCGCAGGGTGTCTGTTGCGGCGAGAGGAAGGGAAGGTGATTGTAAGCCAGTTTGATTCTTCCATGCTGAGAGCCAGCATGGTGTAGTGGTTAAGAGCGGTGGTTTGGAGCAGTGGACTCTGATCTGGAGAACTGGATTTGTTTCCACACGAAGCCAGCTGGGTGACCTTGGGCAAGTCACATTCTCTCAGCCCTACCTACCTCACAGGGTGTCTGTTATGGGGAAGGGAAGGTGATTGTAAGCCCGTTCGAGTGGTAGAGAAAGTCGGCATATAAAAACCAACTCTTCTTCTACTACTACAGCTACTGTATAAAGGCTGGATGCCTAAAAAGGATCTTTTTGGGGTTCGGTCACGGCGGGGGGGAGGGCACCATCCACGCATGTGAATCCGCTTGTCTTTTAGAGTTGTGTAAGGAAGTTCAATCCCGATGGAAGTCGGTTTCAGGTAGCCGGCTCAAGGTTGACTCAGCCTTCCATCCTTCCGAGGTCGGTGAAATGAGCACCCAGCTTGCTGGGGGTAAAGGGAAGATGACTGGGGAAGGCACTGGCAAACCACCCGTAAACAAAGTCTGCCTAGGAAACATCGGGATGTGACGTCACCCTTTGGGTCAGGAATGACCTGGTGCTTGCACAGGGGACCTTTACCTTTTTAAGGAAGTTATAGCTAGCCCACGGTGTCAGCAGTTCCTTGAGGCGTAGCTGCCTTCTCTGTGGCCCAATTCTCTCTCCCTGGAGAGGCCTGTCAAAGCTCCACCACACAAAGTTTCAGGATCAAAGTATTTTTAATTAAATTGGCTTTTCCTATTACGAGGCACATGCTCTCTTTTAACCAATTCCCAGCCATTCTGGAGTTGAACTCCTGAACTTAATCTTGCAGTCTTGAAAGATCTTATTGCTAGCTGGCTGCCGTGGCGCGTATTTTCCCACTTTAAGGGGGGTGGGTGGAGGTATTTCTTTCACTACAAACTAGATATTGTGATTTTAAACAGTAATCAAGTTGAGGAATGTTTATTTGTCACCGACAAGACCAGCAGTTTAGAACAAATATGAATTGTTCTGATGTTTTCCCTCTGTGAGGTTTCCTGCCATATTAGCCATCAGGGCAAGTGAGAACAGAAAAAGGCACAGGTTCAGAAAGGCACTAGATCAATCAAGGCAGGCGAGCAAAGCCCTGCATTTCTTCGGCAGGATGGTGCTGCTGCAGTCGTCTTGTTTGTGGCTTCCTAGAGGCACCTAGTTGGCCACTGTGTGAACAGACTGCTGGACTTGATGGACCTTGGTCTGATCCAGCAGGGCCTTTCTTATGTTCTTATGGGTTGCACTGAATCCTGTTTACTACTAAATGTTTGTTTTAATTGTATCTGACAGTAGTAGGACAGTTGGTTAGCATGCACGTGGGATGAAGTGTTGAGCTGCAGAGGCCTGGGTTGAAATCCCTCTTCTGGGTGATGCTGGGTCAGACAAGTCCTGGGTTTTAGCCTAACCTTCTTCACTGGGTTGTAGAGAGGGTCTCATGGGGGAAGAACACACATGCAGAAAGAGGGAGTAGAGAATAGTGAGTGTTAACAAATCGTGTTTTAATTAATGCCTAAACTACTTCGCAGTTCTTATCTGGAATCCTGCATCCATGCTTTTGTCATCTTGGTTACTTTCCAGACAAACATGGTGTCGCTGGAAGGTCTGACCAAAGTTGTCGACCCTTCTCAGTTAACTCCGGAATTCGAAGGCTGCTTGGAATACAACCACGAGGAGTGGATAGAGATCAGAGTTGCCTTTGAGGACTACATCAGCAACGCCACGCACATGCTCTCCCGGCTGGAGGAACTGCAGGACATCCTCGCCAAGAAGGACTTACCTCAGGACTTGGAGGCAGCTCGGAGCATGATCGAGGAGCACTCGCAGCTGAAGAAGAAGGTCATCAAGGCCCCCATTGAGGACCTGGACTTGGAAGGGCAGAAGCTGCTGCAGAGGATACAGAGCAGCGAGACCTTCCCCAAAAAGAACTCCGGGTCAGGGAACGCGGATTTGCAGAACCTCTTGCCGAAAGTGTCGACCATGCTGGACAGGCTGCACTCGACGAGGCAGCATCTGCACCAGATGTGGCACGTGCGCAAGTTGAAACTGGACCAGTGCTTTCAGCTCAGGCTTTTTGAACAAGATGCAGAAAAGGTAAAGTGTGTGGGGGGTGAGTTTATCTCTGTGTTCTGGGGTGGGGGGAATGGGGCTGGGGAACAAGGATGCTGCCTTAAACTGGTGAGGTCACGTAGAATCATAGAATCATAAGAGTTGGAAGGGGCCATAGAGGCCATGTAGTCCAACCCCCTGCTCAATGCAGGATCAGCCTAGAGCATCCCTGACAAGTGTTTGTCCAGCCTCTGCTTGAAGACTGCCAGTGAGGAGGAACTCACTACCTCCCTAGACAGCCGATTCCACTGTCCAACAGCTCTTACTGTAATCCCCCCCAAGGTCCAGCTGGTACCTTTCTGCCTGTAATTTAAACCCATTATTGCAAGTCCTATCCTCTTCTGCCAACAGGAACAGCTTTTGCAGATTTTTAGAAAACAAAAAACAATCCAGAATTACTTACATTTGGCAGTTTAAATAATAAAGGGGGCTAAATCCTACGCACCTCTCTTCATGGAATGCATCTTTTCTGCTGGACAGTCTCTGTGGGAGCCCCCTGGAAAAGCTCCTTCTGACTATCAGTGTACTCTTGGGAACACAATCTTTATCAGAATCAAGTAGTTCGTATGGGGTTAAATGAGTTTTCACTGCGTTGGGATCACTGAACATAAGAGCATAAGAAAAGCCCTGCTAGATCAGACCCAGGCCCACGAAGTCCAGCAGTCTGTTCACACAGTGGCCAACCAGGTGCCTCTAGGAAGCTCACAAACAAGACAACCGCAGAAGCATTGTCCTGCCTGTGTTCCACAGCACTTAATATAATAGGCCTGCTCCTCTCATCCTGGAGAGAATAGGTATGCATCATGACTAGTATCCATTCTGACTAGAAGCCATGGATAGCCCTCTCCTTCATGAACATGACCACTCCCCTTCCTTCCTTCCTTCCTTCCTTCCTTCCTTCCTTCCTTCCTTCCTTCCTTCCTTCCTTCCTTCCTTCCTTCCTTCCTTCCTTCCTTCCTTCCTTCCTTCCTTCCTTCCTTCCTTCCTTCCTTCCTTCCTTCCTTCCTCCCTCCCTCCCTCCCTCCCTCCCTCCCTCCCTCCCTCCCTCCCTTTCTTTTTTCCTTCCTTCCTTCCTTCCTTCCTTCCTTCCTTCCTTCCTTCCTTCCTTCCTTCCTTCCTTCCTTCCTTCCTTCCTTCCTTCCTTCCTTCCTTCCTTCCTTCCTTCCTTCCTTCCTTCCTTCCTTCCTTCCTTCCTTCCTTCCTTCCTTCCTTCCCCCCTGTTCTTTGACTGAGGTCTTGACCAATAAAACCACGAAACTTAAATAAGACCCATCTCTAAAAACACCTCCCTTCATCTCTTCTCTGCGGCCTCCAAAAAACGAGCAACAAAATAAGTACACTGAGGATCAGAGTCCTCTAAGAGGAACTGAACCTTTGGCTCCAAAGTTGCTTGAGAAGATGTGGACCATTTGTTAAAACATGCTGTAATCCATTTTAGCCTAAGTTGTTACACGTAAGGACAATGCAAAAGGATATGTACCAAAGAGTTCACTGACTGAAGAGGGCAGGGACACAGCCGGTCTAAAAAAGGGATCTTTAGCAAAACCACTGAAAAAGGGCAATTAAATCCTGAATGTATAAAGGTTCTACATAACTTTGGACTAACCAGAGAATCCAGAGAGGAAGGAAGATTACCCTTAGATAACAGGTCCAGGGCAAGTGGAGAACATGTCCTCCGAGCATCAAAATGAGTGTAACTCCTACCTCTAGCATAGATCAATGGCCACATGTTTTTTACATTGATCTACAGAAGAAGAGTAAAGGTCTTCCACCTTCAAATTTACAAGTGATAGTTTATGTTCGAAATGCTGGAGCTAGGGAGCCACTCCCTTAAAGCCTTCCAAGTTGGCAGCCATCACCACATCCTGGGGCAGGGAGCCCCACAATTTAACTCTGCGTTGTGTGAAGAAATGCTTCCTTTTGTCTGTTTTGAATCTCACCCCCTCCAGCTTCAGCAGATGACCCTGCATTCTATCATAATTAGAGAGGGAGAAAAGCTTCTCCCTGACCACTCTTTCCATACCATGCATAATTTTATAGGCCTCTATCATGACCGCCTTCTTTCCAAGCTAAACAGCCCTAAGCATTTTAACCGCTCCTCATAGGGCAGTGCTGAGACTCTGAAGACTTCGGAAGTGCGTCAGTCTTTTTGCTGGAATCTAGAAGGGAAGTGTTTCAATTTAAAGCAAACTACAGTGGATGTTCCATGTGTGCGGTAGGTACTACAAAACCGCTACAGATCAGTGGCTGTTTTTATCCTAGGAGTACTTCTCATGTACTCCAGGTGAAAAGGAGTGTCCTATGTTTCTTACTGTGAAACGGGCCTTCCGGGGCATGTCTCCCCTCCCCTTAAGGCAACGTTTAAGACTGCAAATGACATCCTTGCAATGTGCGTAGAGTGGGTGAGCCTCCAGTCAACACGGCTGATGCTTTCTCTGCTGCATTTAAAAAGTGCGTTTCTGCCATGGACTGCCTTTTGTGCAGAAAGCCCCTAAGCTGTAGTTCGCTGACTTAGTGGATGTCTCAGCCTCCAGCAGAGCAGAGTTCCAGGTGCAGCTTTATGTGTTTTGCTCTCTTTCGCAGGGGAGACATTTTCTGCCGAGGCTGCACATCATTCTAGCATTCCATGTAAGCAGGGGACAGTTCTGCAAGATGTAGAACCCAGCAGGGGCCAGGAAGAAGCACATGTCCTCTTTCCCAGTGACCGTGGGAGACAGCAAGAATGGGAGCTAATTCTGACATCATAGTTTCCCTCCATAGTCCCAATAGTCATGGAGGATTTAATGGGCTGGGACGGGGAGTTTGCTGCAGTTAACAAAAGTAGGCCTCTTTGTGCATGTACGTATTTGTATTGCAGTGTTGGTAACTAGCTTAATGGCATACAATGGAAGGTGGGGTTTGGTCCTATCTGTCTGATTTTTGGTGACGTGATTGTGGAACTCCCTGCCCCAGGATGTGGTGATGGCTGCCAACTTGGAAGGTTTTAAGAGGCCAGTAGACATGTTCATGGAGGAGAGGGCTATCCATGGCTACTAGTCAAAATAGATACTAGTGATGCATGGGTCTGATCCAGCATGGCCCTTCTTATGTTCTTATGAGCATTCCTATTATATGAGGTGCTGTGGAAGGCAGGCAGGATAAATGCTGCTGCAGTCGTCTTGCTTGTGGGCTTCTTCGGGGCACCTGGTTGGCCACTGTGTGAACAGACGGCTGGACTTGATGGGCCTGGGTCTGATCCAGCAGGGCTTTTCTGATGTTCTTATGTGATGGCTCTTGACTTGCATATGCAACTGTCTGGAGGGATGCTTAAGTCTAATCTCATAATGAACTTTCTTCACATCTGTAATATATCACATGGTTGCAGAGGTGCAGGGATTTGTCCTTCCCTGCTTGGTTGCTGTTGTCAAATAATTTCTTCAGGTATCTCCCATATTGTCCTCACATTTTTGTGAGCTTTGTTGGTAGAGTCAAAAACTGGGCTGCACAATTTTGCCATGCACGTATGGGCAAAATACCAGGCAGCTGTTTTGAAGAATTCCTTATTAGAACTGTCACTGAAACTGGAGTATTCCTGCAACATTCTGCACTGAATCCAGATGGGACCATTTTCTCTTGGGTTCAGGACCAGGGGTGTGTGGGTGAACAACAGTGTTTACCCAGATTTCATCTATTTTGACGCATGTGCATGGAATGTGCACAAAGGCCCAGAGGCACAGTTGGAGGTAATCATGCCCCAAAGAGCCAGATAGCAGATGCAGATATGCATAACCCATTGCGTTATAGGTTGGGCAGGTACAGGATGCATTTGTAGATCTATTCCACAACACCCATGCCATTTAGCTTGCATGTCTGTTTCTTTGCTTTGTTCAGGGACTCCTAGTCTCTGAGTTTTTCCAGTGGAGGAGTGGTTAAGAGTGGTAGAATCTGGTGAATGAGGTTTGATTCCCCCCTCCTCCACATGAAGCCAGCTGGGTGACCTTGAGCTAGTCACAGTTCTCTTCGAGCTCTCTCAGCTCCACCGACCTCATAGGGTGTCTGTCTGCTGTAGAGAGTGGAAGGGAAGGAGATTGTAAGCCGGTTTGATTCTCCTTAAAAGGTAGAGAAAATAGGCATATAAAAACCAACTCTTCTTCTTTCTCTGCATACCAAGTACAGCCTTGTTCAGGTTTTGTTAAGTACTGCAGAAGTTCAGGCAAAAGTTTGTATTTCAAGTGCTTAAAGGCACCTGCTGGATAAGGGGGATCCTGATCAATAAAGAGTCACTCAGTTAAAGGACTCGGCCTGACCTGGATAGCCCAGGCTGGCCTGATCGACGAAGCTAAGCAGGGTCAGCTTGGTTAGCTCTTGCAGGAGAGACCAAGGGTGGTTAAGCAGAGGCCGGCAATGGCAAAACCATCTCTGTTTGTCTCTGGCCTTGAAAACCCTACTAGGTCACCATAAATTGGCTATGATTTGATGCCACTTTCCACCACCACCAATTAAAGACTTAGTTGGGAAAGGAATAAATAGGTGGTTTAACATATAGTTGTTAACGCCACATCAAAACTCAAAACAGAATTGTGCCCGGGGAGGAGGGGGGGTTGACATTCACATAAGGCTTTCTCTTGACCACTGCAGACTGTCCATGAAAGCTGATTGGCACCTACTGAAGAAGAAGAAGAGTTGGTTTTTATATGCCGACTTTCTCTACTACTTAAGGAAGAATCAAACCGGGTTACCATCGCCTTCCCTTCTTCTCCTCACATCAGACACCCTGTGAGTTAGGTGGGGCTGCGAGAGTTCAGAGAGAGCTGTGACTGGCCCAAGGTCACCCAGCTGGCTTCATGTGTAAGAGTGGGGAAACCAACCCGGTTCACCAGATTAGAGTGCACCGATCCAAACCACCGCTCTTAACCACTACACCATGCTGAACAAAAGGCAGAGTTCTTCTTGCTTAAATGACTTCTCCTAATGGCTTGGTTACTTAAGAATTTTCTAAGGAAACCTTTTTAAAAATCTCCCTCTTCTTTGTTCAACCAGTATGGTACAGGAGGGCCAGCCGTGAAGTGCAGATATCCAGATCTGTCCGGAATTAAGGCCAGGTTCCTGGATCTCTGCCTGAAGTGATCTATTTTTAGCTGTGGGCAGCTTGGCTCTAAGGTCCTCCTCTTATGAAACTTCTGCTCCTGCCTGTGGTCTCTGCTATTGTAGAGCTGGATTGAGCCAGGCTTGGCAAGAATTCCACCTCTGTGCCGTAATGTTTACAAATAATCGCAGTGTGATAAGGTGGTATTACCTTGCGAGTTTCTCTGCCAATCATCCTGTCATTGGCGGTGCTGGGAGAAGGTGTGCATCGATTGTGCATCATCAATCTGGGTCACGTAGAGAGTGTTTTTTGACTGTTCAGTGCAGGAGTGAAAAATTTATCTCGAAGAAGCGGAGTAACATCTAGGCTGGCTCTAAAAGGAGGCTAGGGAAGGTCAATTAGTTATCGTAAGTTATTGGTAACGAACTCTAAACCCACACATGCCCATATGCTGGTGAATTCTTGCATGTGTTTATTGGGATCCTTTAAAAGGATTTGATTTAAGAAAACATATGCAACTTAAAGCCAGTTTTCTGAAGTTTCAGGTGT
The DNA here is from genome assembly GCF_029931775.1 of Euleptes europaea. Taxonomy (NCBI): domain Eukaryota; kingdom Metazoa; phylum Chordata; class Lepidosauria; order Squamata; family Sphaerodactylidae; genus Euleptes; species Euleptes europaea. Next base: position 83,517,284 of record NC_079319.1, read on the forward strand.
TTCATCTAAACATGACAATGTTCATGATGACGAAATGCACGCACTCCAATTGATTAGTGAATTTCTCCGTTTATGCAAGCCACAGTTGCGATGGAGAAATCTACCCTGCTCCCCATTGTAACAGTTCACATTTATTATGATCTGCATTTCCGATTGAGCTCTCAAAGCCAACTCTTTGGACATCAAGAAACCTCAATTCCCATCCCTCTTATGTTAAAAAAACTTTAAATAATGCACACGCAGATGAATGCATGGGATGTTCGTGTGGTGATTAATGAAAATGAAAGCCCCTGATTGACAGCCCAGCCGGAGAAAAGCCAAGGCTGATGGGATTGCTGAGCAAATGGGCAGTTCTTTCCAGTTGCAGAGCTGGTAGATGCTGGTCTCCCCTCCCCTCCATGTCTGAGGGAAGTGCTGTGGACTTCCACTTCCATGTTATCATCTTGTGTCTCCCAGGTCTAGTAAACAAGGGCTTGATGCTGCATTCCAGGTGGGCCTCACTAGTGCTGTAGAGGAGCTAGACAGAGCAGGCATATCGCTCCCATTCCACAGTCACTCCGCTTGGCTGCCCATCAATTACTGAGCTCAATTTAGGATATTGGCCATCACATGCAAAGCCCTTCATGGCCTTGGGCCCTCATATCTGCAAGCATGCCTATGCCCCGCCGTGACAGCAACGCTCATCTGAGCTTCTGCAGGTTCCAACCTGCAAAGGGGCAAAATCAACAACTTCCTATACAAACGCATTTGTTGTGGAATGGCCTGCCTGAGGAGGTCAGGGAGGTTCCAGCTTTCCTGGCTTTCTGTTGTGGCTCAGTGCATCTGCTTGGTATACAGAAGGTCCCAGGTTCAATCCCTGTCATCTCCAGTTAAAGGGACTAGGCAAGTAAGTGAAATTAAGATCTCTCTGCCTGAGACCCTGGAGAGTTGCTGCCAGTCTGAGTGGACAATGCTGACATTGATGGACCAAGGGTCTGATTCAGTATACGGCAGCTTCATGTGTTCGAACTATGCAAAACGGAGTTATTCGAGAAGGCTTTTCTATGCAGGCAACCAAGATGCACTGTACTAAATGACTTACCACAATACTTGGATAAATTATTAGGGATTGTGGTCTATACTACTGTGTTTAGCTTACTGAAACTAGGATCCTACCATGTATGTTTTCCATCATTTAATTGTGTCATGTTAATACTTACGCTCTGCTTCAGTTGTGTTTTTAGATTTCTGATTGGTTCTACAACCCTAATCCTGTTGCATTGTTAATTAAATGTCCTATTTTATCAATTATATTTACTCACTCTGTGTTATCCGCCTCGAGTCCAACTGAGAAAGATGTGCCAGATGTGTACAAATAACATAAATGAATAAATATTGCACGCCTTAGTAAATATTTGGAGATGTGGTACTCTAGATAGGCACGCCGCCTACTCCGTGATCCTTACCTTTCATATCTTGGTGCAGAAGAAGAAGAGTTGATTTTTATATGCCAACTTTCTCTACTTTTTAAGGAGAATCAGTTTACAATCTCCTTCCCTTCCCCACAACTGACACATTGTGAGGTAGGTGTGGCTGAGAGAGTTCGGAGAGAACTGTGACTAGCCCAAGGTCACCCAGCTGGCTTCATGTAAAGGAGTGGGGAAACCAACCCAGTTCGCCAGATTAGAGTCCACCACTCTTAACCACTACACCAATCTGGCTCTTTGAAGCTATTGGTTTTTGCATTTTGGAAATGTCACAGCCAACGAATCTGCTTTCCTTTGCTATGTATTATTGATGACATTGTATGTACTAACATCAACTGTGTATGTGCTGGTGATATTTGTAAATATTTCTGTGCTTTTTAGAAAGCCTTATTAGGCCCTGTGTTTTTAAAATACAATTGTGCACAATATATAACACACACACACACACACACACACACACATATATATATATATATATATATATATATATATATACATATATATATATTGTTATAGTAGATAGTGTTTAGCTCAACCCCTTTCCTCTGACTTTTAGGTTGAGTTTCTTTCCCCCCCTTTTTTTCTTCAGTTGCCTTGATTTTCTGCAAGGAAAATTGAACATACACCCAGTACTAAAGAAGGAGCTGAGAGATAGTACATCTTATGCTACCTAAGCACATATACCTTAGTTTTGTCATGAGAGAGGTGTGCGGGGGAAGTTGAAAATAGAAAAGACAAATTTTGTACTAACAAAAACAATGTTCTTAGACCCAGGCCAGTCTCATATAGTTCTGAGAAGCCTAACAGCATATAGAATTCAACTTTGTGACATTTAAACATTGGATTCTTCAGTTATGTATTATAGTATGTTAACTTGTGGCCAAAATTAGTCACGTTTGAACATGTGCTTGAAAATACGTTGTGTAGGAATTATCATCTAATACTGGAGATTGCATAAGAATGTTCATACCAATGTTCATACCACACATTCTGAGTGAGTAAAACCTTGTCTTAAATGCATTCCCTCGTTCCAAAAGAGGATATTTAATTGGAGTGTCCCCCCTCTACCCCCATGCTACTCTATTGCTAAACATCCCAGCATAGTCACTTGGATAAAATTCTTACCTTCCACAGGTGAGTAGTCGAGTGGCTGTTTACAAACTTGGTTTACGCTGTTCTGCATAACTGTAAAGTCGTGTTTTAAATCTCTGGAGGTCCTTCACTTGTAGACATGCAACTGTGCAGCCTTTTGTCCTTCCATGACCAGTATTTGTTTCCTCTTTCCTCTTAGATGTTTGACTGGATCACACACAACAAAGGCCTGTTTTTGAATAGTTACACAGAGATCGGAGCCAGTCACCCTCATGCCATGGAGCTCCAGACGCAGCACAATCATTTTGCTATGAACTGTATGGTAAGAATATCTGGCAGTTGCAAGCACACACATTTTCCCTGGTGTGCTCATTGTTCTTTACCATGGGGAAAAGTGCACACGTTGAACCAGTGTGCTAATGCAATCATGAGGTGTATCAACAGAGGCATAATATCCAAATCGCAAGATGTCATAGTTCCGCTGTACACAGCATTGTTCAGGCCACACCTGGAGTATTGTGTGCAGTTCTGGAGGCCTCACTTCAAAAAGGACGTGGACAGAATGGAGCAGGTGCAGAGGAGAGCGACGAGGATGATTGGGGACTGGAGACCAAGCCCTACGAGGAAAGGCTGAGGGAGTTGGGAATGTTCAGTCTGGAGAAGAGGAGGTTGAAGGACATGATTTCTCTCTTGAAGTATTTGAAGGGCTGTCACTTAGAGGAGGGCAGGGAGCTGTTCCTGTTGACAGCAGAGGATCATAGGACTCACAACAATGGGTTTAAATTGAGGGCAGAAAGTTACCGGCTGGACATTAGGAAGAATTTTTTATTAGTAATAGCAGTTCAGCAGTGGAATCAGCTACCTAGGGAAGTAGTGAGCTCCGCCTCATGAGCAGTCTTTAAGCAGAGGCCAGACAAGCATTTGTCAGGGATGCTCAAGGCTGATCCTGCATTGAGCAGGGGGTTAGACTAGATGGCCTCTATGGACGCTTCCAACTCAATGATTGGCTGACTCTGTTTATCTAGTGTGGTGGTATATCAAGAACAATATCAGTCTAAAAGAGAGAAGAGCTGCCTTTACATTGAATCAGACCATTGGCCTATTAAAGTCAGTGTTGTCTGCCCTGAGTGGCAGGATCTCAGGTAGAGGTCTTGCACTTCACTTAGTACCTGATCCATTTTTTAAAAAAGGAGATGCCAAGCAAATATTCTGGGAAGAGCCAGTGGTCGTGGTGCATGTTGGCATCAACGATGTGGGGAAGTGTAGTTTGGAGGTCCTGGAATTCAAATTTAGGTAGTCTAGAGGTGATCTGGAGGTAGTCCAGAGGTCCTAGAACCCAAATTTAGGTTTCTAGGCAGGAGACTAAAAGCCAGGATTTCCAAGGTAGCTTTCTCTGAAATGCTACCTGTTCTGTGCTTAGGACCAGCTAGGCAGGAAGAGTTGGGGAGTCTCAATGCATGGGTGTTGGTGTAGGGAGGAGGGCTTTAGATTTGTTAGGAACTGGGCAACATTTTTGGACCAGCTGAGCCTGTGCAAAAGAGATGGGCTCCACTTGGACCAGGATGGAACCAGACTGCTGGTGCATAATATAGGTGGCTTTTCTTATGTTCTTATGTACCCCGAGCTGTGATTTGTCCCTGAAATAGTGTACAGTCTAAAAAATAGTTCTTTTGCTTCAGTCTTCTATAACTTAAGAGTTTCTGCTCAGTCCAGAGGGACTTGAGTTCTCCTTCCTAAATATCAGGGGCTTGATTTTTGTGGCAAAACTGGAATACCGATCCTTCATCAGGTTCTGGAATTATGCTGATGTAATTTATTTGACAGATCTCTTAAAGATGGCTGCCTTTTGTGGTTGGATTTGGGTTGGCAGCCAAGAGAACAGGTGCAGATTCGGGTCCTGTGTAGTAGTGATCTCGAGGAGACATGGTGTTGTTGACTTAAGAACTAAGTTGGTGTCGGCTCAAACTCTTTGGATGGCAGGTTGCCAGGGTCCATGGTGTCAGCTGCAGGTTGAGTATCCCTTATCCGGACTGCTTGGGACCAGAAGTGGTCTGTACTTTGGATCTTTCCGTATTTTGGAATATTTAGGAATTTTTGCATATACACAATGAGATCTCTTGGGGTTGGGACCCAAGTCTAAGCACGAAATTCATTTACGTTTTATATATACTTTATACACATAGCCTGAATGTAATTTTAAACAATATTTTTAATGATTTTGTGTACATGGAACCCTCAGTGGTGCCGCTGAGGGCCTGTGAGTAATATGCCTGCATGCCAGCTCAAAAGGATATGGCCGGATAAGGGATGTGCAACCTGTACTTTGAATTCCTTAAAGCAAGAATGGTATGGTAGATTAAAAAAAAAAATAGCATTCTGAAATAAGTAGCCGTCAGACTGTCAATGAAAAACTGTCAATGAAAAACAAATCTGATGGGCTTTGTTCTCTCTAGCATGGCTTTGAGTTTCAGATTCAGATGTAGCCTGGTTAAAAAGTCCAAAGTTGCTCTTTAATGCTACTGAATAGAGTTTTTGTTTTTTGCAGAGAGGGCTGTGAAGGCATGCCTATATCCAAAAGCACTAATTATTGAAGCATCTAAGCAGAGAGCAAGAATTGGAAAAAAATGGGAATAAATACTGAGTTGTCTGTAGAGATCATCCTAGGTGAGGATTATGTGAAAGGGGGACATTGAGCTTGTACTGCTCACTTTCTTTCGCTTACAGTAACACATTCATGTGCACACGAGTCCTAGCTTTGTTGCTACCATAAACATGGGTTCAGTCATCTTCATCAGTCTAGAACAGGGGTCGGCAAACCGCGGCTCCTGAGCCGCATGCGGGTCTTCGGCCCATTGAGTGTGGCTCTTCGAACTTGGTTCGGAGCCCCTGCTCTCGTGCCCACTCGCGCCAGCAGCCAGGCTGCGGAGTTGGCGCACCTGAGAGAGAGAGAGAGAGAGTGCGAGAGAGCAGGTGAGCGGGCGCGCTGTCTCTCTCCCCCCCGCCCCCCCGTGGATAATGGCCGGGTCCCCCTTTCCCTTGCCCTCAGTGGTTGGGAGGCTAAAGCCTCCCCTCTAGCTGTGCGATTGCTGGGCGGCTGGCTCAGCGGTTCCTGCCCCTCCCGCCCGCCTATCAGCTGTTGGGCGGGGCGGGCTTCCTTTGGTAGACCTGGCCTCCGGCTGAGTCCCATTGGGAGGCCATGTCTACCCACTGGCTTTCTTGGCGGTAGACCTGTACTCCGAGGAGGGGAAAAAGTCCCCCTTCAGAGGCCAGGTCTACCAATTGGCTTCTATGGGCCTCTGGAGGCCAGATCTACTGCCAAGAAAGCCAATGGGTAGACCTGGCCTCCCAATGGGACTCAGCCGGACGCCAGTGGTGTTATCGCACCCAAGGAGAAAACGTCATGGGAACGGGGTAAGTTTTTAAAGCGTCATTTAACTGTTTTGGGAAACAGCGGGCATTATATGGCTCCAAAACAGCTTCATGACGAGAACGAGAAAATGTGGTGCGTGGGGGAAGGAATGCTCCGGGTGTTAAAGGGTTCAGAAACGTTCCCTGGAGTGAGTGCGATAAGCCCCCAGGTCTACCAGTAGGCTTTTATGGCGGTAGACCAGGCCTCCAGATGAGGACTCCGGACGGGGAGGGGGAAATGGCAGAGACAATTTAATTTTTATCAATAAATAAGATCACTATTAAGTATGATATCAACTTTTATTCAGTGTACCTATAGTTTAATTAAGACTTAAAACTTTAATGTTTATTAAGTTAATAAACAGTGTACCTACCTATATAGTTTAAGTTTAAGAAATTTGGCTCTCAAAAGAAATCTCAATCGTTGTACTGTTGATATTTGGCTCTTTTGACTAATGAGTTTGCCGACCCCTGGAGAAGACCTACTGAAGCAACTGAAGCCAAGAGCCGAATCTGATCAACTTGCAGCTTAGGCACTAGGGACGTAGCTAGCTAGATTGGGCCTTGAGAAATTTTCTTTAGCTTTAGGAGCCACCTCAAAAACTTGGGAGCCAGACTTACTCTTTAAGAACATAAGAAAGACCCTGCTGGATCAGACCCAGGCCCGTCAAGTCCAGCAGTCTGTTCACACAGTGGCCAACCAGGTGCCTCTGGGAAGCCCACAAACAAGACGACTGCAGCAGCATTATCCTGCCTCTTTAACTTTCAGGGTTTTAATGACCATGCTTCCTAATTATTGCTACTACAAAACCTAATCCTAAATTCTTAACAGTTGCTAGTCCTTTAAAAAAAAAAGCTATAAATGTGGGGTGACCCTGGTTGTCATCACACACAAGCAAACCTCTGTGCCTCGCCTAAATAAGCTTTGTACTTTTGCTGAGAATCACCAAGAGACACTTAACAATACATGGCTGATGAAAATACTGGGTGCCACAATGAAATTTTAGGTTCTGTGGCTCCCTTGCACCTGGGAGTTTTTGAGTCCTGAACTAGATCATATCCAAAGACATTGTAGTTTTGTTAGGAGTCCAAGCTCTTAATGCAGAAAGCTAAGGCTGCTTTTGTCACATCAAGAAAATTTTTTACGTTGCCTTATTTGTGGGTGGCAGAGTGATTAGGGTGTCTGGGAGGCCCAGGTTTGAGCCTCCTCTGTGCAGTGAAAGCTCACTGCCGGATCTGGGGCCAGTAACACACGGTCAGGCTCACCTACCTTAGCAGGCTGCTAGGAGAAGAGTTGGTTTTTATATGCCGACTTTCTTACCACTTAAGAGAGAACCAAACCGGCTTACAATCTCCTTCCCTTCCTCTCCCCACAACAGACACCCTGTGAGGTAGGTGGGGCTGAGAGAGTTCGTAGGGAACTGTAATTAGCCCAAGGTCACCCAGCTGGCTTCATGTGGAGTAGTGGGGAATCAAACCCAGTTCTCCAGATTAGAGTCCACCGCTCTTAACCATTGCACTACGCTGGATCTCAACCAAGAGGTTTGTGCATACAAAAGGCTCCTGCGCTATTTCTCAATTGTCCAGAATTTAAAAATAAATGGGTAGCAATATTGTACCGCTGCCTCAACGGACCTAATGCTGCTTGTGATTCAGCAAGCCTCTGCGGAGGCTGATATAGCAGAACAGGAAATTGAAACTATTAAAACAGAGCTTAGAGTTAAGATGGTTGAGGAATCTTTTAAAAAACAATTAGAAACCATAGAAAATGAATTAGAAGGTTATATAGCAAATATCAAAGCCTATAAGATACGGAAATGCAATAGGGACATGACAGACTACACCCAAAAGTATATTATTGGGAATATCAGAACACCCGTTCTGCGCCACGACTCCCTAACAATAGAAGAAACGAGTTGAATTCAGGTGCAACCTCAGGATCCTGATACTTTTAGTTCCTCTAGTGCAGGTTCCTCTTTTTCCAATAGACCTCATTTTTCACTTTCGGGAGGCCGCCCGAGGAATTACCAATAAGTTCCCCATCCCCACAGGAACAGGAAGAGGTGAATTTAGTTTTGAATTTGTCGGATAGGATACTCACTGATGAAGAAAAGCAAGTGTTGAATTTGAGGTTGGGATTCGTCCCTACCCCGAAATACTCTTCGTTTCAAGCCAGAGTTGATTTGTTCAAACTTTTCCGTCAAATTAAATTACATGAGCATTTCAAGGGCGGTGGTTTTCGTCCTTCTTTATTCAGACCTAAATCAACTTTTAACCCTTACAGCTCAAACCACCTAATTCTTACCTTTCAGTACTTAGTTTTAAGAGATGTGGGAAGGATGGAGAAACATAGGTTTCCAATACGAAACAACTTTTCTAAAGAACAAATGGACACATTGCAAAAAATAAATGATGACCAGTCCATAGTAATTAAGGCTGCAGACAAATGGGGCTCGATCGTGATCCTCAATGCGGAGGATTATAATCATGAGAACCTTAGGCAATTAGGGGACATAAATTTGTATCGTCCCCTACCTTCAAATCCCGTTAAAGCGATAAATCTGATTATTTGGACAGTTGTTTATGAGGCTTCAGCTTTAAACTATATTGATCAACATACTGCAGAATATCTCATCATTAAGCATCCAAGTATTCCGTTTTTTTGTACGTTACCAAAAGTACATAAAAAAGTGATCGCACATAAATGGGCACAGTCTTTCGAATTAGTTGTATATTTTTTGTACACCATATTTTTAGGCTGATGAAGCCTTATGTGAAAAGTGTTGAGAATATCTAGATAACAAGTTCCGGATCGTTTTCCCTGCACCCTGTTCACTGATATCTTCATCTTTCCGCGGCTGCAAGATCCTCCTCAGTCCGGTTGCCTGTTGATGTCATTGGATTTCTGCACAGGACTGTTGACACTTGAGCAACTTGCCTTTACTTTCCGGGCTCGGGGTTATCGCGGTATTCAGGGCAGCGGTTGTGGTTGTATTTTTGTTACTGTACAAAGCAAGGTGTCTGTTGTGCCTTCTGTTGTGTTTGGTGCTTTGTGCATAACATTTGGGTTTTTTTTATTTGTGTAGTAGAATATAGTAATAGCTTTACAAGCCTGGTGCTATTTTGTTCGTTTGTGGCTCTCAAAACGGGGCTGAGACGATGAGGGGCTGAGCTGTGCTGAGCTCCTTGGAGATGAAAATGCCTGGGATTAATCCGGTCCTTGAGTTAAACTGCCCCGTTCAGCAGCATGGATCTGCTTCGATTTAGACATTACATGTTGTCTACATGGTTTTGCCAGCATCTGCCACATCTGTAATGTCACTTTAGAAAAGGGCCCTTAGATGACTTCCCCCAGCCCTGGTGGCTTTGGTCACTGAAGTGCCTGAGATGTCTCCTGTCTGACCTCAACATGCATCTGAAGCCCAATTTATGCAGATGTGGTCGAGTGAAAGTCAGCAGGCTTTTTAACATCCAGGTTGTGTGCTGGGGCATTGAGGTGAATTCACCTCAGCAGCCCCAGTTTTCTCCGTCTAGCTGTGGCAGAGAGAAGTCTATGAAACGTCTTGTGTAACTCTGTCGTTCTGAGAGTATTGCCCACTACTTGCCCATGCCCTGTTTAGATGAAGCAACGTGATAGCTAGTTCTTCAGTGAGACGAACGTTTTCGAAAGGCTTAATTTGTCTTCATTTTTGGAATCCTGGAGTTATATCTGAAGGTGGAAGCAAGTCATTAGTCTCCTTGTACTGTTGGGGAGGGGGAGCTTTGAGCTGCCTCTTTGAGTGTGGAAGTTTACTGAAGTCCCAATTTCAGCCTGGCCTCCCCTCCCCCCCCCCCGGAGGCGATTTGGTTATTCACTGGGGCTGTGTGCTCCTTCTGAACAGAACATTTAAAATAGGCCACATTGTTTTAAATAGGCACAATACAAACATACACTTTAAAGATGAACTGGATTCACTTGTGATCAGTGTGGGTTGCGTATTCCTCCCCCTACTCATATGGTAATTAAAATGGGACACGTTCTAGACTCTTCCCTGTGTATTTGAAGAGGGGCAAACAAAATGAGGCAGCCGGGAATGTAAAATGAGTTATGTAAGAGTCCAAGTGGACACGCAGACCTTGAAGGGCTTTGAATAATAACCATATCCCTTTTCTGAACCAGTTCAGGAAATGGGGTGTCATGATGCAGAATGCTGAACTAGACGGTCCTTTGGTCTGGGATGGCATTCTCTGTCTGGTTTCGTAGCCTCCTACCTAACATGTTCAGCAATTGACAGCTAGAGCCCCCCTCTCCTATGTGTGGCATCTTGTCGACAGTCTGTGATCTAGCTTCTCATATTTGATCCAAAATGGTTAGAAATTATTTTAATAGTAGAGGTTGAGTGTCCCTTATCCGGACTGCTTGGGACTAGAAGTGGTCCGTATTTTGGATCTTCCCATATATTGGAATATTTTGGAATTTTTGCTTATACATAATGAGATATCCTGGAGATGGGACCCAAATCCAATTATGTTTTATTTACACTTTATACACATAGCCTGAATGTAATTTTAAACAATATTTTTAATAATTGTGTGTACATTGAACCATCACAAAGCAAAGGTGTAACTATCTCACCAGAGTACCTGTATCAGCTGCTAAACAAAAATCACACACATGGTTGGAAGAGACCACAAGGGCCATCCAGTCCAACCCCCTGCCATGCAGGATCCCACAATCAAAGCACTCCCGACATATGGCCGTCCAACCTCTGCTTAAAGACCTCCAAAGACGGGGACTCCACCCCCCCCCCCGAGGCAGCACATTCCACCATCGAACCGCTTTCACCGTCAGAAAGTTCTTCCTAATGTTTAGGTGGAATCGCTTTTCTCTTAGTTAAAATCCATTACTCAGTGTCCTAGTCTCTGAAGCAACCGAGAACAAGCTAGTTCCCTCAACATGGCATCCCTTCAAATATTTAAACATGGCTACCAGGTCACCCCATTAACCTTCTCTTCTCCAGACTAAACAAACCCAGCTCCTTAGGTCTTTCCTCATAAGGGCATAGATTCCAGACCTTTGATCATTCTGGTCACTCTGGTCACGCTCCAACTTGTCAACATCCTTCCTAAATTGTGGAGCCCAAAACTGGACACAGTATTCCAAGTGAGGTCTGACCAATGCAGAATACAGTGGTAGAATTACTTCCTTTGATCTAGACATAATACTCCTATTGATGCATCCCAGAATTGCATTGGCCTTCTTAGCCGCCATATCACACTGTTGACTCATATTCAGTTTGTGGTCCACTAAGACTCCCAGGTCTCTTTCACATGTACTGTTGTCAAGCCAACTGCACTGGCCAGGCTGGCTGGCGGGGCTGCTGCTGCAGCGCGGTGCAGAGGGAGTTGAGAACGGGCGTGGCAGGATGCGAAGGAGGGAACAGAAGCCAAGGCTTCTGCAGCCTGACTGCTGCACTAAAAAGTGGAGACAGCAGGGAATGCCAAGTCCAGTAAACAATCCAAAAGTCAGGCTGGGGGCTGGTAGTTATCAGAGGCTAGACAGCAGGAGCGTCAAATAGGCAGTTTGAGGTCAGGGTCACTAGCAGTCCGTTGGTCATTGCCCTAAGTCAATCTGAGGTCAAAAGCAGGCAAGAGAGTACCGGAGTGGTGCGTGACTGAGGCCAGAGTTCAGTGATTGCATCCACATTTCAGCTGGGTTTTGCCGCACCTTAAATCTGGCCGGTTGTTGGAGTGAGCTTGATCCTGCCATTACTCACTGTCGTAAAGAGATTACAAAGGCTGAAGACGTCTGAATAATCTAGCAGAGCTCTGGTTTCTTGCTGTAACTCATCAGCTGTTTCCCTCCCTCTGGCTTTTGAGGAGGGCTGGAATCTATCAAGCCGTCTAGATGTTGAAGCTTCTACCGGCCCTTTTAAATCATCCCATGGCTTCTCTGCCGCGTTTCCAGGAGGAGCGGTAAGCTGTTCCAGCTCTTCTGCTGACCCCTCTGAGTCACTTACTGTTGAGGCCATGACACCAGCTATCTCCCATCCTGTACCTGTGCCTTATGTTGTTTCTGCCTAGGTGAAGTACCTTACACGTCTCCCTATTGAAATTCATTTTATTGCTTATGGCCCAACTCTCCAGTCTATCAAGGTCATGCTGAACTCTGACCCTGTCCTCTGGGGTATTAACTACCCCTCCCAACTTGGTGTCATCTGCAGATTTGATTATCATGTCCTCTATTCCATCATCCAAGTCATTTATAAAAATATTAAATAGTACAGGTCCCAGGACAGACCCCTGTGGCACCCCACTGGTCACTCCTCTCCACAATGAAGTTGTGCTGTTATTGAGCACCCTTTGGGTTCGGTTGGTCAACCAGAAACAACAGGAACAACAACAACCAACAAACTAACAACTGCAGACTTTCAGTCTCCACCTACGATGCAGTGTGGACTGTATTTTATTTTTTTAGGGGACAGGAAACATTGAAAGCAGGCAGCACGGATCTGCCTGCATGCAGGCTCAAAGGGTCCAGTTTTCCGATCACGCTGGATATGTCTGGACAAGGTGTACTCATAATATGGGTGAAAGCAGATTACTGTATACCATGTGATCTGAGGTTAAATGGGGTGCGTTTAGGTACTTTGAGAGTGGCTTCTGTGTAGGTCCTTGCAGTGCATTGAGTCAGATCTTAAAACCCGTACGTTATGTGAAAGAGTGGTATACTTAAGATTCTGACTGTATACCGGCTTGTGAGACACTTTAACGTAGTGGCTACGTAGTAAGGTAGCATTTGTTTGTGGATTCAAAACATGGCAGCTCAGTTGTATTGCTTCAGTTTCTGGAGGCTTACAGTAGTTGGAAACATTCCATTTTAAGTATATTATATGGCTCCTTGGGGAGGGAGTGTTTGGATGCAGGAGGGGGAGGTGTGTTCTTCCAAAGCCTGGAAGGCTGGTGAAAACTGTCTCTAAAGTCTTAGGCTTTGATCCTGCCCACAGATACCCCTGCAGAAGTCCTCTTTGGGTCAACAGGATTGCAATTGGGCAGTAAGATGCCTCGAATCTGACTAATGTGATAATGCAACCTAACTCTAGATGATGGATTGGGTCTGGGCCTGATGACTCATCATCAGTGGAGGAGAACACCATGGTGGTAGATCTTGTGGGGGACAAAACTGTGACAGACCCTGAGTCCTGGGCCCTCGGATAATCATCAGCTGTCAGGGAATTTGGGGGCAGCTGTGGTTACTGGACCAGAAGCTCTGGAAACTCAGGAGCAGGAGCCATCACCAGAATCTGGGTCTGCTGAGGGACCCATGAAGGAGAGTGGGTATTTGCCAAGGAGCCCATGGTTGACCCCAGGGCTCCGAGAGCAGTCAAGACTGAAGGCCCAGTCAGAAGCACAGCTTGGATGGTACAGTGTGTGACCAGCTTTCCCAAGATCTCTCTGTTGACTGTGAGGCATCTGGAGACCTAGATCCAATGTAAAGCCTTTACAGGATCCTGGTCAAAGTTCTGTTGTGAGTTCCTACAGACTCCAGGCCACTGTTAACAGCTGCAGTCACTCAATCCTATAAATAGCCATTTTCAGCTCTGGCTGTTGTGGAATCAGGAGATACAATAATGCTTATACTATCCCTGTTTTGATGTGACACCTGTCTGCCTCCCGCAGGTCCCTGGGTGTGAACAGGACATGATGTTGGCTTGGCTTCCCACTGATTGACATCCCTTCTGTCAGCAGAGGGGGATCTTCCTCACCTGCCCCCTCCCACGGCCTTCAGCCCAAACTGCCCTCTGAAATGTTCTTGGGGATTCTTGAGAATATAATTGGGGGAGGGGATCTGACGTCTGCAATAGGAGGGAGCCCTGGCAAAAATTACAGGCCCCTCTCCCAGTATGGGACATTCGCATGGGCTCCAACCTGGTAGCTGCTGGGGTTTTTAAAAAAATGTATGTTGAGGCCATCTTTGCCGCATAGGTGCATTCTGGCACGCTTGGTTCCACAAGGGCAGGTTTCTTTGATTCCCGTGTATGAAGCAGAGTCTGGAGCTGGGTGAGGTGGGTTGAACTCTTGACTCCTTGGCTTAGGTGGCCTCGTGTCTCCTGCCAATGTGCCTGAGGCCATGTCTGCTGTCTAGCACTGGTGAGGCTGGAAGAAATATTGTCCTTGCTCGTATGGTCTGAGCGCTTTGTTTTGCTTCCCTGACAGGTCTCTTGAGCATTTTGTCCTCCTTTCAAATGTGAAAGAAGCATTTGCAGTTCTGTTGGAGGGTGAGAGATTAAAAACAGACCAAAGGAAGCATTTCTTCACACAACGCATAGTTAAATTGTGGAACTCCCTGCCCCAAAATGTGGTGATGGCTGCCAACTTGGAAGGCTTTAAGAGGGGAGTGGACATGTTCATGGAGGAAAGGGGTATTCATGGCTACTAGTCAAAATGAACACTAGTCATGATGAACACTAGTCAGTATCAGAGGAGCATGCCTCTCATATGAGGTGCTGTGGAAAACAGACAGGATAATGCTGCTGCAGTTGTCATTGTTCAGTGAGTTTTGTTGTGCCACTGCATCTGTTGGATTGTAGGGAAGCACGATGTCATGATATGTGGTGTGGTATGCTAGGTATGGTCAGGTTCTGTTATATAGCTTAATTTGATGTCTTCAGGTCTTCAGCGGAACAGTGAGCTGTGCCAGAAGCTAAAGCCCCGTTCTTGGATCACTGAAAATCCTACTGGGCACTTCTGATCTGTCTCCTGAAGGTTGCTTTTTAAAAATAATGGAATGAAAGCATCCCTTCTGCGCCTGGTTAAAAAAAACAGCTCTGTATTTGCAAGATGCCTGTAACCCTCGTTTATAGGACCATCAGGATAGAGGGGATTCACAGTGGTCCAGCACTCCTCTTCAGGGTCCTTGAACCGGAATATGCTGGTGTAACTTGTTTGTTTCTCCTTTTTTGTGCAGAATGTGTACGTGAACATCAACCGGATCATGTCTGTGGCCAACCGCTTGGTGGAGTCGGGCCACTACGCTTCGCAGCAGATCAAGCAGATCGCCAGCCAGTTGGAGCAGGAGTGGAAAGCCTTTGCCGCCGCCCTGGACGAGCGCAGCACCTTGCTGGATATGTCCGCTATTTTCCACCAGAAAGCAGAGCAGGTCAGTATACTTCACACAGCGGCCGGCAGTGGCCAGAGCTTGGTGTGGCCTTAATTACTTAATTAATTGATTATATTAGATTTCTATCCCGCCCTGCCAACTTGGAAGGTTTTAAGAGGGGAGTGGACATGTTCATGGAGGAAAGGGGTATTCATGGCTACTAGTCAAAATGAACACTAGTCATGATGCACACCTATTCTCTCCAGTATCAGAGGAGCATGCCTATCATATGAGGTGCTATGGAGCACAGGCAGGAGAATGCTGCTGCAGTTGTCATTGTTCTGTGAGTTTCTTTTCCAACCAAGGTCAGGCTCAATATTCCAGTTAAAACAATGTCAGAATAATAAACAGTTTCAAATCAAAACCTATGATATCCCAAAATTAAACAGCTTAAAACCCAAAATCCAGGTGGTGCTTACATATCAGCACTGATGACTAGCAGTCAGGTGAGGAGGCGAGGCAATTGGGTAGAGTAGGGGCCCCAGCTAAGATCTAAAACCATCAGCTGGGGGGAACATCTCCATCTTGCAGGCCCTGTGGAACTGAGCTAATTTGAGTTCTGAAGTGGCTTCATAACCTAAGGCATTCATGCGTTTGCCTTTTAAGGGAGGCGTCATGGGAGAAGACCCTTCCCAGTGGCTGGCGTGGCAGGCCGGCCCTTGGAGTAGGTTCAGTCAGCAGTGCCTTGGGAATTTGCTTCCAGCACTCTTAGCTCCATGTACTTCAGGCAAGAAAGAGACTCACACTTCTGGAATCTGTATGCCAGCACAAAAAGTTGCGTCTTGAGAGCAGGGCACAAGGAAACCTCTGTGTTGGCCTGAGCTTTTTTGGTGCTAGGGAAAGGTCTTTTTCTGCAGCAACCCCCCCCCCAAAAAAAAAAAAAACCTTGCACGGGAATAGATCCAACCCTGCAGCTAAGAAAAGGTACAGTTTTAAGGCAAATGAAAAGCAAGGTCCACAACCAGGTAGTATCTAATGGAGCCAGCGTGATGTAGTGGTTAGGAGCGGCGGAGGCTAATCTGGTGAACCGGGTTGGTTTCCCCACTCCTCCACATGAAGCCAGCTGGGTGACCTTGGGCTAGTCACAACTCTGTCAGAGCTCTCTCAGCCCCACCTACCTCACAGGGTGACTGTTGGGGGGAAGGGAAGGTGATTGTAAGCCGGTTTGATTCTCACTTTAAGTGGTAGAGAAAGTCGGCATGTAAAAACCAACTCTTCTTCTTATTTCCAAAATATAAGCAGACTCAAAATGGCAATTAGGAGTGGGCCTTTTCCATGTTATTAAGGAGGCTATTGTAGCACAGTGGTTCAAGTGTCAGATGAGGATCTGGGAGGCCCCAGGTTCGAATCCCTACTCTGCTGCTTTGAGGCCCTATTAGGGAGAACAAAGTACCAATGGCAAACATGCATTTTAAAGACAAATATGTAAGGCGACTGGATTCAAAGCCATACGGGGCCCTCAGGCGTTTGAGGGTTATATCAAAGGCTCACTCCACCAGCTGCCGCTTATCATGAGAGTGAGAAGAACAGGCCGGGCAGGAATCCTCTCTTCTACACAGAGGTGCAGAGGAACTCTTGCCTCCTTTGGTCTTTCCAATACCTGTATTGGCTGCTACCTAACTCGTGTCTAGCGGGACCAAAACACAGCTCTGCTTTACGTTATTTATTAAGTCAAAGAAGCAGTCAAGTATATTGTCCTGCCTCACTTAGCTGAATAAAACCTCCAACACCACCATGGCCCATAACTGAAACAAAAGAATGACAGGCAATTGGAAACTGAGCTTAAGAGCCAACAGCTCATTCCATTCCGGAAAGCTTGCTGCAGTTATGGAGACAGCCCAGCAGGCCTGCTTCTCACTGGCTGCGTTTTTTAAAATTCACTAGGGACTACGCATCTTAGAAGTTACCTTAAATTACCAAGGACTTCTGCATCGAGAAACCGCAGTCAAACACCTTCCTCGGGTTAAGCTTTCAGTTGTAGTCTTTATATTGCTTTCTCGTTCTGCTGAATATCCTTTACCACCCTTGTGATATGTTTGAGGGATAATGTGAACTTGTGCAAGGGTTATGAATGCCATTCGCCAACAAAAAGGCCAGCAATTGACGTGAAACCAACTGCTGCTTTTGTTTATGCAAAGTGTTTACCCAGCCACAACTTGATTTGAGACCAAGGTCACATGTCAGCCTATTGAGTAGAAGAAGAAGAAAAAGAAGAGTTGGTTTTGATATGCCTATTTTTTCTACCACTTAAGAAAGAATCAAACCAACTTACAATCACCTTCCCTTCCCCTCCCCACAACAGGTGGGGCTGAGAGAGTTCGGAGAGAGCTGTGACTAGTCCAAGGTCACCCAGCTGGCTTCTTGTGGAGGAGTGGGGAAACCAACCCGGTTCACCAGATTAGAGTCCGCTGCTCATGTAGAGGTGAGGGGAATCAAACCTGGTTCTCCAGATTAGAGTCCACCGCTCTTAACCACTACACCATGCTGGCATCACGTACAGGCAATCTGCACACTGGTTATCAGCATTCATTACTACTACTACACAGTAAACCCCCTTCCAGCCTTCTTAGCATGATCCAAGCAAGAAAAAACTGGAGAACCCTAATTTAGTGGCCTGGATCCAACTACCTTAAGAAAACTTAAGTGCCATTAAGTTTCTCAAGAAGAGGGTAACAATTTTGTGCCCATTCCCTCCTCCCACTATGTTGTTCTCGGAGGGCTGCTAACCTCCCTGCAACAAAATTAAGAAAACATAAAGGCAATTTAAGATATTCCAGCCTCCCAGGTAATGCCCAAATGAGAAAAGGTTTTGATTGTTTCTGTTTTTCTTATGCAAATGCATCTTTGAAGAGAAATAAAAATTGAATGTGAAGGAGGAGTCTGGCTTGGATTAATTGAATTAGTCTCATTAATTGTTCCTTCTGCTCTCTGCTTGGGTGCTTAATTGCAGCCCTCCTTTCAGTGAAGGAAAACAAGCTGTGAATCATAAGCCGTCTAGTTATGTGGGTGTGCTTTGTGGGAATGATCAGGGTGTCCTGCTTGTTGGCAGAGATTGCAGCTGACTCCTTTTAAGGTTCTGGATGAGTTTAGAACTGTCCTGTTTCACGTATGAATTGAGGTTTGGCTTCAGATTATTTTAGTACTTCCCTGTGTGTTTGTGTTTCCTCTTCCAAGTCCCTCTCCAGTTAACAAGGAGGAATTCTCATTTTACTAAACCTAGTCTTTTTTTTTACTCCTCTTTCTCTGTAGCAGAGGAGATAGCAAAGTAAGTTGGCATTTCTTCTCTGAACGCAACTTTTTGAAAAAACTTGGTGAAATATTGGTGGAAATGTGTAAATGAAGTAGCATCTGCACCTGGTTAAAAAGGCTTAGTGCAATCCTAAACAGAAGTCAGTGGGTTTAGAAGCATATAATTTGGTTTAAGATTGTACTATGATTAGTGGACTGCTGAGCGCTCTTATTAAAGATAAGATCGAGGTAGCTGACGGAAAATTCCCCTGCATTGTCCTCTGCCTGCCTGATCCTAACTCATGTTTGTGTGTGCTTTTTCTTCCAGTACATGAGCAATGTGGATTCATGGTGTAAGGCCTGTGGGGAAGTAGAGCTTCCCTCTGAACTGCAGGATTTGGAAGATGCGATCCATCATCACCAAGGCATATATGAGCACATTACACTGGCATATTCTGAGGTAAGCAACCTTCTTTCCCCATTTTAAATGGCTGGTTTCTAACACTGAGAATCAATGGCGACTTCACATGTTTAGGGGTACATGACCAACATGCATTTGCGTACTGGAACATTGAACACATGAAGCTGCCTTATACTGAATCAGACCATCAAGGTCCATCAAGTCAGTATTGTCTACTTAGACCGGCAGCAGCTCTCCAGGGTCTCAGGCGTAGGTCTTTCACATCACCTACTTGCCTAGTCCCTTTAACTGGAGATGCTGGGGGATTGAACCTGGGACCTTCTGCATGCCAAGCAGAGGCTCTACCACTGAGCCATGGCCCCTACCGAGAGCTGCGATGGTCTACAGTTCCCTGCTGCATGTGCAACTATCGGCAAAGCCAGGTGTTCCTGTGTTTCTGTGTGATGTGGTAGGCTGGTTACCAACGATGTTGTAGAGTTGCAAGCCAATCGAAGAAATGCCCAAATACCATTACTCTGCCTCTTTGATTAAAAGAATATATGCTAGTTAGGGGTATTTAACTTTAAAAAGAAAAGAAGAGATGCGTCTTTTGCTTCACAAATTGGGGGGTTGTGAGAGGGAGAGCAAAGCAGCGTCTGTCAGCTATGTCCACTGCCGATATCACACATCCTGCAAAGTCCACAGCACTCTGTTGAGGCAATGAGTTCGCTCAGTCTTTATCCAGGTTTGCCTGTTAAGGGACTTTCTCTGTGTCGTAGCCCTTCTTGGCAGACTGAGCTTACACTTTCCTTCCTGTACTGTTCCTGCCTCATGCACACCCTGAGCATTTTTCTCCTCCTTGGTCTCCCCACTCCAAAATATATTGCCTCTTCCTAAATTGTGGAAACAACTGCTGTGCCCGAGGGTAAGTAAGATGTCAGTTCCGTTGCCATCAAGTCATTGTGCAGCTGGGCTGGTCTCCTCAGGATAGCAGGAAACAGGCATCAGCACTCAAGGAGTCTTCTTCCGTATCTTTGTATTTCTTGGTTTCACACAATGCATAGTTAAACTGTGGAACTCCCTGCCCTGGGATGTGGTGATGGCTGCCAACTTGGATGGCTTGAAGAGGGGAGCACACATGTTCATGGAGGAGAGGGGTATCCATGGCTACTAGTCAGAATGGATACTAGTTTCTCTCCAGGATCAGAGGTGCATGCCCATTGTGCTGTGGAACACGAGCAGGATGTTGAAAAGGAACTGGCACGTAGTGGGAGTAGCTAAAATGCAGATCCTTGGCTAGGTTGTGATCCTCTGACCATGGCTAGATTATCTCAAAATCTTGAGTTCTGAAGGCCGCATTTGATGGTACCTGTATGCCTTTGGATTATTCATGTCCCCATTCCTATTTGTGCCCCGCCCCCTGTGAAGTGGGGTTTATACTGAGAGTGGAGATGCCTGGAAAGGAAATCCGTAGTCCCTCCTTGCATAAATGAAGTTCGGTGGATTCTTGCTATAATAAATATTCATATGCTTCAGATGGAAATCTACTAATCTATACTTGGATATAAAAATTCAAATACTTAGGGGAATTGTAGCCTGTAAGGGAGTGCTTTAATTCTTTGTCTTTGCTGTACAGGTAAGCCAGGATGGGAAGTCCCTGCTTGACAAATTGCAACGGCCTTTGACTCCTGGAAGCTCCGACTCCCTGACGGCTTCTGCCAACTACTCCAAGGCAGTGCACCACGTCCTGGATATTATTCATGAAGTTCTACATCACCAGAGGCAACTGGAGAACATCTGGCAGCATCGGAAGGTCCGCCTGCATCAACGGCTTCAGCTGTGCGTCTTCCAGCAGGATGTTCAACAGGTCAGTTCACTGCCTCAAGTGTTTGGGGGATGGAGCACTGCTGATGCTTGTAAAATAGTTGCATGTATAAAAAGCAGCTCTCATCTCAGGTGGCCTTTTATCATGAAGGTGAGCAGCAATTAAGGGCAAGCAGAGTGCTCTGTGATCCTCTTTTCAATCGGCAGACTGCCTTCTTGGTGAGATTAAAGCCATTATTGACTTTGCCTTGCTCAGTCACAAACAAAAAAAGATGGCAAAAACAAATGGAGAAGGATGTGAAGTCTAAGCTCAGTCAGGAGATGCAAAGGAGGGACTTGGGAGCGGTTGCTTTTTGAATCTCTCTGCGAGTTGGTTTTTATATGCCGACTTCCTCTGCCTTTTTAAGGAGAATCAAACCGGCTTACACTCTCCTTCCCTTCCTCCCACCACAACAGACACCCTGTGTGGTAGGTGGGGCTGAGAGAGCTCTAAGAGAACTGTGACTAGCCCAAGGTCTCCCATCTGGCTTCATGTGGGGGACTGGGGAAACCAACCCAGTTCACCAGATTAGCCTCTGCCGTTCATGTGGAGGAGAGGGGAATCAAATCCGTTTTTCCAGATTAGTGTCCACTACTTCTAACCACTACACCTCTATGCCACTAAATCAAACTGCAGATGTGCCATTCATGTTATACTGGTTTGAAAAACAAGTGATAAACATGCTCTTCTAAAGCATAATAGGATGCAAAAGATTCCGGAGAAAGAAACTGCAAATAAATCCTACTACAGAGCAATAAGTGTCATAGGCGAGTGGAGCTTCTCTGGTCTTGGGCTCTCCATTACCTTAAGAAATAAGAAGAGCCCTGCTGGATCAGACCCAGGCCCATCAAGTCCAGCAGTCTGTTCACACAGTGGCCAACCAAGTGCCTCTAGGAAGTCCACAAGCAAGACAACTGCAGCAGCACCATCCTGCCTGTGTTCCACAGCACCTCATAGAATAGGCATGCTCATAAGGACATAAGAAGGGCTCTGCTGGATCAGACCAAAGGCCTATCTAGTCCAACAGCCTGTTCACACAGTGGCCAACCAGGTGCCTCTAGGAAGCCGTCAAACAAGACTACTGCAGCATCATCCTGTTCGTGCTCCGTAGCAGCTGATATAAAGAGGGATACTGCCTCTCATACTGGAGGGAGTAGATATCCATCATGACTAGTAGCCATTGATAGCCCTGTCCTCCATGAATTTGTCCACTCCCCTTTCAAAGCTTTCCAAGTCGGTGGCCATCACCACATCTCGTGCATCCCTTTTCTGCCACCCAAGAGGACCCACACAGCCTCCTGTGATTTTGGGGATCTAGGTTTGTTTAGGTGTTCTAAAGGTAGCGAGTGTATAGGCTTTGGGTTCGCTGCCATGAGGTTTGTGGCACACAAGGAGATTTATCGAGATCGCTGAGGCAGGATTAGTAAGATTTATTTACAGGTTGGTTTCAAGGAGCAGATCAGCCACACAGGCCTCCAGGTAGACAAAGGAGAAGCCTGGCTGAGGCACATCAATTTAAATTAGTTACGGCTTCAGAGGAGAGCCAGCATAGTGTAGTGGTTAAGAGCTGTGGCTCTGATCTGGAGAACCGGGTTTGTTTCCCCACTCCTACCCATGAAGCCTGCTGGGTGGACTTGGGCTGGTCACAGTTCTCTCTGAACTCTCTCAGGCTACGCAGAGGCAGGCAATGACTAACCGCCTCCCAACCTGTCGCCCTGAGACCCCTTCAGGGTCGCCATAAGTCAGCTGTGACTTGACGGCACTTTTCCACCACCACATGTGCTTTCAGGCGCAAACAGGCTTTTGCTGACTAGCCACTAGGTTGGATCCTCTCTCACACACAGGATTCCACCCACACCAGCCTGGGTGAGGGGATGTGGCTCAGTGGTAAAGCCTGTGCTTGGCATGCAGAACGTCCCAGGTTCAATCCCCGGCATCTCCAGTCCAAGAGACTAGGAAAGTAGGTGATGGGAAAGACCTCTGCCTGAGACCCTGGAGAGCTGCTGCCTGTCTGAGTAGACAATACTGACTTGGATTGACCTAGGGTCTGATTCAGTATAAGGCAGCTTCATGTGTTCATGGAGCCACTGAAGTCACTGGACGATGCTCCGTAAGGCGTTGGCAATTGTAACAGTGGTAGAAGTGCCCTATTGATCCGAAGGGCCTTGGTTGCCTGTTTGCTTTCAAAAATGTTTATCTTCGTGGATTGTGGAATTTGAAGACCTGCTTGTAGACCAGTGTGACTTTCCAAGGTGAATTAGAGGCTCTTGATAACAGTTGTTGATTGTGTGGGCTAGCCTTTTCTAGATGGTGTTCTGGTGGATTAATGGGAGGGGGCCCAAATAGGTTTGATTTCTGTCAAGGAGCTGACGGGTAATTTAGAAAACCGCACTGCTGTCATATTGATCTGCATAATCAGTTGTTTGGAAACAGTGCCAGCTTGTCATCCTTGTCAGTAGCTGTCAGTTGAATTAGGGTGTTTCTGAATCTGTCAACACTGACCGTGTGAGAAACGTAGACACCTGGAGTGACTTGATTTTTGCCAGCCACTGTTGTTGGGCAAATATTTCCTCCCTGCCTTATTTTTTTCCTTTTGGAGGGTAATATTTCAAATCCTGTGGCTCAGTGACTGAGCATCTCTGCTTGGCATGTAGAAGGTCCCAGGTTCAGTCCCCAGCATCTCCAGTCCAAGGGACCAGGCAAATAGGTGATGTGAAAGACCTCTGCCTGAGACCCTGGAGAGTCGCTGCTGGTCTGAGTAGACAGTACTGTCCTTGATGGACCCAAGGGTCTGATTCAGTAGAAGGCAGCTTCATGTGTTCAATATTTCTATCCGTGTGAATGGCATGATTGTGGTATAACCTAACCTGTAAGGTAGGTTAGTTTGAGATAAAGTGAGCTACTGTCGCGGTGGAATGGGGATTTGAATCCAGGTTTCTTGGACTCTAGTGCAAACATAACACCGCTACCTATAGATAATTTTTTTTAAAAAAAACTTTCTGTATGTTTTCAGAAAATGGTTTTCTGTACTCTAAACCATTGTCAGTCCCTGCATTAGAGCAGAAATTGTGGTGGGTGATTAGCTAAGGAAATGCAAACTTACATCATACCTGTTGAGGAGCTAAATTCCCCAGCAGGTATTTCTATTGTCCAGTTCCCAAGCATATGGTATTATGTGACTTGGCCATCAAGGCGTGGGACTGCCCTACAGTGTCTGGAAACTTTAGCTGTGTTCCAATATCTGTGATCTGTTCAAAATATTTATCTGTTGAAAAATATACTCACGAAAGACAATGCCCGCTTCTGTTGAATATGCTTCGCTTTTGAAAGAAAGGCGAACTTTTCAGTGGAAGAATTTGGGGTTGGGGCAGACATAATACTTGGGGTATCTTAACTTTGTCATTGAGTTAGCACATGCTAGTTTGTACAAAGCAAGGATGAAGGCGAGTCAGTGCCAAAGGAAGCCTTTTGGGTGGTTGCAGATCAGTGAGAAGTTTCTGAAAAGAGGGAATTTGTGATTAGGCAGCCAGCTCCTGATATTCAAACAAAGCCTTTTTTATTTTTTTTATTTTTGAGGCATGGTGCAAAGTAATGAAGAGCCAGCATGGTATAGTGGTTAAGAGCGGTGGTTTGGGGCGGTGGACTCTAATCTGTTGAACTGGGTTGGTTTCCCCACTCCTACACATGAGCGGCATACGCTTAAGTGGTAGAGAAAGTCGACATATAAAAACCAACTCTTCTTCTTCTCCATTACTCATAATTACAGTGAAACATGTGAAGACCTTTTCTTGAACAGCTGCATTCTTTGGAGAAGAAAGTATGACGAGCAAACCTCCCCTGTTTTTTAATTTGAATAACTCCTGCTGATGTGGGAGACTTTTGTTACAGAGATCTAGGGGGAAAGCTGCAGGATGAAGGTTTGCCCCTGAAGGTTGCGTAATTCCTGACTGATACAAGCAGAAATGGAATCTGTGATGAACGAGGCTGTACTGTTTGCAGACTCCAGGGTGCAAGTTGGCTTGTACATGACACACAATTCCTGAAAATATTGCTTGGACAGGTTTGAATTAAACGCCATTTTAAAGAAAGAGCTCTTGAGTTGCGCTGGAGCTTGCCAGCATGATGCATCTTTGGGGAATTTGTAGAATAGTGGAACATCTTGCTTTCATTACTGCCTCAATTACAATAGTAGTGATGTGTATTTTGGCTTCAGGTCCTGGAATTTTTACTTGCTGAGTAAATTCTGATTAGGATGATCTTTAGGACCTAATGTGAATTGAAATCAGAATATGTGTTTTTTCCTGATAGTACAATTTCAAATTTGGATTTGATCTTTGGGAGAGGAGGGGAATGCTCTCAGGATTGGGGTAAAAATTACACATAAGTAATTTTCAGACTTTCAACCTTCAGGAAACCCTTTCCATGTGAATTTTTCTACCTTTGCTAATACACCAAGGAATCTTAGAATCATAGAGTTGGAAGGGACCACCAGGGTCATCTAATCCATCCCCCTGCACAATGCAGGAAATTCACAACTACCTCCCACCCCCACACCCCCAGTGACCCTTACTCCATGCCCAGAAGATGCCTTCCCTCTCATGTTCTGCCTAAGGTTATAGAATCAGCATTGCTGACAAATGGCCATCTAGCCTTTGCCTAAGGTTACAGAATCAGCATTGCTGACAGATGGCCATCTAGCCTTTGCTTAAAAACCTCCAGGGAAGGAGCACTTACCACCTCCTGAGGAAGCCTGTTCCACTGAGGAACGGCTCTAACCGTTAGAAAATTCTTCCTAATGTCTAGATGGAAACTCTATTGATTTAATTTTAACCCGTTGGTTCTGGTCCAACCTTCTGGGACAACAGAAAACAACTCAGCACCCTCCTCTATATGACAGCCCTTCAAGTACTTGAAGATGGTTATCATATTCCCTCTCAGTCTTTTCCTCTTCAGGCTAAACATACCCAGCTCCTTCAGCCTTTCCTCATAGGACTTGGTCTCCAGACCCCTCACCATCTTTGTTGCCCTACTCTGGACACGTTCCAGCTTGTCTACATCTTTCTTAAATTGTGGTGCCCAAAACTGAACACAATACTCTAGGTGAGGTCTAACCAGAGCAGAGTAAAGCGATACCATCACTTCACGTGATCTGGACACTATACTTCTGATGATGCAGCCCAAGATCGCATATGCCTTTTTAGCTACCGCATCACACTGCTGACTCATGTTCAGTGTTTGGTCTACTAAGACCCCAAGATCCTTTTCGCACACACTACTGCTAAGATAAGTCTCCCCCATCCTATAATTATGCATTTGATTTTTCCTACCTAAATGCAGAACTTTACATTTATCTTTGCTAATAAAAGTGCATTTTATTAGTTTTAGCCCAATTTTCCAGCCTGTCAAGATCATCCTGTATCCTGGCTCTGTATTCTACCGTATTTGCTACCCCTCCCAATTTAGTATCATCTGCAAATTTAATAAGCATCCCCTCTATTCCTTTTTTTTAATAAAGTTTTTTTATTTTCTCATTGCATCCATCATAAATTAATTTTGATTAATGCTTTAACAATATAGAGTAAAATCTATAAGAATTTCCAGTCTAAAAGATAAAAAAGAAAAGTTGACTTCCCCTACACTCTCTTCTGTCCAAAATTTAATTGTATATACTTTTGCTAACAGTATAATCCCCCTCTACTCGGTTACTTTATACGTATCTTATTTTATCTAGTTGATATTCCTGTAATCATCCTAATATAATCATTATACAAAGTAAATATAAAGGATTAAATCAAAGAGTATCCTTTAAAATGACCCATCGAAAAATAATTTTCACAGAAAATTCTCCACATCTCCCACTCCCCAAAAATTGTACATTGTCAGTCTGGTTAATATAAGCAGTAAGTTAAGCCATCTCCATCAATTCCATCATCTTATATATCCAGTCCATTTTTCCCGGTATCTCATCAGTCTTCCATTTTCCTGCATATATATATATAAAATGCATATATATCAGCCGTGCAGCTGTAGTGACATAAATCAAGAAAGTTCTGTGAGTCAAAATCTTGCATCCCCTCTATTCCTTCATCCAAATCATTTATAAAGATATTGAACAACACAGGGCCCAGGACAGATCCCTGAGGCACTCCACTAGTCACTCCTCTCCAAGTGGATGAGGAACCATTAACAAGTACTCTTTGGGTATGATCTGTCAACCACTTACAGATCCACCTAACAATAATAGGATATAAACCACATTTTCCCAATTTGTCAACAAGAATATTATGGGGAACCTTATCAAAAGCCTTACTGAAATCTAGATAAACGATGTCTACAGCATTCCCCTGATCCAGCATGTAGTAACTTTCTCAAAAAAGTCTGACATGACTTGTTCTTGAGAAACCCATGCTGGCTCTTAGTAATTAGATCCATCCTTTCTAAATGCTCAAGGACCGACTGTTTGATGATTTGTTTACAAACTTTTCTGACCTATCTTGTTTTGTTTTTTGATCACAGGAAGCTACCATACACTTGAGTCAAATCACTGATCTGCCTGAGTCAGTATTGTCAGACTGGCCGCGGCTTTTCATGGTCCCAGGTGGAGTTTTTTCCACAGCATTTCCTACCTGATCTTTTTAAGTGGAAATGCTGGAGAATGAACCTGGGACCTTTTACATGCAGACCAGATGCTCTGCCACTGAGCTGTGGTCCTTCCAGCATGGTATAGTGGTTAAGAGCAGTGGTTAGGAGCAGTGGACTTGAATCTGGATTTGATTCCCCACTCCTGGGTTTGATTCCCCACTGGGTTTGATTCCCCACTGGGTTTGATTCCCCACTCCTCCACATGAAGCCAGCTGGGTGACCTTGGGTTAGTCACAGCTCTCTTAGAGCTCTCTCAGCCCCACCTACCTCACAGGGTGTCTGTTGTGGGGAGGGGAAGGTGATTGTAAGCTGATTTGATTCTTCCTTAAGTGGTAGAGAAAGTCGGCATACAAAAACCAAGTATTCGTCTTTTCTTTCTATTCTTCCTCTTCTTCCTCCTCCTGTTGCTTTCAGCCTTGCTTGTGGGTTTCGTATCTGGTCAGCTGCTCTTGGGTCAGGATGTTGAAATAAGGAATTTTGGTGACCCGGCAATGCTGATCTTATGTCCACTAAGCATCCTCCTAGGTCCTAGGAGGTCCTTGCTTGTAGTCATGAGATCCAGTACGCTTGAAACAGCCACCAGATGAAGTCCACATCGAACCACTGTCCTGTTGGCTGTAATCTCTGCATGTCTGGCTCTTCTTGGCTACCATTTAGACTGGGAAACTTTTCTGTGTCACGGTAAGGGGCCTTGTTGCAGATCCATGTGGGTAAGCCACTGTACATGAGCAACTGGATGGCTGGATGGCCATTTGTCGGGAGTGCTTTGATTGTGGGATCCTGCATGGCAGGGGGTTGGACTGGATGTCCCTTGTGGTCTCTTCCAACCTTGTGAACTTGTGAACTGGCCCACATGAAGACCACTCATGTGGGAGAAACTTAATGGTACCTTCATTATCTTGACTCTTAGATCCACAACACCCCTGAGCCAGGGTTCATCTGGAACAGGGCTTGATAATCACAGGTTTAATCATTGTTTTGGCTGTATGATTTTAATATCACCTTTGTTGAACTTCTGGGATGGTATGGGGAAGTAATCCAAAATTGATACCTTCTGGTTTTGGTCTGTGATTCTTTAAATCAGCCAGACCCTGTTTGTTTCTGCCATGGCAGAAGCCACCTGGAGCATCCTTGTAGGCACGCAGTCGAGAGTTCTTCATGCTGGCTTTTTCCCCTACAGGTGCTGGATTGGATCGAAAACCACGGGGAAGCTTTCCTGAGCAAACACACCGGGGTTGGGAAGTCCCTGCATCGAGCCAGAGCGTTGCAGAAGCGCCATGAAGACTTCGAAGAAGTGGCTCAGGTAGGACGTTTGCCCTTGGCGGCAGCTTGGCCTGGGTGCTTCATTTGCAAGGGTGCCCTCGGTCCCACTTCCTGCTTGAGGTGTTGACCCATCTATTCGTTAGTACGACACCAGCTTGGCTATTCCGCTTTTGCTTGGGCAGTTGGACGTGATAAAACTGCAGCCTTATTGGCTACGCCTTATTCCTAAATGCCAGTTTTTCATTTGAAGGAGGAATAACTTGTTTGGAAAGACCCCTTTTGTGCCTCTGGACTTTTACCATCCCAAAAACTGTAAAGCAGAACATTTTTTTTAAACCTTATCCAGTGTGGTGTGGTGGTTAAGAGATATGGTTTGGAGTGGCAGACTCTAATCTGGAGAACCAGGTTTAATTCCCCACTCCTCCACATGAATGGTGGAGGCTAATCTGGTGAACCGGGCTGGTTTCCCCACTCCTACACATGAAGCCAGCTGGGTGACCTTGCATTAGTCACAGTTCTCTCTGAACTCTCTCAGCCCCACCTACCTCATAAGGTGCCTGTTGTGGGGAGGGGGAGGGAAGGTGATTGTAAGCCGGTTTGATTCTTTCTTAAGTGATAGAGAAAGTCGGCATATAAAAACCAACTCTTTTTCTTCTTAGCATGGAAAGGATCCTATTAATGGCTCATATGTTTTTGGATATATCTGGGATTCTGAAGCATTCCTTCCTATTCTTATCTTGGGAGAATTTTGGAAATTCGGAGGGAAATTCACAGAAAATGCTTATGAAATATAATGTAGAGGAACAGTGTGGAAAGAAACAGCAGCTGCAAATGAGACTTAATTCCGATGTATCAGCTACCTGCAGACACGTTTTTATTAGTGCAATTGTTCCTTTGATCAGGCAGGTTGGCAGCAACAAGAGTTAAAGTCAGGTGTGCCAGAAGCTCTAATTAACTGGGAGGAACTTTGTTCCTTAACTGGAAGTTGAGGGAGGGGGCTTACCAGCCTTGCCCAGTCAGGCTTCCTTTCTGTGGCTACAATCCCTTTGTAGTTTGTACCCACCAGTGTGCTTTAAATTTAAAAAACCGCGCATGCTTTTGTTAGTTAAATCATCACTCACTTGTTCTCAGCAATTGTGAGTATCCCCCTTCAAGTAGTCTCTTTGAGGCCTTAGCCCAACATTCCCTGTGAGAATCCTGGCACTGGCCTGCTTGCCCGGAATTGCCCAGAGTCACACCAGTTGACTCAAGTGGTGGAGGAAGAGGGACATCGGCATCAGACTTGCCTCACAGCTACCAGAGATTTAGTGGACAGAGGATGAGATGTTTTGCTGTGGCTAGCAAGGTGTCTTGTGTTATCTTACCTGTGTGTTACATACTAATATATTACGATGGGTAGTCATGTTCGTCTGTCTGTAGCAGTAGAAAAGAGCAAGAGTTCAGTGGCACCTTAAAGACTAACCAAATTTCTGGCAGGGTGTGAGCTTTCGTGAGTCACAGCTCACTTCTTCAGATGCAGTCCGGAGTATCTGAATGCAGTCTGGAGTATCCAAATGCAATTTGGAGTATCCAAATGCAATCTGGAGTATCTAAAGAAGTGAGCTGTGGCTCACGAAAGCTCACACCCTGCCAGAAATAGCACCTTAAAGACTAACAAAATTTCTGGCAGGGTAGGAGCTTTTGTGAGCCACAGCTCACTTCTTCAGATACTCCAGACTGCATTCGGATACTCCAGACTATATCTGAAGAAGTGAGCTGTGACTCATTAAAGCTCACACCCTGCCAGAAATTTGGTTAGTCTTTAAGGTGCTACTGGACTCTTGCTCTTTTCTAATGCTAATATGTTAAACATTAAATAAAGAAGCATATGCAATCGGAGTGTGCACTTTAAAAATGTAGAGGGGTGCTAACCTAGAGCCATCTGCTAGTTAGCTGTCAGGAGATAATCCAGTCATGCTCGAATAGTCACACTGTCCTTCCCTGACACGTTGATGCTCATTCATGACAGTTATAGTCAGAAACAGCGCGGCAGTTCTGATGACGGCATGATGCTGTCCAGCTTAGCAGTCTGCTCATTTTTTGCCTACATGGCCAGCAACTGAGGTCAGTTGGTTTCTTTTCCTTGTTTTCATAACTCTAGAGAATAGTCATTCTCACCCATTCTTGCTTTCACTGAAGTGTGGTGCCATGTCATTTTTTCTTAATTTTTTAACAATTTTATAATATAATCAATACAGAAAAGATAGAGGAAAAAACACACCAAATACAATAACATTAATACAAAAAATACAGAATATAGAAAAAAAAATCACACTGAGATTACTACTATCCATAATATTGATCTCACTTGATGATTAACATATTTAGCATCATAACTACCCTCTTTAGCGTTATTAATAAACCCAAATTACTTCCTGTTAATTTCTTAATAACCTATTACAACACAAATGCATGACTAGTTTATGTCTAAAATATAATCATGATCTGTCTCTTATTTGATATATTTTTTGTCATTTGAATACGGCAGTGATCCTTTCTTAAGCGGGGCAGTTGGCGTATTCACCTGTGTCCTTTAATTTCCTTTAACTTGATTATTTCACGGTTGGTTGCTTGCTTACTTTGCTTTGTTTTAAAACATTCCTTCCACCTTTCTGCCACGATTGAGGGGATGCCCTCAGGGCAGCCTGCTGTACATTTTAAAATTACACACAGTGTCAAACTACACTGAACATCAGTAACACCCCAAGCTCACAATAATCGCAGGGCCAGAGAAGGATTAAAAAGAAGAAATGGAGAAGACACCCTGAATCGCCAAAAAGAGAAGTGAGCCAGCAAGACAGGCTTTACTCGGTGCTTGAAAGGATAACAAGGATGTTGCCTGGCACAGCTTTCGGGAGGGGCTTCCGTGGGCACTGGGCAACCTCAGAAAAGCCCCTTAAGCCCAAACTACCTTAGAAGAAGAAGAAGAGTTGGTTTTTATATGGCGACTTTCTCTACCACTTAAGGAAGAATCAAACTGGCTTACAATCACCTTCCCTTCCCCTCCCCACAACAGACACCCTGTGAGGTAGGTGGGGCTGAGAGAGCTGTGACTAGCCCAAGGTCACCCAGCTGGCTTCATGAGGAGGAGTGGGGAAGCAAATCCAGTTCACCAGATTAGCCTCCGCCGCTCATGTGGAGGAGTGGGGAATCAAACCTGGTTCTCTGGATCAGAGTCCACCGCTCCAAGCCACCACTCTTAACCACTACACCATGCTGGCTCGTTAGTGGGAAGAGGCATCATTGAGGTTTATCAGAGTTCTCTGTGTTAGAGCTGTGTTGCGTGTTCATACGCACAAAGCTTCCCAGGATGTTGCAGTCCTCAAATGATGTGTGTGTTATGAGCCAGTCTGACTCTTCCTTTCGGGAGTGTGTTTGGTTCTCTGCTTCTTGATCCAGCAGTTCGGATAAGCTGCCCTATAATATTTGTTGTTGTGTCCAGTGAGCCAAACACGTTGTGTTTATAGCTGCCAGACCTCTCAGTGTAGTGGAAGTAAACACATTCCCTCGCTGTAACTTGCATGCTTGACATCACATTGTTTGAAACATTTATGGAGGGGCGGGGTGCCGCTGAACAGAGATATAATCACATCCTAGTCAATTGCAGTTGCATTAGGACAAGTAGTTACTTTACAACGTGTACCTTTTTGATCTATTTCTGTATTGTTTCCAGTTAAATGTCCTTTCAAACAGTGAGTTGGAATGAAACTAGCAAATTATATTTAATAAAATAGAATGTTAATTCCGTAAGCCCAGTGCGTTTTGAACAGACCTGTCAAGAGATTTTGGACAATATATGCAGAATTCCTGAACAGTCAAAAGAGAAATAGTTCTTCTGAGCTCTCTGGAACTAGAGCACTGGTACTAAATAACTGTTTCAGTAGTGTTGGTTTAAGGTGAGGAATGAATCTGCTGTAATGTGGCAAAGCTGCAAACATTTAAAAGAATTGAACAAACTTCACTCTGCGAGGACTAAGGTAAAGGGGCATAGACTTAATGGATGACATGTGGTGGATATGTCCAGTTGTGGACACATTGAGAGATGACCATCCATCTAAATGCTTGCTTGCAGAAATCTCTCTTTACAGTTATTTTCTCCCCACTCCACAGAACACATACACCAATGCAGACAAATTGCTAGAAGCGGCCGAGCAGTTGGCGCAGACGGGAGAGTGTGACCCTGAAGAGATCTATCAGGCAGCCCATCAGCTGGAAGACCGGATACAGGACTTTGTGAGGCGCGTTGAGCAGCGGAAGATCCTGCTGGACATGTCGGTATCTTTTCACACCCATGTTAAAGAGGTAAGTAAACAATAAAACATAAAAAGGCAGTAAAAGCACCCCGTTTTATACCATACACTTTAAGCTAGTGTCAAACTAGCATGAGCTGTGGTCCTTAACTCAAAAAAGTTTGGGAAACTGTTCATTCTAGGGATCTGTAATAGGGCCAGGAGTTCAAGGCAGGTGGAAGTCAGGACAGTTCTCAGTTTCAAATGGGATTAACCTTTGTGGGGGAGATGCGCCCTTATATAACATATGCAATTTACATGCCTTAGCAGGAGAACATCTGATATTGAAGTGGAAGCTCAACGTAGGTTTTGTAGTAAGACATAGGGGTACTTCCATCAGTTTGTGTGAATGAAATTATTGGTATATTGGCAGGCCTTACAATCTTGTGCAGAAGGGTGGAATAAGGGTTTTGTCCTTCATATTATGGTAATTATGATTAATACTCTTCATTTTGAATTGTGTTGAGTTGCTTTGGAAACATAACTTCTTATTTTTTAGGATTTTCCTGTTTTACCAGTGTTGCAAGATCACTATTCAAAGACCTGTGCAGATGGGGTAAATTTGCTGCTGTTTTATGCATAGTGGTTAGTGGGGTCTGCTCTTCCCTCCCCCAAAGCACAAGGTCCCCCTAAAGCACAGATCGTGTGTGGTCTGTTGGATGATACATTAGGATAAGGGCTTGTTGGCACAGATCTAGCACATGTGACCGTGACCACCTAGCAAATTCGTGTTATTCCTGTTCAAATATATGTCAGGCAGATCAGGGCTGGTGCTGTCCCCCCCCCACACCCCAATCATGTGCAGTCTGTGTAGAGGTTGCTTTATATTTGCACAACAGAGGATGACTCATGTAGGTAAGCCTTTGCATGGTTTTAGAAAGGATATCTACACTGACTTATACTGACTTACATTGCAAACTTAGTCAAGAAGCAGTTACTGGTAATGGTAAAACTTTTTATCTTCCAGGAACAAACTATTGTTTATGTTCCTTCTCTGTCACTGAATAGTAAATTAGGCCATTTAAAAATTATAATGCTTCACCATGGCACCTGAAGCTACTTTTGGTAACCCTTCGCCACTTTCTGTCTGATGTTCTTAGCCTGCAGTTGATATAACACACATGGCAAGTTTGGCTCCAAGTCTGAGAAGCTTTTATTCTCTTTTCTGTGCCACTGCTGGATTTGTTTGTTCGCTATTAAGTGGTAACCTTTATTTAATTTTTTTTTTATTAGTCTCATATCCCACCCTCCCAGCAAAGCTGAGCTTAGGGCGGCTCACAGATATAACAAACGATTCATAAAATTGCAATAAAATCATTAAAACATTCAAATTAGCCCCATAAACATGATCCAAACATCCATAATATAAAATATGAATAAATATAAATAAGATGGCACGCCAAATAGCACGAAGCTACAGCAGGGCCTACAAGCAACCAGCATCCCCCCACATAATTCCCAATTAGAAAAATAGAAGGGGGGAGAGGTAGGGAGTCCAGCATTTAATGAAACTGTAGCTGGGCTCAACCACAGGCCTGGTGGAATAGCTCCGTCTTACAGGCCCATGTAGAACTCTTTAAGGTCCTGCAGGGCCCTGTTCTCATTGGAGAGGCTATTCTACCAGGCCGGGGCTAGGGCGGAAAAAATCCCGGCTCTGGTCGAGGCCAGCCAGACATTATTGGGGCCAGGGACCACCAGAAGATTGTTGTTTGACAAATGTAATGTTCACTAGGGGAGCGTACCAGGAGATGGGGATTCGTGAACGGCCATCTCCTTGCAGGGGAATGATCAGGTGTTTGGTTGATAGGAAACTATTAGTTGAATTTGAAAGGCATCTACCAAAATGCCTCCTCCACTGGGGAACCCAACGTCATTCTCGCCTCCTCTCTTTTATCTTCACAACACCGGAACTGGGATGTCGGTTAGTCCAAGAGGGAGAATAACTGACCGAACAGCACCCAGTGAGTTTCCATTGTAGGGTAGGGATTTGAAACTGTGTCTCCAAGGTCCTCTGCCACTCTTTAGTGCAGTAACTTTGGGCCAAGATGGTAAATTTTGGACGCGGAGTTGAGATTGAACAATTATTGGGTGTGATTGCGTAAAAAGCTCAGAAAAGTATTGAACCCATTTTTTGCGAAGAAATAGAGCTCCCCATTGAAGTTTGATGACTCACTTTAGAGATCAGGGACCAAAATCGTTTTGTGCCTTTTCCCCTAGAGGTGTCAGTAAGCAGATCCCGCTCTTTTTGGATATACTGCTGTTTTTTAAAAGTATTATTAAGTTTCTATATTTTCTTTTATGCTGGAGTAACAGTCTCAAGTGCTCATAATTTCCAGAAGGCCTAAAATTCCTGCCAGATCTTTGGATAGCCTTCCTTAACTGATGGCATTCCCGGTCATACCAGGCGTGCATCCCCTTAAATTGGGAGGGGCACAAGGATCCTTCAGATACTGGTTTAAAGGCCTCCAAGAGGTCCTTGAATGATTTTAACCTCTGACACTCTAACGACTATACCATACTGCCTGTTTTTAGATCATTTAGTGTGCTGCATTAGGATAAAAAATGGAGTATGTGTAATATATAATAGTATATAGCAAAGCATGTCACAAACAGCACAGGTTGTTCCTTTTAGAACAAAAATTTAGACAAGGACACAGAAAGAGCCCCTTGCAGCACCAAAGAGTTGCCTTTGTAGGATGAGGTCAGAGGTCCATCTAATCCAGGATTCTGTTTCCAGCAAAGTTCAGCAAGCAGCCACTGGAGAGCATGAAGCAAAAGACATACGTTCCCAGGCCCTTGACGTTTGGACAGAGACTTGGCCAGCCAAGGTTTCCAATGTGTCATAGAGTGTGAGATCATAACAAGATTCCTCAGACTAGTATAAAATTGTTCTCTGGGGTGAAAAGCTGGTGACAAGCCCAACAGGACAACTTAGGTCATCTCTTAAAACTTGGGAGAATAAAACTGCCCTCGCTTGGTACCTGTAAGCTGTCAAAGCAGGGTGGCCACCAAGTGCCTCTGTAGAGAATATTTTACTATTGCGGGGAGCCACCAAGGAGAAGGTCTCTTTCCTGGTCATTACCTACCTAGCCACTGAAGGTGAAGACAGCTCAGAGCAGGGTCTCTAATAGAAAACCTAAAGTAGGGTTTGTTCTTAAGGAAATAGACAGTCATCGAATCATAGAGTTGGAAGGGACCACCAGGGTCATCTAGTCCAACCCCCTGCACAATGCAGGAAACTCAGAACTACCTCCCCCACACACGCACACAGTGACCCCTACTCCATGCCCGCAAGATGGCCAAGATGCCCTCCCTCTCATGTTCTGCCTAAGGTCATAGAATCAGCAGTGCTGTCAGATGGCCATCTAGCCTTTGCTTAAAAACCTCCAGGGAAGGAGCGCTCACCACCTCCTGAGGAAGCCTGTTCCACTGAGGAACCACTCTGTTAGAAAATTCTTCCTAATATCTATACGGAAACTGATTTAATTTCAGCCCGTTGGATCTGCTCCAGCCTTCTGGGGCAACAGAAAACAACTCTGCACCCTCCTCTATATGACAGCCCTTCAAATACTTGAAGATGGTTATCATATCACCTCTCAGTCTTCTCCTCTTCAGTCTTTCAGATACCCTGATTCGAAGCACCTTTAAA
Organism: Euleptes europaea; assembly: GCF_029931775.1. Lineage (NCBI taxonomy): Eukaryota > Metazoa > Chordata > Lepidosauria > Squamata > Sphaerodactylidae > Euleptes > Euleptes europaea. The sequence continues at coordinate 83,553,763 of NC_079319.1, forward strand.
TGCTTCCAGAAATAAATTTGTAGCTATTGATACTACTTAACAACTGGCAAGGTGGTCCAGCTGACTATTTGCAGTGAATAATCAGGCCGCTATGTTCTGAACCGATTGACATTTCCAGGTAGCCTTCAAGGGCAGTGCCACACATTGCAATAATGGGATCTGGATGTCACCAGGGCATCAAGTCCCAACTCTTTCCCAGAGGGCTAAAAAGTAGCACACAAGATTAAACTAGAGAAAGCGATGTCATATCAATTTCAAATTGATTAAACTAGAGAAAGCGATGTCATATAATAGAAGCTACGTGGGCCTTCGAAATGGACTGGATCTAGTACAACCCCAAAGCTGGAAATCTGATTTTCAAGAGAGAGTGCAACACTGCCCCAAACAGGTTGAACATCATCTTCCACGTTCTCTTGAACCTGTCCATCAGCAGAACCTCTGTCTTGTCTGTATTGTGCTTCAGTTTATTAGGCCTTATCCAGCTGATTGCTGACTCTTAAGGATTTATTAAGCACTTGCTGCCTGTCGTCTGAAAAAATGGGGAGAGAATGGCATGACGCCAGTGTACTGATAACTACTCAAAATCCCCAAGCACCCTCATTCACCGGTTTCAGATGGATACTACATAATACGGGGACAAAATGGGAGTCATTTGGTGCCCCATAGAGCAAGAAATGTAAGGGTGAACAAAATTTCTTCTCCTGGCATCATCTTGTGCAGTCACTTGGCCAGATGGTAACAGGAATTAAGGACACAGTGCTCCAGTAGTTCCAAGAAGATAGTCCAAAAGGATTCCATGCTTGACAGTATCAAAAGCCTTTGAGAGTCCTTGGAGATTTTTCCACCAATCTTGGGCTAGAAGCCAGACTGAAATGAGCCCAGACACCCTGTTTTGGAGTTGGGAAGCCGTTGTCTGCTCAAACACCTTGTCTAGAAATAAGAGATTTGGGCGGTATTTGCAACAATCATGTTGATGTCCAAAGGCAGCCTTTTAAGGAGTGGCTTAACAGCTATGGGGGTAGCCAGCACCACCCCCTCTTTCAAACAGGCATTCATCGTGTTATGGACAGAGCCCTTCTCTGACCCCTAAAGACAAAACAAGTCCAGGGCAGTTGCCAGGCAAACAGCCCGGCTCCCTATTTGTGTTCTCAGGCTGAAACCATTTAAATAACATCTATAAGAAAATTAGCATGGTATAAATAGTTTCCAAGGGATGGCAGGTACAAATTATTTTTTTTTTATACACAGTTAATCTTTGTTTAAGTAAGTAAGGCACATTTGGTAATGACCAAAATAGTGTTTGTTATGTAAATGTTATGGGGTTTTTTGTTATTGTTATTTGTAACTATAAAAATAAAATTTTGAAATAAAAAAAGAAAACATCTATAGGATGATGACAACATTCATCAACTGTACTACACCCAAGTGATTTCATCCACAAAATGCCTGGCAAATAAGTTGCAAGAAGCACCCGACGATTGCTTAGGATGTGTAACACCCGCCCTGTACCGTTTGGAAAAAGCTCTGCTGGATGATGCTGAGGATATGAGAGGATGGTAGAAAAGTATTCTTCCTTCACTCCAAGATGAGCTATACCTGAAGCGCTTTTCATAAGTGTGCTTCCATTTACATTCTAACCTTTGTCTCGTCTACTTTATTTCTACAAGGTCCCAAATGCACCAGGGAGCCCAACATGGTCTGTTCATTCGGGAGACAGAGCTTAAGAGCAATTTTGTACTTCTCAAGTTAGAACGGTGCATTGTGCATAAGATCGAGCAGCACAGTGATACACTGGGAGAAAGCAAGGAAGACGGTCCTCTTGCAAATACCTGAGACGGCTTTCCATCCTTGATCTGAATACCTGGGTTATTCCTTTGAGTTGCACAAGAACCAAATTTGAGACTAGATGTTTAGATCTTTCCGAACACTGTTCTTTGACTGAAAAAGTACTTACAGGTCACTCTTGCAGGAAGATTTTGGCCCCAGGGAGGATACCCGCTGGTGAAGAGTACATGCCATGTATAGTGCCAGTATGAAGTATCTTGAAGGACAAAATTTAAATAGTCTACTCAAATGGTTACACATTAAAGAGTAAAAGTGGGAGGAGAGGCTTTGGTGGAGGATGCAATCAGCACTGATTCATGAACTTTTGGAAATCTGCACAGATGTGCTGGAACGGTGCCTAGATTTCCCCCCAGATGCTTCTCAGTGCAGAGAAATGTTTTCCCTCTTGTTTCTTCCTTTCTCATTTCCTGAATCATTTCCTTGACTCTGCTGTAGTAGCAATCCATGGTATTTTTAAGGAGACATTTTCTAGTCTGAACTGAAGAGAGTACTTTAACATATATAACTCCGCCATGACTGTGTGTGATTGCTTTGAGAGCTAGTATGATGTAGTAGCTAGTGAGTAGGAACTGAACCTAGGGAGAGATGGGTTCAAATACCTACTTAGTAATACAGTTCATAGAATGTCCTGGGATCACATTCTCAGTTGCTTGGTAAGGTGAGTCTGCGGGTAATACAAGAATTAGGGGTGTGCATTTAGATATGCCGAACTGAAAAAAAAGCACCATTTGAATGGAGCTGAAAAAGCCTTATTCAAAAAAGCCAAAAGAATTCAGCTTTTTTGGTTCCTATCAAAGGGCTCCATAAAGCTCTTTAAATATTTAAAGAGCTGCCAAACAGCCCCCCCCCCCCCCCGCTATCTGTTTTGTGTTGGGCGGCAGATTTGGTAGCTCTTCAAAATTTAAAGGGCATGGCTCCATTACAATCTATGGGGGATATTTGCGGAACTCAAGGGGGATGATTTTTTAAAGTAGAGGCACCAAATTTTCAACAGAGCTGCTGGTGACTCTCCTTAGAAGAACTCCTGAGTTTGGTAAAGTTTGCGTCAGGGGGTCCAATTTTATGGTGCCCCATTTTTCCTCCGTTGGAAACAGTGGAGAATGGATGGGGGCACCCTCTTTGGGGGCCAATAAAATTAGACCCCTTGACCAAACTTGGGAGTTCTTCTAAGGAGGAGCAGCAGCAGCTCCACTGCAAATTTGGTGCCTCTTCTTTAAACCCCCTCCAGAGCACCACAAAGATTCTCCATGGAGTATAATGGATCCAAAAAATTTCAGATATTTGGGAAAAGCCGGGGGGGGGGACATATTGGGAATTGGCTTTTTTTGGATATGTCAAAATTTTTGGGGTCAATTACACCCAAATACAAAAAATACTGATTTTTTTTGTGTGAACTTCCCTAATGAGAATATCTCCTAGAAGTATATTTTGTTTCTTGGAGGACAGATGGAAATCAGATAGCATAGTTAAATTGTGGAACTCCCTGCCCCAGGATGTGGTGATGGCTGCCAGCTGGGATGCATAGTTATGATTACATACCTATTCTCTCCAGGTTCAGAGGAGCATGCATATTATATGAGGTGCTGTGGAACACAGGCAGGACAATGCTGCTGCAGTCATCTTGTTTGTGGGCTTCCTAGAAGTACCTGGTTGGCCACTGTGTGAACAGACTGCTGGTCTGATCCAGCAGGGCTTTTCTTATGTTCTTATGAACATGCCTATTATATTAGGTGCTGTGGAGCACAGGCAGGACAATGCTGCTGCAGTCATCTTGTTTGTGGGCTTTCTAGAGGCACCTGGTTGGCTGCTGTGTGAACAGATTGCTGGACTCGATGGGCCTGTGTCTGATCCAGGAGGGCTTTTCTTATGTTCTTATGTTGTTAGATATGGATGCACAGCCTGCCTGGCCATATAGTGTTGTGTATTTGTTATGGAGGTAATATTTGTGGATTTCTTTGAATATTTATGTAAATACTAAGTAGTAATGACTAATGTTACCTGTTTGGTTTATGCTTGCTTTGGCTTATATTGTGTGTTAGCCGAAAGGCTTGCATTCTGCACCCTACATCATTTTCACCCTGCTGACCACAGGACGTAGTAATTTACTTGAACCACCCTAAATTATAGTGATGGTCTGTCGTGGATACAGCCATGTCCGCATAAACCAGACCAAGAGGGCATTCTCATATATGGTTTGAGGCAAGTGAACCCTGTTTGGGTGGCAACTAAGACTCTTCCCTCCACCTGCCGAGAAGTACGGAAATGGAGAATGACTTCAACTGCAGATGTTGTCTCATACGTTGGTTAATACTGTCCGTTATACCAAAAGCCTAGAAATGGCTGCCCTGAGGCTGATTTTTCAACAGATTTTGTTATTAGATTCACAAGTTGAGGGTGTGTCTGTTTCATTTTTGCTTGACAGTTGGAGAACTGGTGTGTTCTCCTGGCTTCAGTGCTTAAATGAGCATTTTGTAAGACTTCAGGATCTTCTTTGTTTTTATAGCTGGGTGGGACAGCCAGTCTTGCAGTTGAACTAGATGAGCAGCAAAGGAGGCTTGTTTACAGCAACAGTTGCTGAGTTAGGAAGCTCAACACAGGAATTAATGGTAGAATCCTTATACTGTTTTCCCAGAATGCAGTTTATCACATTCCCTGAGTGATGCAAAGCTGGTTTTTAAGTCTTAAAAAGCTGCTTTGAATTATGTCTACATGAGTCTTCACTCATAACTTTTCTACTAGTAGAAAAGAGCCAGAGTCCAGTAGCACCTTAAAGACTAACAAAATTTCTGGCAGGGGTAGGAGCTTTCATGAGCCACAGCTCTCTTCTTCAGATACTTTTCTACTGTCAGCCGTACAAACGGCAGGAGAGTTTCCAAGGTCTTTATTTTTGAACTCAAACCTTTCATTTTTGGCAAGCCTCCTTTCCCCAGAGTTCCAGAGTGCAGTTGCGTCCATGCAGAACCAAAATTAAGAGGGGCTACAGCAGAGAGAATTTCACCGAAGGTCATCTGACACAACCACGGTTTAGCTGCAATTTGAGCAGGTGACTGGTACCGCACACCCTTCCGGATCACAGGGGACGTCCCGCTGAGCTCTCTCCGTCTGGATTTCTCTGCTGTAGCTGTCACGTGCAGAGCCCGCACTGAATCCAAATTTCTCAATTTTTAGAGCGCTGGGATTGCTGTGCACAGTAAGAATTACTTTCCCAGTCCTAAAAGGGCTGCATGAAGACAGATCACGATGGGTAGCCGTGTTAGTCTGTCTGTCTATCAGCAGAAAAGAGCAAGAGTCCAGTGAGCTGAAGAATTGAGCTGTGACTCAACGAAAGCTCTTCCCCTGCCAGAAATTTTGTTAGTCTTCAAGGTGCTACTGGACTCTGGCTCTTTTCTAGGGCTACACGAAGTCTTTAGTAAGGAACCCAGGGAAGACTGACGCAGAAGCAAGATTCACGACCTCAGTTCCACAGCTGAGTTTGCATTATTAGGAAGCTTGAGGGTTGTGGATTACCGAATCTTACCACCGAGCTCCCTTCTTCTTTTGTTCTTCATCGCACTGAAAAGAAGCAGGTTTAAATATAGCTTCTGGAGAACAAACACAGTTTTTAAAGCTGAATTATTAATCAGGTATTCAGAGGCTCTTTGAGGTATAATGGCTCTTTCGATAGCATTTGGTTCATCCAGTTCTCTTCAGTCCTGATGATGTATTATGAAAGCAGATACACCCGTTACCATCATCTGATCCTAGAGCATGAAAACAGCCCTCCTCCAGTCATCCCGCCCCTCATTTGATATTTGATGTACCCGAGTGGTGTACATTCATGCCTGCACAGCCCTAAGCATCAGCAGCACCACCTTTTCCTAGGGATGCCAGGAATTGAACCTCTGGCGTTATACAGAAGCTGGGCTCTCCTGCTCAGCCCTTCTCATTTCCCACTCTGCCTTTTGCGTCTTCCCTTCAGAAGGCCTTGGGCAGCAGGGCTGGGGGGGGGGGGCCCTCTTTGCACTCTGGCCCTCAGAAGAGACCACCCTGGGCAAAGATGGAGATAAACAAACTCACTCTGCCCAAGGCAACCTGTAGTGTTCATAAATGTAGGCCTTTTGACCCATAAGCTTAAGCTGTTTAAGGAGATCCCTGCCTGCCTGGAGTTATGTCTAGGACCAAGACCAGTGCACAGTCAAATAAAGAATTGTCTTAAAAAAATGCATGACAACTGTACTATATCCGTGAACTCTGTGGGGGCATGCACGTGCAACCCCTGTGCCAGCGTGGTGTAGCGGTTGAGAGCGGTAGTTTGGAGCGGTGGCCTCTGATCTGGAGAACCATGTTTGATTCCCCACTCCTCCACATGAGCGGTGGATGCTAATCTGGTGAACTGGATCTGTTTCCCCACTCCTCCACATGAAGCCAGCTGGGTGACCTTGGGCTAGTCACAGTTCTCTCTGAACTCTCTCAGACCCACCTACCTCACAGGGTGTCTGTTGTGGGCAGGGGAAGGGAAGGTGATTGTAAGCTGGTTTGATCCCTAAGTGGTATAAAAAGTCGGCATATAAAAATCAACTCTTCTTCTGTACATGCATGCATGTATTTTTGAGTTCCTCTGCTTCTGGGAATAGAATTCTTGCACTGACCTTTCTTAGGACTGCAGAGAGTTGCTCAGACAGCGTAAGAAGCCAGAATTCATCGTCAGGTGCAAAACCTTGGTGTTAGTCCTTACACCAACCTTGAAATGTCGGTCTGAATTGTCCTCCTATCACAGGGGGAGGGGAGGTTGTGGCTGATAGTGAGGCTGCCCTTGCCTGTTTGTGACAAAGGTGAGATTTGAACAGGAGCTTTTTTTAAACTTAGAGCTCAGACTCTTCACCTCAGTGCTGCACTTGCCGTGAGCAGGAAGATCCCTGCACAAATCTCAGCTGCACCAGTGTCTCCTTGGGCAAGCCACTGTTCCCCTGGCTTCGGCCCCCTGACTCTAGCATGGCATTAATAAGATTAGAAAAAGGTAAAGGTCCCTTGTGCAAGCACCGGGTCATTCCTGACCCACGGGTGACGTCACATCCTGACGTTTCCAAGACAGACTTTTGTTTTAAGGGGTGGTTTGCCAGTGCCTTCCCCAGTCATCTTCCCTTTACCCCCAGCAAGCTGGGGACTCATTTCACCGACCTTGGAATAATGGAAGGCTGAGTCAACCTTGAGTTGGCTACCTGAAACCAACTTCTGTCGGGATCGAATTTAGGTCGTGAGCAGAGCTTTTGACTGCAGTACTGCTGCTTAACAGTCTGGGCCATGGGGCTCCTTTAAGATTAGAAAGTGATGCTTAATTAGTAGTATTTATATACACTTTGTAATCATAGGGCCTGGAGACTAAGCCCCAGGAGGAAAGGCTGAGGAAGTTGGGAATATTTAGTCTGGGGAAGATGAAGTTGAGGGGAGGGGGAGACACGATTGCTCTCTTGAAGTATTTGAAGGGCTGCCCCTTAGAGGAAGACAGGGAGCTGTTCCTGTTGACAGCAAAGGACAGGACTCGCAATAATGGGTTTAAATTGCGGGTGGAAAGGTACCGGCTGGAAATTAGGAAAATGTTTTTTACAGTATGAGTTGTTCGACAGTGGAATCAGCTCGCTAGGGAGGTGGTGAGCTCCCCCTCACTGGTAGTCTTTAAGCTGAGGCTGGACAAGCACTTGTCAGGGATGCTCTAGGCAAATCCTGCATAGAGCAGGGGGTTGTACTTGATGACCTGTGTGGCCCCTTCCAACTCTATGATTCTATGAATCAGTTTTTCAAAAAGAATTTTTCAGGGGAGGGGGAAAAACCCCACATGGCCATCCACCAACTGAGCTGACGTTGTCTCTTCCCTCATAGCTCTGGACGTGGCTGGAAGAGCTGCAGAAGGAACTGCTGGACGACGTCTATGCGGAGTCTGTTGAGGCCGTGCAGGAACTGATCAAAAGGTTTGGCCAGCAGCAGCAAACCACTCTACAGGTGACGGTGAACGTCATCAAGGAAGGGGAGGACCTGATACAACAGCTGAGGTAAGGTGTGGCTTTCTCTGTGGCATCCTCCCTGCCAAACACACACACACACACACACACAATGTGTTGTACAGATTGACCTGTATGTTGGGTATCATTGCTCTGTGCGTTTCCCTGTACATGCTCTCTGTACAGTATTTACTCAAATGCAAGACTAGATTTTCCCCCAGATACGTCATCAAAAATGGTGAGGTTGTCCTAAATTTGCATACAAGTTACCCTTAAGTCCGTTAATAAAAAAATCTTTCTGGGTATAACATTGTTAAAGGGTTATATGATTGTCATACATTCAGGGTCATCTTCCCTGTGAATTAAAAGGTGTGTTTCCCTGCCACCTCTCTTACGTTGAGGACCTGAATTTGGGTGGAAAGGCAGCTTTAAAATGTTTTAAATGAGCCAGTCATTGGCTACCACTAGTGTGGTGTAATGGTTAAGAGCTGTGGTTAGGTGTCATGGAGAACCAATTTGGAGAACCGGGTTCGATTCCCCACTCCTCCACATGAGCGGCAGATTTTAATCTGGATAACCGGGTTTGATTCCCCAGTCCACCACATGAGCTAAAGCTGTTTAAGGAGATTCCTGCCTGCCTGGAGTTATGTCTAGGACCTAGACCAGTGCACAGTCAAATAAAGAGTTGTCTTTAAAAAAAACGCATGACAACCGTATTATATCCGTGAACTCTGTGGGGGCATGCACGTGCAACCCCTGTACCAGCGTGGTGTAGCGGTTGAGAGCGGTGGTTTGGAGCGGTGGGCTCTGATCTGGAGAACCATGTTTGATTCCCCACTCCTCCACATGAGCGGTTGATGCTAATCTGGTGAACTGGATTTGTTTCCCCACTCCTCCACAGGAAGCCAGCTGGGTGACCTTGGGCTAGTCACAGCTCTCTTAGAGCTCTCTCAGCCTCACCTACCTCACAGGGTATCTGTTGTGGGGAGGGGAAGGGAAGGAGTTTGTAAGGCAGTTTGATTCTTCCTTAAGTGGTAGAGAAAGTCGGCATATAAAAACTAACTCTTCTTCTTCACCAGTGTGTGAATGGTCAGGGAATGTACATCACAATTACATTGGGGTGTGATATAAGTTGCACTTCATGCTGTGGAGGGGTGAGAACCCTGACGCGCGTGAAACAGGCAGCAGCAGCTCTGTGGTATGATTTGAAGTTTTGCTATAATGCTTGAAAACTACTTCTGACAAGTCTGTACGTGTGTGGTGAAACATGCTGTAGAATCCCCTGCAACGTTGCGGGTCTTGTGGCAGAGACTGCCCCGTAGATCGCGCTCAGATTGTGGCGAAGGTTTCCTCGGAGCATAGTGTTGGGTAAAGTGCTTGTGTGAAACCAGTGTAGATTGACCTGGTTCTTTTTGATTCCTAAAGAACATTTGAGAAACATGCATACACTTGCATTCTGGTCTTGATTTCTTGCAGTTTCACCTTTTTGTGCTTGTGTTCTTTTTTTCTTTTCTTTTTTAAATAGGGATTCTGCTATCTCAAGTAACAAGACTCCCCACAACAGCTCCATCAATCACATAGAGACTGTCCTTCAACAGCTGGATGAAGCCCAGTCACAAATGGAGGAGCTTTTCCAGGAGCGCAAAATAAAGCTGGAACTCTTCTTACAGCTGCGGATATTTGAGAGAGACGCCATTGACGTGAGTCCCTTTCAAGCCAAATGCTGCACTTTCACTAAGTCTCTCCTTTCTCACCTCAGGGGCTGGGTGGGTTACAAACTGGAGATACAGTTGAAGAGTTAAAAATACAAGTAAGTGGTCAGCTCACCTGTTCTTCTAGTTCTCTTGAGTTCAGATCCTCAAACTAGCTGTGAAGAGTGCAGAGCCCATGCCCGAAGACAGTGGCCTGTGCTGTGGTCAGAGACCGGCTGCAAATCGCTTTCACTTTGAGCTCAGTAGCAGGTAGCTTGTGTTAGGTGGTTAGAGAACTTCTGTAGGTTTCCTATCCAAGTGCACCAACCATCTGTTGGCTTTCTGCCAGAAATAAATTTAAAAGTCTCTTTCCATTCTAGATTTTAAGTGTCAAAATATCTGATTCCAGTTCAAGAGGAGCTTGCCTCTTTAAATACAGCTCCTTTTGATCAGCACTGAATAAATTATCATCTCTCAGAAAAGCATACTTTGTTACTAAGAACAAGCCTTGCTGGATCAGACCAAGGCCCATCAAGTCCAGCAGTCTGTTCACACAGTGGCCAACCAGGTACCTCCAGAAAGCTCACAAGCAAGATGTCTGCAGCAGCATTGTCCTGCCCGTGTTCCAAAGCACCTCATATAACGGGCATGCTTCTCTGATCCTGGAAAAAATTCATCATGACTGGTATTCATAAAAACATTATAACATAAGAAAAGCCCCACTGGATCAGATCCAGGCCCATCAAGTCCAGCAGTCCGTTCCCATAGTGGCCAACCAGGTGCCTCTAGGAAGCCCCCAAACAAGACGACTGCAGCAGCACCATCCTGCCTGTGTTCCACAGCACCTAATATGATAGGCATGCTCCTCTGATCCTGGAGAGACTAGGTATGCATCATGAATAGTATCCATTTTGACTAGTAGCCATGAATACCCCTTTCCTCCATGAACATGTCCACTCCCCTCTTAAAGCCTTCCAAGTTGGCAGCCATCACCACATCCTGGGTCAGGGAGTTCCACCATGTAACTCTGCGCTGTGTGAAGAAATACTTCCTTTTATCTGTGTTGAATCTCTTACCCTCCAGCTTCAGCTGTATTCAATCACTGCTTAGCCCTTCTCAAGGCATTTTGGGGGGGGGGGTACTTAAATACTTCAGAAAAATCTTTACTGTATGTAGTCCGAGGCTGATCGGCTTCTCCTCTTCCCGGCTTTAGATCATTTCAGACCTTGAATCTTGGAATGATGAGCTCTCCCAGCAGATGAACGATTTCGACACAGAGGATCTCACCATTGCCGAGCAACGGCTCCAGCATCATGCGGACAAAGCCCTGACCATGAACAACCTGACCTTTGACGTTATCCACCAAGGGCAGGACCTCCTGCAGTATGTCAATGAAGTGCAGGCCTCAGGTAAGATGGATCTGTCCCACCTTAACCAGGTTACTAGATTCATAGGGATCATCCAGGCTGGACTTGCAAGGCGTCAGAATCACGATGGGCAGCTGTGTTAGTCAGCTAGTAGCAGCAGAAAAGAGCAAGAGTCCAGTAGCACCTTAAAGACTCACAAAATTTCTGGCAGGGGATGTGTCAGAAAGTTCGTCTTGTTACTAAAGGAACTGGGATGTTATCGAGCAGTGAAAAATCTCACCCTTTCTAATAAAATATTTGGGGTGGGTGGGAATTGGTAAATATTTCAGTTCCCAATAGACATTCTAGGAGTGTTTTAACAAACCTTTTGAGGTTATCCAGGATAAGTTGTTAGGCTCTGTTAGACAGCAGGAAGGATAAATTGGGTGCGCTGTTGTAGGAAGGTATTTTGAATTCTAGGATCCAACAGCTAGCTTCAGTGAACCCAAAAGTGTTCAGACTTTTGAACAGCAGACCTGCCCCCCCCCCCCAACAACTGCTTTTGAAAAATGCACCCACCGTTTCAAAAGCAGTTTAAAACATTTGTCTGTATGAAGTCGAAAGCTGGGTGGTGGTTTTTGGCCTGTGGAATGTCTTTCTCATAGGGTTAATGAAACTAGCTGATACTCTAATCTTCTCTTCAGTAGGCAGACTCCTGAGTACACAGGGCAGCTAGGCCAAAAATCGAGGGAGGGTTGTCAGTAAGCTGTGAGACCAGGGTGTGTCCTTTTCCTACTGTGAACAGTGGTAATGGTACACGAAGTCTTTTTGTAACTTCAACAGAAATATATGGAGAGCGTAAAGATCCTGAAAGGAAATTAATAATAAAATATAACTGGTTAATTTGATGGAAGAGGATGACTTTGGCTGAAGGGAAGTGACGCAAACCTAAACTCAGCTTGACTCCGTATGCACAGCCCTAATTGGTTGCCAGTGTAGACTGAACTGGATTCTACAAACTCTATTTAAATGTGTCTCAGGAGCCACAGCTTTCTGGCTGCAGGGAGCTCAGGTTGATGTCACTTTGGCATTCCCCCTCCCCAAATTTGAGATGTCTGCAGACATTACCCATGCACGTTTACATTTTTACACCAACCTTCTTTTAAAAATACAAGAAGCTGAGACACTCCACATAGTAAAAATGCCGAATGTACGCAGTCGTGGAGGATTTTGATTCCTGTGCCCTTGGTGATGTTTCATAATGGAATAAATGCAACTTTGGCCCCGTCCCCATTTGTATAATTCCTGGGTGGTGGTTACAGGTGTGGAGCTGCTGTGTGACAGAGACGTGGATATGGCAACTCGCGTCCAGGACTTGCTGGAGTTCCTTCACGAAAAGCAGCAGGAGCTGGACTTGGCGGCTGAGCAGCATCGGAAACACTTGGAGCAGTGTGTCCAGCTTCGCCACCTGCAGGCCGAGGTCAAGCAGGTATACCGCACTCCACGATGCCCAGTTCCCTGCTCGACCTTCGCGTACCATCATTGCTCGCGATGTTAAAGTGATTATTTGAAGCAATTATATAAGCTGTTGGCCAGAGAGGCAACCAAGCCACTGTAGCTTGTGTGAATGAATGCTGGATTGATTCTAGGGAGGTAACCAATTCCTTGCTGAAGTTTTCTACTCCAATATTTGAGCTGCTGGAATACCCATATGTGTCTGTCCACAGGCACAGAGACATGTAAAACCTTAAAACGTGCAAATGTGCAAAGTCTCTCTTGCATGCGCCTGTCTCTGAAAAAGCTGGGAAACTTCTTCCAGGCAGGTCCCACAAAAATGAACATGGCAACATGGATGTGCTGTTCTTGAACTGCTCCTTCAGGAAGAGAACAGTGCTCTTAGCTGGCAGCCAGCTGGAGCCTCCACGTTCAGAAGCAGTGTATTCCTCCCTTTCCAAGGGCTGAGGTTGAACAGCAGGAGAGAATACTAGGTTTGCCAGAGGAAAGGCTGGTGACTGTTGGAAACAGGATGCTGGAAGAGAGGGGCTTTTGCTCTGATCCAGCAGGGTTGTTGTGATGGCATACCGAATTGCTGGTCCCAGCTAGTAGTCTGGCATACTTAACGTTGCAGCCGTTGCCTGACTTGGCTACTTAAACTGCTTTTCCTAATAGGGTTATTATATTACTGTACCTGATCTTACTCTGCCTGCTGAGTGAGCTCTAGTTTTAAAATGTGTGTGGCCAAATTTAAGTTGTCCATTTTCCTGCAGAATGTGGTGCTTATAGCAAGCATCTTGCTCAGACATCAGGTTTTGTGTTTGCCCGAATCTATACGCAGCTTGAAAAATAAATACCATGTAATGTTCTGGACAGTGAAAAGATTTATCAGTTTCTGTTTTCATCTCAGTCGTTTTTGGGCAATAGAATGCTGTTTCCCTCTTCTGACATAAGCTACCTTGATACAAAAATACACATTCCTTGCTTAAGCCAGGAAGGAAGGGGTCTTGCTGCTTTTCCCGTTTGAGTTGGGAAAAGCTCCATAGCTTGGCAGGGGTTGGATCAGGCAGAGTAAACCGTGTGAAGTTATTTGCTTGGTTTGTTTCCTGCGGCACTCGGGTGCACAATTTTAGCAACTGATGGCCATGACTTCCTGCCAGATTCGCTGCTCTTGGAGCAGGGCAGCTTAGGATGCTTTTCCACCCCAGCCAGGCTCCTGCAAGCTTTGACTTAACTCAAACGACTGGTGGTCAGAATAAGCGGATGAGATTTCAAAAATGTTCTACATAAATATATATATAGGTAGCAGCACATTTGTACTGTGACTGTAAGCTTTCTTGTTTTTCTTTCTTGCAAACTGTTATCCTCACACTCTTTAACATTATTGTTGTTTTTGTTGTTTAAAATATTTCTATGCAGCCTTTCCCATTCAGGGTTCCCAAGGCAGTAAATATTAAATTTTGTTAGATGTTTCAGACATATAAATACATTAAAAAAATGATAGAGAGATAGATAGATATAAAACATATGCACACATACATATATAGAAATGCTTAAAACAATTAACTAAAACATAATATAGGTAAAGGTAGTCTTCTGTGTAAGCATCAGATCATTACTGACTCATGGGGTGACGTCACATCCTGACATTTACCAGGCAGACTATGTTTATGGGGTGGTTTGCCATTGCCTTCCCCAGTCATCTGCACTTTACCCCCAGCAAGCTGGGTACTTATTTTACCGACCTTAGAAGGATGGGAGGTTGAGTCGACCTTGAGCCGGCTACCTGAAACCGACTTCCATAAGGTTCGAACTCAGGTCGTGAGCAGAGCTTGGACTGCAGTACTGCAGCTTCCCACTCTGCGCCACGGGTCTCTTAAAACATAATATAAGCACATAAAAATGTAAACGCATAAAACATACAAATAGGGGAGAGGGCTAATAAGAGTCAGCAAGGAACGCCGAACAAAACAGAGTCTTCACCTTTTGGGAGAAGACAGCAGTAGAGGGAGACAGACGAATCTCCCTGGGGAGGGAGTTCCAAAGTTTCAGTGCCATGACCGAGCCATTTCTCAGGTTGCCACCCAGCCAGCTTTAGATGGCAGGGACCCCTGAAGGTGACTGGTCAGGGTAGTTCACATGGGAGTAGGCGGTCCTTTACCATTTAAAAGACACCAACCCGCACACACAATTTTGCGGGCATGTTTTGTTTCAAATGAGTTCCTTCTGTATCGCCAAGGAGAACAAGCCGTGCTGCATAAAGAGGGCAGGGCTTCTTGGGACCCTGGGCATGCTGAATATTCCTCCTTGGAGAAACCACAAAGCCACAGTAGCAATTGCAATTGTATCGGACAAATGCTGTTCAATGTTTAGCTGGTGTTAGTAAGAATGAAGGAAATTAATCATGCATATAGCGGTGGGTTTAATCATAGGGTAATACAATAATTGGGTTTTACACAATAATTTTGTTTTTAGGCTGCTTTAACATATCTATATTGGGGGGCTTGAGATGATAGAAAAAGAGGTATAGAAATTTTTTTTAAAATGCTGTTTACCCATGGACCCAGTTAATTTTAAAAGGTGTTGGGCTCGGCGTTAAGAGAACATTCTGACCTGTGCAGTTCTGCGTGTCTTTTCAGGTGCTTGGTTGGATCCGCAATGGGGAGTCCATGCTAAACGCCGGCCTCATCACCGCCAGCTCACTGCAAGAGGCCGAGCAGCTGCAGCGCGAGCATGAGCAATTCCAGCATGCGATAGAGGTACAAGTGAGCGAGGCTGCAAAGTTAGATTGCAGTCCAGCAGAACGTTAAGAGTCATCCTGCTTATGCATTTGGGACACAACTTGCTAGTTGATCATACTTGGGTTATCATGGCATCATACCTCCCCCCTCAGCCCCCAGTCCATTGCTGGCTCGCCTGGCGCTGCTCTGGGCGAGTGCGGTGAAACCTCCTCCCAGCCCTGCTCTCTTGCCAGCTCACCTGGCACTACTCCGGGCGACTGCAGGAAGACCTCCCCCCCCCCCCCCAGCTCTGGCCCAGCAGCTGACGTGGCTGAAGGCAGCGGTGGCTGTGAAGAGTGTTGTCTGTGCATGCGCAGACAACACTTCTTTTAAAAAAATGGGGAGGATTTAAACCCCCAGGTTTTTTTTAATGTTCAGATTTTTCAACAGACCTAGGGGGTCCTTAAGTCTGCAGAAACATCTGTAGGGGGGCACTGTGTCCCCTATCTGCGTATTTAGGTATCTGCAGGAAGAGGGCACACTTGGGAATTAGATACAAAGATACTAGAGAGAGAGCTGCAAACTGCTAGAGATGAGGGTGGGGTGAATAGTAGGGTTAATTTCTGTTGAAGGATGAAGGAGAATTCTTGTGATTTTGTCATTCATACTTTCCTGGGACAATGTGGGACTTGGATGTAGGGAAGCGACAACCAAGCTGCTTCCAGTTACTCTTGAGTCATGCTTGGTTCCAGCGTGGTTCCAGGGGTTAAGAGTGGTGGTTTGGAGCGGTGGACTCTAACCTGGAGAACTGGGTTTGATTCCCCACACCTCCACATGCGCATCGGACCCTAATCTGGAGAACTGGATTTGATTCCCCACTCCTCCACGTGAAGCCAGCTGGATGACCTTGGCTAGTCACAGCTCTCTTAGAGCTCTCTCAGCCCCACCTACTTCACAAGGTGTCTGCTGTGGGGAGGGGGAGGGAAGGTGATTGTAAGCTGATTTGATTCTGCCTTAAGTGGTGGAGGGAGTCGGCTTATAAAAACCAACTCTTCTTCTGCTGCTGCTGCTTTAGTGTTCCTTGGTATGAGCTAATTAACTGTAAGTCAGACTTCAGGGATCCAGCATATTGCAAACATTACTGTAGGATTTGCCACATTGATGTAAGGATTTGCCACATTCCCATCCTGGGTCTGTGTGTTCTCACATGCATGTTGCGTGTCTGCCCAAATGTAAAAGTGTGTTTCCTTTTCCTGCCTCTAAGTTCTTCTAAGAGCTCATAGGATACATCTCGAGCGACATCTCTGTAACAGTTGCATGCTTTCCAGGATAATTCTCAGAGACATCCTGTGAATGCAGAACATTGCTTCCCTGACTCTCCACCTTCTAGCGACACGTGACTAGCTTATGCGCAAGTTGTAACCTTGTTACAAATAAAACATGGGCAGCCCAAGGGTGGGACACTCTCGTCATGCATCGATGAATGAAAGCAGCATGTCCTTCTGGTCATTTAATCAGAAAACGCACCAGAGCGCGCTGCAGGTGCAGCAGAAAGCCGAAGCGATGCTGCAGGCCAATCACTACGACATGGATATGATCCGCGACTGCGCGGAGAAGGTGGCCTCGCACTGGCAGCAGCTGATGCTCAAGATGGAGGACCGCCTCAAGCTCGTGAACGCTTCTGTGGCCTTTTACAAGACGTCGGAGCAGGTACTTGGCGGCGTGATTTGTTCAGGCCCTCCATGCCGTCGCTTAATGGGGAAATGGCTTCAGAGCTGGCTTTATGTGATGTTAGCCTTAAAGCCCGTATTCGCTGATTGGAGGTTAATAGAGAAAGTCAGTTCAGTTTTATGGGCTTGAGCCATTGGCTGCATTCTCATTGTTGATAACCCTGCACTGTAGTAGCATTTGTGAGTTGAATTTGTGAGATTTTCCTGTCCTTTATATAATCCCCTAGCACTTATAGGGAGCATAATCTATGTTTGTAGGAGAAATGAAAATACAGAACTTCCTGAAGGGGCTGTGTCCCACAGACAGGCTTGTCAGAAGGCTCGATTCAATGTCCGGTCTCTCCCACTTGTTCGTATAAGCCAGGGGTGTCAAACTTATTTGTTACGAGGGCTGGATATGACATAAATGTCACTTGGTGGGGTCAGGCCACATGTACCATAAAATGTAATGCCAGGCGCCAGAGATACAAACTTTATAGAAGACACAGGCAAAGCCAATTAATGATATTAATTTTTACTTAATTTTTTACTTAAAATACAAACATGCGTAACATGTCAGGCAATATCATTTGTTCCCACATGAATAAGCAAGAAGGGGTAATAATCTGTCGGCTTGATGAGTCTTTCTATCCTTTCTGTCACATCATGGATGCGTGGACCTGGTAGACAGCAGACCTCTCGAGAAGACAAGCCCGGTCGGCACACTTTAGACTCTACCCCTCTCAGTAGAGAATCCCCAATTACCAGAACACACCTCTTTCTACATTGGGGAGTGGAAGATGGAGTCCTCTCATGTGCATGAGCCTGAGAAATTTCTTTCAAGCTTTTTTTTGGCGGGGGGGGGGGAGTGGTCCAGAATTAATATCTATGGGGAGATCCTGGAACCGATTGCTGAGCAACAGAGGATCAGATTGACTCCTGAGTTTTCAACTCCTGTGTGCCACATTCTTCCATGCACCCTCCTCCTGAATTGCTTGCACCTCCATTTGTTGAGGTTCCTTACTCTCTTCCTCCTGTTGCCCCCTAAAGAGTGCTTCAAGTGTTCTGTCCATGAACTCTTCACCTTCCTTTATAAAATGGAGTGTGGATGAGTGTGCCTCAAGTCCCTGTATCTTCTCCTCCAGCAGGGCTACCAACTTACACTTGCTGCAAGTGTAATTATTGTTACCCTCTGGTAAAAATACAAACATGCCACAGACCTTGCATGTTTCAGCTTCAGCTCCCTCACTAGCCACACTGCTGTGATCCATTGCTGAAGCTGTTCAGTGACTTTCCTGCACTTCCCTGCTAGCTCTCCTGACACACTGCCTCTCAAGACACCCTCTTTAGAACTCTGGGTCCTGCAGACTCTCAGCCAGGTGCCTCAGCTTCTGCCTCTGGCAAGAGAAGCCTTCCTAATGAAGAGCTCTCAGTCCCACCCTTCAACAGCCAACAGCTGTTAACATGGTAACAAAGGTGCTGTAACGCTGGTGCCACTCACTTCCTGACCATGCGGTAGCAGAACTCACTTCCACAATAAATTGGTAATAGGGATGCAACCTCTGTTCACACAGGGAAGAGTTAAGGGTTCCTAAAACGTGCAGTGCGGAGCTGAGCCAAGTCTGACTTCTGAGGAAGCTGTCAAATCAAGTAACAGGTTTTGAGGAGCCTGTCTCCGTTGCCCCGGTTTTCGATAGCTTAGGCCTCCTGCCTCCCTCCGCCAAAGACATATAGACTCAAGTGCTTCGCCTTTTGGTTGGCAGGTGTGCAGTGTGCTGGAAAGCTTGGAGCAAGAATATAAGCGGGAAGAAGACTGGTGTGGAGGAGCTGACAAACTGGGACCCAACTCAGAAACAGATCATGTAACTCCCATGATCAGCAAGCACCTTGAACAAAAAGAGGCGTTTTTAAAGGTAACTGATGATTTTATGGCTGTTTATTGTGGGGTACAGAGGTTCGCTGTGGGAAATGGGCTCCTGTGGATATGTGAAGACCTTTGTGGTTTGAGCTCCTGTCCAGACCCCAGCCCATCTCCTGAGCTGGTCAGGACCAAGCCTATAAAAATGTGGAGACTGCCCCACTTGGAGTGTTTAGCTCCCCAAAGACACCTTTGAATCCTCTTATAAAAGAGTCAAAGCCCACCAAAGCATGACAACATATGATACAGATGGGTAGAGTCTTTTGTAAGTCCCAGGTATGAAAATGTAATCAAGTGGTTTATTACCTGCCTGCTTAGGCTGTTTTAAGAATGTAAGAAAGAACCTAAGAAAAGCCATGCTGGATCAGACCCAAGCCCATCAAGTCCACAGTTCTGTTCACATAGTGGCCAAACAGGTGCCTCTGGGAAGCCCACAAACAAGTCGACTGCATCAGCATTGTTCTGCCTGTGTTCCACAGCACCTAATAAAACAGGCACGCTCGTAAGAACATAAGAAGAGCCCTGCTGGATCAAACCCAAGCCCATCAAGTCCAGAAGTCCATCCACACAGCAGCCAAGTGCCTCTAGGAAGCCCACAAACAAGACGACTGCAGCAGCATTATCCTGCCTGTCTTCCACAGCACCTAAGATAATAGGCATGCTCATAAGAACATAAGAAAAGCCCTGCTGGATCAGATCAAGTCCAGTGGGACTGTGGGCAGTGGTTCCACTCTGAAATGGAGCTGGCGTTCTCCGCGGCACTTGGAGCTGCCTTGCCCAGGTGGTTGTTTTCCGCCCACCCCTTTCCCTTTGGTCCTGCCAATAGCAGGCTCAGAGGCAGGCTGCCGCCCTTGCTGGTCGGCGAGGGCTGATGACGTGGGCATGCTGGCACGCTCTGCCTCCAAGGCCTATTTAAGGCCTCGCTGCCCAGCAACTCGGCCTTGCTATTTCTGTTGGGGCAGTTGACTTCACTCGTGTAAATTGCCTCAGGGTCACAGCAGATGCCATGGAACAAGCAAAACAATCAGCCATCAGACGGCCAGCATTCATTTGCTGTTTTGATCATATGATGACCTCCAGTTGCTGCACTTTGGCCATAGTGTTAGTCCTCTGGTAGCAGGTTAAGATTGGACGCCATATGCTCCCAGAGGAACAACTGGTAGGCAGCCGTGATGCCTCAATAACTTGGCTATTCTCAGATTTAATGCAGCTGCAGAACAAACTTTTCAGCCTATAGCATCCATCTTCCAACCTTCTTTGTCCACCGGTGACGGATGGGATTCTTGCCTGTGTCTTGGCTGAACTTCTTCGGTAACCAGGGAAGGCCTTGGGGGTTGAGGAAAGAGGAACATGCAATTGTCTTGCTTGACCTTGTACGGACATTTCACGGACATTGGCAACACCATCTGGGCGAAACCGGCTTCCATTCTATCCAGTTTACTTGAGGTGGACAGAATGGAAGCTGGTTTCGCCCAGATGGTGTTGCCAATGTCCGTGAAATCTTCAACACGGAGAAAGCCACTGTGACTGGAGCATTGGAATAAAGAGCAGAGTGAATCCTATTCCCGCTCTGAGGGTAAGGGCATCTTGCAGCTCGGGTTATTCACACCCACTGCTCGGGGAGGCAGGACTAAAATTTTAACTTCCTGTCTCCTGGGGCGGGAATAGCCCCAGCTTCCAGTTTTCCGTCCTGCCTTGCCGGGGAGACAAGCTTATGGCAGAGCTTCTGCAAAATCTTGGATAGCGTAGGGAATACTATCTCTGTCTATCTTATCTTTGGCTAGTCTTTTTTACCTTCTACATTTACCTTCTACATTCTCCTATTCTACAAAAAAAAAAGTTTCCCCCCCTCACTCCGCTCTCAATCCCCTCTTTTTTCCCGCTGGTTGGCTGAGAATCCGGAGGGTATGGCTACTGCCGCTGCCTCTAAAGCCCGAGAGGACGACTACTTCTCTGAGGCAGATCACAACGGCGCTCTGCGCTCACAACAACGCTCAGTCGCGCTGGAACAGCCCCGCGACCCAACCAGCTATCACGTTTTAAAAATAAAAGAGCTTGCCGATTGCTACCATTTCGGACATTCGGAGAGGCGGGAGGCGCGCGATCCGGCTGCGGATCATCCCGAGACCCAGCCTGTTTCCAAAAAAGCCACTCAGAAAAGACATCATGGTGGCCGGAGTAGAAAGAGCAGGAAGAAGCTGCGACCTCTGAACGCTCCCGCTGGCGCTGCACCTGCAGACATGCCTAGCGGTAGAAGCCCGGAGAGAGAGCAGCAAGCGGGCGCCTCAAAATCTCCACAGAAAACGTCGGAGGGTAACGTAATTTCCCCTGCGGGGGGGGGGGGGGGGAGAGAGCCGCAATGATAGAGGACATAGTGGCTATGATTCAAGCCTGGGCCGCTCAGAGGCAACGTGCCCAGACTGCTCTCAGTCCCCCCTCCACTTCGGGCAGTTCTCCTATCCACCACCACAGCAGTCACTGCTGTAGTCACTTAGAAGGTCACAACTCATGGCCAACTAAGGTGGCCATGAAGTCTGCTTATCCTTGTGTGTGTGTGTAAAGTGCCGTCAAGTCGCGGCCGACTCCTGGCGACCCATTTTTGGGGTTTTCATGGCAAGAGACTAACAGAGGTGGTTTGCCATTGCCTTCCTCTGCACAGCAACCCTGGTATTCCTTGGTGGTCTCCCATCCAAATACTGACCAGGGCTGACCCTGCTTAGCTTCTGAGATCTGACAAGATCAGGCTAGCCTGGGCCATCCAGGTCAGGGCTTATCTTTACTCTCAAGAAATCCCTGGGGAAAAAGAATCTAGCTATTCTTCCGAGGGAAGTATCAGGGAAGAGGGAGAATGCCTCTCCGATGTGGAAGAAGGCGTACAGATTTGAAAAGAAGACACCCATCCCAAGGGATTTCCCCATCCTTAACATCTGCTCCAAATATGAGCAAAGATCTTCGTTTGGTGAGACTGAAGCCATACTGATTCAGCAGGCGATAGATCTGGGGGGTGGGGGGAGTTCGGATCCAATATCTGAATGGGAAGCCTCTTCCTGCCCATCAGAAATGAACTGATCCTTCTGGAAAAAGGCAGGCGGAACCAAGGGATAAGAGTGGGACTGGCGCAGAACTGAAGCCAGAGGCTGAGGATGCAGCGGCGGGGCAGCGAACAGGTCTCCCCAAGGTTGCTTTAAGGGTCATAAGGTGGGTGCCATAGAATGGAGGCAGTGTCAAAACTGACTGGAGGACCCGGTTGGGATGGAACAGGGAAGGCCTTCTCCCTCGCAGGCTAGAAATGGGAGGGACGATCAGGCAATACTTCACCTCTTGCTCCTGGAAGCGAGTAGATGGGGTTTGTGAAATTGGCAGAGGCCTCCCTCTACCACTACTGGTTCTGATACCTCAGGCTGAGGAACTACAGGAGGTATTCCAGGGTGTTTGAAGCAAGGTGGCACCGAACCCTTGTCAAGATGTGTAGATTTCATCTTGGCCTTCTTGGGAAGCAGTTCTAAAGTGTTCCTGAGCAAAACAGATGGATCAGGGGACCTGGGAAACTGTCTGTACAGATATGGGGTTGGAACCGAGCAGGTTGAAGCGACGGATTCCAACCTTGAGGAACATTTTTGCACAGCAGATGACTTTGCTGTTGGCTTACCTGAGCCCAACAGCATCCTCTCCCAAAGAGCAGCTTTGAGGCATGAGGCCCTACTAGGCCTTGCCTTGGGGGTGAACTGCTGACAATGGCAGCAGGCATATTTACATTGCCACACTCACTCAAAACAAATTAAACAAAGTATATGGGTCATTTCCATCCCACACTAGGCCTGTTCCTCTGATCCTGGAGAGAATAGGATTGCATCATGACTAATATCCATTTTGACTGGTAGCCATGGATAGCCCTCTCCTCCATGAACATGTCCACTCCCCTCTTCTAAGCCTTCCAAGTTGGCAGCCATCACCACATCCTGGGGCAGGGAATCCCACAATTTAACTGTGCCTTATTTGAAGAAATACTTCCTTTTATCTGTTTTGAATCTCTTTTGCACGGCAGGGTCCCTCAGAACTTATTTGGGTTTTGTGTCCTTTGTTTTTAGCCTTTTTCCCCAGAATGGTGTCAGTCACAAATAGGAAATCAGGACATTTTGGCTGAACTGACCTCAGCACGCATTTTCTAACACCTGAAGTGTTCTGAGAAATCCCTCAAATAAACAAACCAACCGTTTTTAAAGTTTGCAGGAAACCGAGTCCTGTAATCATGGTTGGTGGCAACTCTGGTATTCAGGTCGGGTTTGGAAATGTGATACAGTTGGAAGCAACTTTGAACCAAACTTCCAAGTGCGAATGCCTCAGATTTCTGCCCGGGAACCATCATACATGCTGAGAACTGCAGCTATCCTTTCAATATGCAAGTTCCGAGTACTTGATTTTCTGCTGTGGCTGAATACTGTAGCTTCTCATAACTAAATGCTGAATGTGGAGAAGTGAACCGCTTGTAATTCAGTAGCCCATAGCTTGATTCTCATATTGTCTTGAACTCAGTTTGTTGGCTGTGTTTCTATAGTATTTGATCCGCCTTTTTGATGAGCCAGTTTGTGCAATAAGGCTATAATCAGTTAAACTTTGACAAGTGTTTGGGGGCACATAAAGGGGGGTATCTCCTTGGTCTAAAATGGATTGCACCAGTGACTCAACCATATTTTGTTTGATTTAATTTTTTTAATTTTTTTTTTTATAAAACCCATATGACAACAGAGTTGGGGGAGAGAGCTGAGGATGAAAATAAGCAGCTGTTTTAATCTGTCGTAGTTTTCTTGCCCACCCTTTCCCTAGTTCCAGTAATGCCAAAATTAAGACTCAACCATCAAGCATGAATATCAAAGACAGCAAGTTTGAAAAGGTAGGGGTAGGTGGGGGAGCGGGAATGTCCCAGAAAGCTGAGCAAGGGAGGAGGAAAAGGTTTGTGATTTCTCAGCATAGCAAGTAAAAGCCGTCAAATCTAGTGCAGTTAGTTAATTGGAGCGGAAAGCTGAAAAAATGAGGAAGCGCAAGGACTTTGGGTTGCTTGATTGCCCATTTAATAGGAAAACAAGTTAATTTTCTTCAGTCTATTTTTAGTGCCACCAGAAAATAAGGCTTACAGGACACTTGACATAGCTTTCCCTGCAGGGAGGAATGCATTATGGACTGTTGGGCAGTTGCATTAATGATAACTTTCCGGTCCAATATATTTCCTCAGGGTAGAACCTTAACTGTTGGTTAAGAATTCCTGCTCCAAAACTAGCTTCCAGTTGAAAGTGTATGTTGAGATCTAAGCTGTTCATTTTTGGGATAAAACCGATGAAAATGTAAACAGAGTAACAGAACGATCGTGCCAAAAAGAGATACTGAAAAAGAGGTGAAATGAGCAGAAACTAATAGCTGCTGTGACTGTGAGGTTGGTGGCATAACTGATCATCTGGAAAGGGAGGCTGTCAAGATCCTTGCAACCATGCCCATACTTTTAGTAGTTTCTCTTTGTTATCCTTACATCTAAGATATGCTAGCTTGAAAGCGAAACCCACTGTGCTGTGCTACCTGTGATTAAGATTTCAGCATATCTTCGCGTACCCCTCCTGGTCTCCTCATTTGTCCAGTGGCCTCCTTGCTTGGTAGCTCCGGCAGCCAGAGGTTGGTTTCCATCCAATGCTGTTCGTACTGAAAGCCAGTGATGAGCTTGTGTTGGCAGATCATGCATTCAGCTGGCCAAGATCAGAATTTTCAGTTTTCATCCCCCTCCTTGAATACTTTGGTCTCACACCCTAGCTATCTCACCCTTAGATAACAGTCCAGTTGAGATTTTTTTGGCAGAGCCTATGTTCACTTTCTTTTTCTTCAGCATAGCAGCAAGACAACCAATGTGCAGATTCAGGATGCAAGCATGCACGTAATAAACCAGAGCCACTAATCGCAGCCAACATCCATGTTCCTGTTCAGTCTTAAGAGCAAGACAGGATGTCAATCCATGTGTGAAGTTTTCTGAAAGGGGTAGCCTACTTCTATCTCTGAATGCTGCGTCTAGAGTGGAAATGCACCAGCAGCCATCCCATTCACAGTTCATTGCAAAGCACGGTGAATGTGTTGGTGTTGGCAAGCGGCATGCAACAACATCTGTTTGAAAAACCTTGACTTGGAAGTTCTGTTTTTGTCATTGAATTACATTTACATGTAATTAAATATAATTTACATTTACATAAAGTCCAGGTGGCTAAGTATTTTGGTGAACTATTGGGAAATATAGAATGGGACAAAAAAGTCCTAATGGCAAAATTTGCCATGGCCAAATTAACACTCATAATCATTAGAAAGATTTAGATGTGGAGTGAAAATTGATGGACAGAACATTAACAATTTTAGATATGCAGATGACACCACAATAACAGCAGAAAATAGTGAAGACTGTTGATGAGGTTAAAGCAGAAAGTTCCAAAGCAGGATTAAGGCTGGACATGAAGAAGACAAAAATAATGACTACTCAGGAATTACACAAGTATAAGTTTGGCAACGAAGAAATTTGAAATAGTTAAAGACTTTCCATTCCTTGGCTCCATCGTCCAACCAAAAGGGAGACTTCAGCCCAGAAATCGGGAGGAGAATGAGTCTGGTAAGGGCAGCCATGAAGGAGCTAGAAAAGGTTCCTAAGTGTAAGGATGTGTCACTGGCGACCAAGATCAAGATAATTCGTGCCATAGTATTCCCCATTACTATGTAGGGTGTGGAAGTTGGACAATGAAGAAAGCTTGCAGGAAGAAAGTAGATTCCTTTGAAATGTGGTGTTGTAGGAGAGTTTTACAGATACCATGCACTGCCAAAAAGACAAATCAGTGGATTCTAGATCAAATCAAGCATGAACTGACCCTAGAAGTGAAACTGACTAAAGTGTGGCTATGGTACTTTGGTCACATTATGAGAAGACAGGATTCACTGGGAATGACAGTAATGCCAGGAAAAGTGGAAGGCAGCAGGAAAAGAGGCAGACCCAACAGGAGATGGACTAACTCAATAGGAAAAGCCGCGGACCTCAGTTTGGAAACCCTGAGCAAGGCTATTAACAACAGGACAATTTGGAAGTAGATCTCCATAAATCAGAAGCAAATTGACAGAACTTGACTCATGGCATGGTGCCAAGGACTGGCAGGCATGCCGATGTAGTAGCCTAGGCTGATGCCATTCCGCTTTTCTGCCTTCTCCTGCCTGTTCCCCAAGTGGGCTAAACTGGATTGGTTTGACTCAGTTATGGTGTAACCTTTCATTTGCAGCATCCGCAATGGCAGCCTCCATATAGTTTTGGTGCATGTTCACATCGATGCGTTTGTCTGGTCTCCTCTAGGCTTGCACGCTGGCCCGGCGAAACGCTGACGTCTTCCTGAAATACCTGCACCGGAATAGCGTTAACATGCCAGGGATGGTGACTCATATCAAGGCCCCTGAACAACAGGTCAAAAGTAAGGTTGCTTGATTCGCTCTACGTTTTTGGTTAATGTACTTCAGCAGAGCCGTTGGGAAGGCAGCAGTCTTAAATTAATTAAAAAGATGGGGGGGTTGGGGTTTTTTTGCCACTCAGTCAACCATTACCCAGGAAGCTTGCAACCAAGTCAATAAAGCTATAAAAGTTTTAAAAAAAGTGGCAGAATGCTTAGAATTTAATCTAAGTTTTGTCTAAGTTAATGCACCTGTGTAGTTTTTTCCAGGATTTGAACCTGGGTCTCCTAGTTCCTAGTCTGACTTTTTTTTGCATTTACAAGTTATGTATCTCTACATACAGCTTTGACTGGAGCATACCAAGATCCAAAAAAAAAAAAAATTCACACTGGGATAGACTTGGGGTAAACTTGACTGACTCCGTTCCATGTATATAAATTGGTGGGTTTTGTGTGCCGATACATCTAATGCAGTGGTTCTCAACCTGGGGGTCGGGAGCAAATTGGATATTTTAAAAACCACTTCTCATTGCTTCTTATTTTCACCTGCTAATGGTCTGTGTCTGTCCTCCTGTGTTTTTTTGCATTACCTTGAGAGCCAAGACTGTCTGTGGCTCTCTTGGGAATTCATTTATTAACTCAGTAAGTTGGTTAAATTCTTCTCTTTATTCATGCGGCAGATATCCTCAACGAACTCTTCCAGAGGGAAAACCGTGTCCTGCATTACTGGACGATGAGGAAAAGACGCCTGGACCAGTGTCAACAATATGTGGTCTTTGAAAGAAGTGCAAAACAGGTCAGGGCCTGCATTTTAAACCTCAGTGGCTCAGTGGTAGAGCATCTGCTTGGAATGCAGAAGGTCCCAGGTTCAATCCCTGGCATCTCCAGTTGAAAACAGTAGGTAGGAGGTAATGTGAAAGACCTCTGTCTGATACCCTGGAGAGCCACTACCAGTCTGAGTAGACAATACTTACTGTGATAGATAGACCAGTGATCTGTTTCAGTATAAAAAACTCACACCAAAAAGACAATGTTAACACAAGTGTATCAGTGGCTAGAAAAATAACATACAAGAAGCATTCCAGGAAACAGTCTTATGGTAACTCAATATACTATGTGACTATCAATTCCCAATGATGGCAAGCCTGAAGGAACTTGGTTTCGGCAAACACAACTCCGACAGCTGGTTGGGTTGGTCATGCGCAATGGAACAGCTGAAGGTAGCTTCAGTTACTGGCAACGAATCATGCGCAGTAAAGATATATGAAAAGAAGTTTTCCCGTCAGTGAGGGCTAGATACATCCATAGAATTATCATGAAGCCATGATGCAGATAAAAAGATCACAGAACATGGTCTCTAGATTATTTCATCACGTTTTGCTTGGGGGGCTTCCTCAGCCTAAGGAAAAAGGTGTGGAAAAGGAAACAGTGACTAATTGTAAAGACATGTAGAACATACATAAACTTTAACAATTTTAACTAATTTTAACCAATGCCGATGTTAGTGAGCAATTGAATAAATTTATCACAACTTACCAATGCTAAATCAATGTAATACAGACAATGCTGAGTTCATGCTTTCTGTAAATAGACAACCTAATTATTTTGCATGTCTCCTTAAATAAGTTTGCTGAGTCACAATTGCTTTTGTGAGGTCAGGAAATCTTCCTGTTAGAGATCCTCTGATTGATTCTTGAACTTTCGGGTCGCATTGAACTCAGCATTGTCTGTATTACATTGATTTAGCATTGGTAAGTTGTGATAAATTTATTCAATTGCTCACTAACATCGGCACTGGTTAAAATTAGTTAACATTTTTAAAACAGTTAAAATTGTTCTATGATCTTTTTATCTGCATGGCCAACCCAACCGGCCATTGGAGTTGTGTTTGCCGAAACCAAGTTCCTTCAGGCTTGCCATCTTTGGGACTTGATCGTCACATAGTATATTGAGTTACCATAAGACTGTTCCCTGGAATGTTTCTTATATGTTATTTTTCTAGCCACTGATACAGTTGTGTTAACATTGTCTTTTTGGTGTGTGTTTTTTGCACATATTTTTGTAAACAAAGTATTGTATTCTTCATATATGAACTTGGACTGTTTTCCTTTGAGTTAAGTATCAACTTATACAGCGCTAATTCCTATTTGTTGCTGATTCAATATAAGGCAGCTTCATGTGAACTGGAATTGTCATGTCTGCTTACAGTTCTTCTCCCAGTAGGCATCCAGGCAACAGCATGTCTTCTTGACACGTATTCCTTGGGTTTCAGAATATATATATTCCTCCTCTCTGTTGTGGTTACGCTGAATTCATCTGTGTATATGTGCACGCCACAAGTTTTTTTCAGATAATAAGATGGTCCTTTCAAGATTTTGCTGTATCAAGGGTAGATTTTTCAATAAATGCCCTAGATCTTTCATTTTATTAGATTTATATCTTGCCCTTTCCTGACTATAGTCAGGCTCAGATAGCTTTTGTTTAAACAAGGGATACAGTAGGCCTGAAATACAGTGATCTACTAGGTGAAAATTAGGACGTAGCTGCTGGGATCCCAAGGGACAAGAGTGACTTTCTGTTCTTGGCCCGGAACATTTCGAGGCAGGCTTTCCTAGAGTCTCCTCTTGAGATTTGGGAGCACCATCTAATGGGGAGGGGGAGGTCACTGTCTCCGTTGTGCAGAGGGGAGCCCTCTCCTGCATCCTGGCCACAAGAAGTATGTGGTTTTCTTTATCTTAAACATAGAGTCATAGAGTTGGAAGGGACCAACAGGGTCATCTAGTCCAACCCCTTCACAATGCAGGAAATTCACAACTGCCTCCCCCCCACACGCCCAGTGACTCCTACTCCCTGCCCAGAAGATGGCCAAGATGGTGTTTGGCTTTCTAAAAATAAGCTAGGAGTCCTGCGGTCTCTTGGAGACAAGCAGTTTCAATACAGCATGAGCTTTCATGGACTAGTGAGCACTCCCTCAGGTACTGTGAGTAGCTCCTCACACTCAGTCATTTTATGTTGGAGGTCTGAAAACACAGAGCTGGGTCAACGGCTCAGGAAACGCAGCAAGTTACATGAAATGAAGTGATGTAAAATTCAAATGAAATCTGGAACGGTACCGATCCCAACCAGCTATGCTACGCTAGTTCACACCTGTCATGAGCAAGGAGTCTCAGATTTCATTGCCATGCCTCACCGTTACAGGCAGGGTATTCCTGAGGGCTGGTGCGCCACATGAAACAGCCCAGGCCTTGACGGTTGTCAGGTGGGGAAGGACAACCACAAAGAACGTTGGGCAGACCCAAGGAAACACACAGGTCCATACCAGTTCTCCACTGTATCTGCAAGTTTGCAGCCTAAGTTGGGGTGGGAGCTGAGGTCCCCATCCTTCTTCCAAGCCAGAAGGGGGCAGCCAGGATCTGCAGTTTCCGAGAGCTTTGGAACGCAGAGAGAGGACTCCGTGTTTTGCCTGCATCTTAGTAGCTCAGTGATCCTCCTGTCTGTCCCCGTCCATGTCCCATACCTGAGAGAGGGTGGAGCTGTCTCTCTCTTCAGTTGGGTATAGGGAGGAGAGAGGTTTCATCAAAGGGAGAGAGAATTTATTCTATTTTCATGTCATCTTTCCTCCAAATAGCATAGGGCAATGTATATACATTGCTTAAAATAGGTAAAAATAGTAGCATACGAAATTCATCATGGTATAACTAAAATGCCCTGACCTGGATGGCCCAGGCTAGCCTGATCTCGTCAGATCTCAGAAGCTAAGCAGGGTCAACCCTGGTTAGTTCTTGGATGGGAGACCACCAAGGAATACCAGGGTTGCTGTGCAGAGGAAGGCACTGGCAAACCACTTCTGTTAGTCTCTTGCCATGAAAACCCCAAAAGGGGTCGCCATAAGTTGGCTGTGACTTTACACACACACACACACACACATAACTAAATTGCATTTTGAATATTTTTATTGTATGCTGCGAAATTTAATAAGCTAATATATATATATTTGATGTTAATCAATTAACATTATTGATTAGAAGACAAAGAAATATGTAATATAAGGCAAATGTTAACAGTTTAAAAATAGCTAAGAAAAGTCACATAAGAAGCTCAAATAAGCATATCCAATATGTATTCTCATATAGACCTAAATAATATTCAGAGATGGTAGATACAATCTGTAAGGCTTATCTGGTAATGGCCAAAAAATGTTTGTTACGTGCTACATATTATGTTAATGTTATGTTGATATGTTTTTGTTATTGTTGTTTGGAGCATATAAAAATAAAAAAATATATTTTTGTAAAAAACCAAATAGCATAGGGCAATGTCTGTGGACCCTTCCCCTATTTCATTCTCACAGCAACCTGGTGAGGTAGGCCGGGCTGAGAAATGGCTGACCCACAGGCAGCCAGTGAGCTTCACGGCAGAATGGAGATTTGAACCCATGTCTCCTTGGTTATAGTCCAGCACCTCAACTTTTATGCTATGCCTTTTTCTTTTTTGCTTTGTGATGAAGTGAACTCAGGCAGGGTTGGCAGGAGCCGGACTCTAAACTGGAGAGCCAGGTTCGATTCCCCACTCCTCCACATGAGCAGCAGATGCTAATTTGGTTTCCCCACTCCTATACATGAAGCCAGCTGGGTGACCTTAGCTAGTCACAGTTCTCTTAGAGCTCTCTCAGCCCCACTTACCTCACAAGGTGTCTGTTGTGGGGAGGGGAAGAGAAGGTGATTGTGAGCCAGTTTGTTTCTTAGAGAAACCAACTCTTCTTCTTCTCCCCCCCCCCCGTCCCTGCTGTTAAAAGTAAAATTGGGCAGCCAGCGGCCCCCCAGTCTAAGCACTTTATCACTTTATCATAGAAGGGGGGAGGTGTGTTATACCCTTTTATTCTCTCTTTTTTTAATCAAATGGGTCTTAGGAGTGGCTGTTCTGCTCTAGTGCTATCCTGCTACTCATTTTTGTAAAATTATGCATTTGAGTATTGCAGCTCCCCAGATCCAAAGTTTTTTGTGGTGGGGTTTAGCCCAGTTTAGCTGGGAGATGAAGTGGTGTGTGATTTCTGAGAACTGGTATTGAGCTTCAGCCGCAGTCTGCGGAAGCAACCAATGCTCTGCTTCTTTTAATGCAGTTCTTCAGAACATCTTCTGTTCTGCCTCTCTTGCCCGTTGAATCAAAGTGGGTTTTTCCCCCCTTCCTGGAATTAGCTTTGAATGCAGTGTTGTTATGAACTGCTTCCTGAATGGTCCCGCATTTTACAAAATCATTTACTTGGGTAGTAGTGAAAGAAATGCGGAGACAGTGACCAAAGTGTTGGAAAAGACTTTATACGGAGAAGGGGCTTCGAGATGCTTTGAAACCCTTCCTTATGAATTCCTTAGGCTCTTGAATGGATCCACGACAATGGGGAATTTTACTTATCCACCCACACTTCCACTGGTTCCAGTATCCAGCATACTCAAGAACTACTGAAAGAGCATGAAGAGTTCCAGATCACCGCAAAGGTAATTCCTCTGCCTGATGTTTGTCCAGCTCCCGGCCTTGTTTTCTCTGGACTGATGTCGGGGGTCCGTTCTGCTCGAGCAGGAGGTCTGCAGCCCTTTGCAGTTAAAAAGCCAAATTATGTCAGGATTCCAAGCAGGAGCCGGTATGTGAGAGCCTATTTGCATAACTGAAACTAGAAAACTTAATATTACTGAAGACTGACATGTTGATTAGTGATCCATAAAGTTTCTGCAAACCAAGCTGTAATTGTTGCATATCCTTTATGAGGATGCGCGGAGCCACGATGGTTCGCAGCAAGTATATGTAAGACCACCCTGTGCGATTGTTTTAGTGCACTGACATAAATCTCTGCATGAGCCTGCACTTGGATTACCAGCAGCTGTTCCCCTCTGTCGTTTCTCTTTCCTGAAAGCATCTCAGCCTGTTAGTCCTATAAAAACCTTAGTTTGCATACTAACAATTCTAGCATCCCACCTACTCTCCAATTTACTTTGGCTTATATATTTGGTTTTTGCCATTTTAAAGGGCCATGTTTGGTTCCCTGCTGAGCCACGTTAGGCTCTAGAGGCAGGGCTTGTGGGCACCTACACTAAAGGCTTTGGTGTCACTGATGGGCATCTTGTGTTCCACAGGATCCAATTGTCTGTCTTTTATTACATTCTTCAGATAATAGCCTACTGGTGGTCCCTGGCCCTAAGAGTGTGCTGCTGTCCTCGACAAGGGCCAGCCTGGTGGAATACTCTCCCGAGCAAAATCAGAGCCCTGCAGGACCTTAAAGAGTTCCGCAGGGCTCGTAAAACAGAGTTGTTCCACCAGGCCTATGGTTGAGGGCAGCGGCGGATGCTATCTGTGCTGGCCTCCTGACCTTTCCCCCCATTTCCCACCAAATCAACACACATGATCCAATGCTGAATAAGTTTCTGTGCACAGTTCATTTTGTTATAATCTTGCTTCAACGTTTTAAGTTTCGTCCATAATCATTACAAACTATATTTTCCACAACCAAGATTCCAAACTTGGTCAAGCGCACCTGCTTCCACTTCTTAGCTATTAACATTCTAGCCGTAGAAAGAAGATGCAGTATTAAACGTCAGAGGTTTAGGTAATGCTAATGTGTTATGTATGACACAGGAGACGCTTAGTGGCATAAGGTATTTCTATCCAGTGGTTTCTCTTATCCCTTTTCATACCTTGTTCCAAAAGTCCTTTATAACATTGCAGTCCCACCACCCACGGAGATAAGAACTGATATTTTTTCTGCATCTCTAACATTGACCAGAGTCAGATAGATACCATGACTCAGAGGTAGAGCATTTCTTGGTGTGCAGAAGGTCCCATGTTCAGTCTCTGGTGTCTGCACTTAAATGGATTTGCAGACACACACTCACTCACTCACACACACACACACACACACACACACACACCCGAAGCTGGAAATAAGGAGTTTCTAAACCTCTCTCTTAAACCCCCATGGGGCAGAGGGGTAAGCTGCAGTACTGCAGTCCAAGCTCTGCTCACGACCTGAGTTTTATCCCGATGGAAGTCGGTTTCAGGTAGCCAGCTCAAGGTTGATTCAGCCTTCCATCCTTCCGAGGTTGGTAAGATGAGTATCCTGCTTGCTGGGGGCAAAGTGTAGATGACTGGGGAAGGCACTGGCAAACCACCCCATAAAACAAAGTCTGCCTAGTAGACATAGTGATGTGACGTCACCCCATGGGTCAGTAATGACCCAGTGCTTGCACAGGGGATTACCCTTACCTTAAAAAAAAAACCTCTTAACTTGATTGGAAAAAAGATAGTTTTTGATCTGTCTGTATCTTATCAAAACATATTAACAACTTGTAAAAGGGGGGGAAAGTTGCATTATTTGAAAAGACCTTCCTCAACGATGGGGACGGATGGTGCATTTGCCTTCAACCATCCTGTCTCTTTTGTGTCTCCCACAGCAAACCAAAGAGAGGGTGAAGCTGTTGATACAGCTAGCAGATGGCTTTTGTGAAAAGGGGCATGCCCATGCTGCAGAGATTAAAAAATGTGTCACAGCCGTAGACAAAAGGTACCGGGACTTCTCTCTGCGCATGGAAAAATATCGGACCTCTTTAGAGAAAGCCCTGGGGATCTCTTCGGATTCCAATAAATCGGTGAGTGCCGTTGTTCTGGCAGAAGAAATGTGGCTGGCTTAATGTGACCGCTTTAGGCTTCTTATGAGGCCAGCTGCCTTCCCCCCCCCCCCCGCTGCCTCCACTAATTCTGTTGTCTTTATCTTCACTCCCCCCCCTCCCCTTTAGAGTAAAAGCCTGCAGCTAGATATAATCCCAGCCAGCGTGCCTGGGTCCGAAGTGAAATTGCGAGATGCCGCTCATGAACTTAATGAAGAAAAGAGGAAGTCTGCCCGCAGGAAAGAGTAATGCAGTTTGTTTTCCTCCCCCATAAAAATCATTGCGCGTGGTTGGGCATCATGCTTGTCATCCACCCCCTCCCAATTGGTGGTTTGTTATGTGTCTCCATGTGTTAAAAAAATACGTTGAAGCTGGAATTTGCAGGACTTCAAACTTTTTGTTCTGGCAGGAACCTATGTAAATAGTATATATTGTGTTTGTAAATGTTCCAGCTATAGAAAGAAGGAGAGGCTGCAGCAATCATAAGGCACAGAAGACACAAGTAAAAGTCTAAAGGAGACAAAATACAAGAGTACTTACTATAAGGCTACAATCCAGTGTGTTACAAACTTGCTTCTTTGTGATAGCGCTGCTCTTCCTCTTTGGCATTGCCTCATTCATATTCTTTGTTAGGTTTTCCTCCAGTGCAAAACGCCTTGTTGTGACAGGTGTAACTTTCAAAAGATGTCAGGCTTAATATCTTTCCAAACGTAAACTTACCCCCCAAAATCCAATATATGCATATTTCATGTCTCTTGTATTTGCTGTTAAAGACAGATCTTGAGAAGAGTCTCCCATTTTCCTAAACACTTGCTTTTAATAAATATTTATATACTACCTTTCCCTTCCATCCCAAAGCTGTTTACAATAATACTTTAGACACAAGTGCTGTAAAAACAACAACCCATAAACCGTATTTTTGAAACTGTACACCAGAGCTTGAAACATCTAAGAGTGTGGAAAAGCTCCATGGAACAGTTCTGTTTTGCAAGCTCTCTGGAAAGAGGGCAAAGATTAAGTGACCCCCCTCCTTCCCCCAGTCTCGTATGACAGCCTATTACAAAGAAGTGGGGCCACCACAGAAAAAGCCCTTGCACTGGCTGCAGCTGTGATCATTTCTCTCAGAGGGGACAGACAGCAGACATGGCTGAGATATAGCTATATTTTTCTATCCGCCATATGAAGCAATGACAAAACACGAGTGGGGAAACCATTTTTACAGTCTGTGTTTAATGTTAAACTCTGTTAAAAGGTAGGAGTTAGCACAAGCTCCTTGTTTTATCGAATAGCGTTCCTCTGTCTCTCTAGTCTATTGTATAGCTGCTCTCTTTTTTCTGCTTCATCTGAAACGGGATAGTATTATACTTCCTTAAACTGTTCATCTAATCATTTTCTATGATATACCCTTCCCTGTGGATTGCATCCGACCACTCTGGCTAGCTAATGGTGGTGCATTATGTCTAGAGATACAAAATTTCCAGAAAGCCATAGAAAATTTTAAATCCATGGTAAAATGGGAATTTGGGGTGGGGGTGGATTGAACTATATGCACTACTTACTCTCTTATCAAACCTAAACTAATTTTATTTCTGTAACAACATAAAATGCATCATTTATAACTTATCCAGTATACAAATTGCAATATTTGACATATTTAATTTAAAAGATTAATGCCTTTGTTTAGTACATGAAAAATTGAAAATATACGAAGAGAAACTGCAAGCTTATGTACCGTCTGCTGTCTTAGTACGTGTACCTTAATTTTTGCTATCTGCTTAGAGAGAGAGCTAAATTCTCTTTTGATCTTTTTTTCTCCCTCCTGCAAGGTAGGGCAATAAGCTATTTTTTACCCATTCTGTGGGTAAATCTGGAACAGTGTTTTGAGGGCAGGGTTGCCAGTTCCAGGTTGGGAAATACGTGGAGGTTTTTGGGGTGGAGCCTGAGGAAGGTGGGGTTTGGGGAGGGACTTCAATGCCATAGAGTCCAATTGCCAAGCGGCTATTTTCTCCCAGTGATCTGATCTCGGCTGGAGATCAGTTGTAATAGCGGGAGGTCCCCAGCTAGTACCTGGAGGTTGGCAACCCTATTTGAGGTCGAAAGGACAAGAGATGGTATGCCCACTGTTGAGAAGCAATAAAAGCCCTGCATATGCTCCCTTTATGAAGAAATGCATCTTGGATTTGAGAACTGTGTATGTCTAAAGCATGCCCACGTTGTCTTTAAAAGCATTTCACTCATTCTAAAAGAGAAAATATTTCATACAAGTTTTTTTTCCCGTGCTCTCCAAAATTTCCAGTTTTCTGTCTGGGGAAAATTGAAAAAAGACCTCAGAAAAAACCCTTTGGAATCTCTAATTATGTCAGGACAAGGCAGCACACACACCCCCGGCAGAGAAGCATCTTGTGTCCACAAAAAGCACCTTTCACCAGTGAAATGACGATTGGTAACTCTGTTAAGCAGATGCGCTTCTCTCTCTTGCTGTCTAGGTTCATTATGGCTGAGCTCATCCAGACCGAAAAGGCTTACGTGAGAGACCTTCGAGAGTGCATGGATGTAAGTGTCCGTGTCTCCCCCCACCCCCAGAATAGCTGATCTGTTTGCGTCATGTGGAATGTGGCCAGCGTGGTGTAGTGGTTAAGAGCGGTGATTTGGAGCGGTGGACTCTGATCTGGAGAACCGGGTTTGATTCCCCACTCCTCCACGTGAGTGGCCGATGCAAATCTGGGGAACTGGATTTGTTTCCCCCTCCTACACTTGGAGCCAGCTGGATGACCTTGGGCCAATCACAGTTCTCTGAACTCTCTCAGCCCCACCTACCTCACAGGTTGTCTGTTGTGGGGAGAGGAAGGGAAGGAGATTGTAAGCCGGTTTGATTCTTCATTAAGTGGGAGAGAAAGTCGGCATATAAAAACCAACTCTTCCTCTTCCCCTTCTCTGTCAAAATCTGTATGTTTGCAACGTCACTGCCAAACCGAGCAGAGCTCTGTGTTCAGCTGGCCCTGTTGGTCAACAGGATTGTATCGGAGGGCATCCACTGCTGACTAGATCTGCCTCTTGTTTTTTGGCTGTATTGAAATCCCCGTGACGGTACACGAGCATCACGTGTTACACTTCTCAGGGCCGCTGTGAATTGAATTTTGTCAGGGCTTGGTGTTTATTTTTAAGGTGATGATCCTCTGCTAATGCTTCCATTATGCGTGTCGCACATTCGAGAACCAGTTCATTCTTTGGGCAGCAGTTCCCAGGTATTGTTAAAACTAGGGGGAGCTCACGCGCCATAGCAGCTGCACAAAACAGAAATGCTTGCATTTTAAATTGTCATTGTGTGGTGCCATAAAGAACTCTGTCCGTTATCAAAGTTTGATGTGTTAAACTCTGGGAGGGGAATCTGTTGGAGAACTATGACTTTTATCTTTAAAAAAAACAACACAGTTTTTGCAATGACATTTTCACTACAAAGTTCTGTTCGTTGGAATATTTGCTTCTAGCTGGATGCTCTTCAGCAAATCTGTAACTCTCTCCCTTTTCTCTTCTTCGTTGGATCAGACCTACCTGTGGGAAATGACGAGTGGCGTTGAGGAGATCCCCCCTGGTATTGTCAACAAGGAGCATATTATCTTTGGAAACATGCAGGAGATTTATGAATTCCATAATAAGTGAGTGAGAGTAACAACAGTGCTGTCAGGTTTAACGGGTCCTGTCGCCTACATGTGAATATGTAATTTTATTTTTATTTTGTCTCTATATAAATTTATGCCAGGTATATGGCTATGGTGAGCGCATCTCGAATTTCTCTGTTTCTAATTGCCCGCTCTCCCATTTTGAATGGACTTAAGTTCATTCTTGTCCTAGAAATTACATATAAATGCCACGTGCTGGTGCATTGAAGATGGAGCGAACCGGAGACTTCTGTGTTGCAGATTGCTAGAGTCTGGCCATCTCAGTAGGGTTGCCAACTTCCAGGAGGTGGCTGGAGATCTCCCGCTATTACAGCTGATCTCCAGCCGATCAGTTCACCTGGAGAAAAATGGCCGCTTTGGCAATTGGACTCTATGGCATTGAAGTCCCTCCCCAAACCCCACCCTCCTCAGGCTCAGCCCCAAAATCTCCAGGTATTTCCCAACCTGGAACTGGCAACCCTACATCTCAGCCTTGAACTCTGAGTTGTGCTTGGTGAGCTGTGGTCACAATGTTAGAGCACTCGGTGGCACAGGCTGCTTTTCAGATTTAAATGAAACCGTACGCCATCCCTGCCCAAAATAATAAATGTTAGGGGGAAAGCCTTCCTCGCAGTTACAGACTTTTCATCTATGCCTCATGTAATAGGACCTCTGCCTTCTTGTGCTGAAAGGAGTACAATGCTTAGATACCAGTTTGACGCAATCTACCTTTTTTATAGTACAGGTTGAGTATCCCTTATCCTGACTGCTTGGGACCAGAAGTGGTCTGTATTTCGGATCTTTCCATATATTGGAATATTTTGGAATTTTTGCATATACGTAATGAGATATCTTGGGGATGGGACCCAAATTCATTTATGTTTTTATACACTTTATACACATAGCCTGGATGTAATTTTAAACAATATTTTTAATAATTTTGTGTCCATTGAACTATCAGAAGGCAAAGGTGTAACTGTCTCACCAGAATACCCATATCAGCTGTTAAACAAGAGCAACAACAAACAAACTCCCAACGGCAGGCTTTCAGCCTCCACCTACAATGCAGTGAGTACACTGTATGCTATTTTTTTAGGTGAGAGGAAACGTTGAAAGCAGGCAGTGCGGATCTTTGAGCTGGCATGCAGGCAGATCCGGACCCTTTGAGCTGGCATGCAGGCAGATCCGCGCTGCCTGCATGCCAGCTCAAAGGGTCCGGTTTTCGGGTCAGTCCAGATATGGGATGTCTGAATAAGGGATACTCTACCTGTTATCATAAAACCCCAAATTTGTCCCTGTACATTCAGCAAGCCCCAAGCCTTTTGCAGCCACACATTGCAGCTAAGCAGTCGTCTTAATGCCATGTGGCACAAACATGTTAATCTGTGGCTCTGCCTCGGTGGAGGCCATTCATGGTGGTAGGTCACACCCTACTCCCTACCCTTTGTGTTGGATGAAGTATCGGAATGGGAACCTGCAAGCAGAGATCCAGCTGCTCTCCCTCCCCGCTCCACTAGAAAAATTGTGACTTAAATATTTTGACTGCCACTGGACTGTTGGCATAATTTGGTATGACTATAATGTACTGCACCCAGTTTAGGTCACCTGCTAAAAATTTGCCAAGAGGGGTTTAATTCTTTTCCTTCTGATTCACAGTATATTCTTGAAAGAGCTCGAGAAATATGAGCAGCTACCCGAAGATGTTGGCCACTGCTTTGTTACTTGGGTAAGACAGCTTGTTTTATGCCAGGTTTTTTAAATATTGTGTGTAGTTGTACAGAAATACTGTGGGAAACCGGTTCAGAGAAATAGAAATTCTCTCTGTAGCTGCGAGGCTGAAGAAGAATGTTGCATAATATGAAATGGGAAGTTTTCTGTTAACTAAAAGAGAGAGAAGGGAATTAATATTCAGTCATGCTAGAATGTAGTTCTTCTGTGTCAGTTGTGTTTTCTGAAGTCGTTGAAGGATATGACAATGGTTACTGGCCTTAATTACTTCTTATTTAGAAGAATACATGTATCGTCTTGATTCAGAGAGCACATTTCAGTGCGCACGTAGTGGAAGACTTGATGCATTTTATCGTATTAGTGTTGGGTCCTGGCTGTCGTTTACCCATTTCTTTCACATGCTTCTACCCATATGCTTCTTTTTTTCACCCAGCTGGTCACAATAAGAAAATGATCCTTGGTGAGCTAAACTTCTGAACGTCATCTTTTGTAAGAAGCCACTGATATGTGTGTGTGTGTGTGTGTATTTTTGTAGGCAGACAAGTTCCAAATGTACGTGACGTACTGCAAAAACAAGCCGGACTCTACCCAGTTGATACTGGAGCATGCAGGTGCTTATTTTGATGTGAGTATCAGGATCCTTAGGTTTGGGTTAAATCTCTGGAGTGTGCTCACACGTGCACATAGGTGGAAGTTTATAATTAATAATACAGATTATACATTAAGAAAGGCATCTAAGCACTTCCTTTCTTCTTTTAATTGCCAGTCGGCAGACCCTCCCCCAAGGAACATCACTGTAAAGAGGTGGGCAGAATCCATGTTACTCACTTGGCATCAGTAACAAAGCATCTCTACATGTATAATCTGTATTGCAAAAAGAAATTAAAAGGCAGCTTTTATTAAATTAAAAGGCCCATCAAGTCCAGCAGTCTGTTCACACAGTGGCCAACCAGGTGTCTCCAGATAACACATTTGGGTCATTCAGTCATGGAATCAGGCTGAAAAATGTAGAAACAATCCAGAGAGCCTGCAGTGAGGCCCATGAGTCTTTTCCCACTGTTGAAATGGAAAATGCAGTTGTAAAGTTTCTGGCTTGGCTACCCTCCCTTCTAAGTCAATCTGGCACTCAGGTGTATTTTTTATTTGTTATGCAGGAGATACAGCAGCGGCATGGGCTAGCCAATTCAATCTCTTCTTACCTTATCAAACCCGTTCAGCGGATCACAAAGTATCAACTGCTGCTAAAGGTAGGTGTTGTCGTTCTTGGAATGGCCTCTGCTCATGCAAGTGAATCACGTTTTCTGTTCCGACTAAGGACTGTTTTCTGAGGGCCCTGACCGATTGGGAACGGATACCCGGGTACAAAACGCACTTGTGTTGTGTTGGTTTTAAAGAGCCCAAGTGAGAGCCAGCATGGTGTAGTGGTAGGGGTTCAGAGTGTCGGACTCTGATCTGGAGAACCGGGTTTGATTCCCCGCTCCTACACATAAGTGGTGGACTCTAATCTGGTGAACCAGGTTGGTTTCCCTGCTCCTACACATGAAGCCAGCCGGACGACCTCGGGCTAGTCACAGCTCTCTCTGAGCTCTCTCAGCCCCACCTACCTCACAAGGTGTCTGTTGTGGGCAGAGGAAGGGAAGGCGATGGTAAGCTGGTTTGATTCTCTTTTAAAAAGGTAGAGAAAATCAACATATAAATAATCCCCTCTTCTTCTACTTGTCTGGGCTTTCATGACAGCAGTGGCTTCCAGAACGTGGAATATAAAAGGTTACCACAGGTGCAATTGGACCATGCAAAATGTTTTATAGTACCACATCACTGATGTGATGTCATCTCTGAGCCCATTCACGCGTTCCGCTCTTGTGGTCATCCACCCAAAGGCAGCTGGCTCTGCACACTAGGCAGCCAGCAAGATCACTGTGCACAACTCCAGTGCTTCGTGGGGAGGCCGTTAGGCGCCCATATCCATGCCGCTGGATGCGCAACCCAAGGGAGTGGTGTCATTGGAATTCTTCCCATATGTCCTGAGCCCCTGAAGTCAACTGCAGCGAGCATTTATTAGGCTCACCTTGCCTCTGGTAGAGATAAGTGTGGCTGCTGAAGTCTCAGGTGTGTTAGGTCAGTCATCTGAAAAGAAGCATATTTCAATAATCGTGTGGGGAGGGGGTGGTCCTCTTTGTTCTTATTCAGCTTGCATTATTCATGTGTCAGCTTTTACCACTGGCTTACCATCTTAGCCCTGCCCCCTGCCACACTTCTTCCTGGGTTTTAATTAAAAATGCTGCCTATCTTCCAATTTTCTTGCTCTCTGTAGTCTGCAGTGAAGTGGCACGTCTTGATTACATGCTTCAGAGAGCAAAAGGTTTCTGCGCACCTGCTTAGTAGAGTTCCAAGGGACCAAAAAGCTTATTAAAAGCAATTAAAGGAGACTTGACAGATGGCAGAAGGTGTGTATGAATAACTATGGGAAACCCTAGAGAGCCGACACATGAATGAAATCATTACAGAACAAAATGTCTGAAGTCCGTGCAAGTTCCCTGTATCCCGTTAAGCATACTTGATTTGTCATCTTTGTGTACTTTTTAAAATATTCCAGTAAAAACCAAAGCACTCCAGGTCATATGGTAATGGGATGTTTGAGTTTTTACCAGGGTAGATTGAAAAAAGCCATCAAGAAAATGCTAATGTTCTTTAAACTATACCCGCTGAAGCTCTGCGCTGGTAAAATTTGCACACTTTATGATAAAAGCGAAACGGTGGGCCGGGGTGGAATCCTAAACTGCAGAAGGGCTGTAAGACTCCAGACTTCTGGAGTTTACACATCATCTCGCCCCGTCTCCCCAGTCCGTAGTCAAGGACCAGTCTTAAAGCTGACCCCTTATTGCTGGCTCTTACTGAAGTACCCAGTGTTAGCCCCC
This sequence comes from Euleptes europaea, assembly GCF_029931775.1. Lineage (NCBI taxonomy): Eukaryota > Metazoa > Chordata > Lepidosauria > Squamata > Sphaerodactylidae > Euleptes > Euleptes europaea. The sequence continues at coordinate 83,595,869 of NC_079319.1, forward strand.
ACCCCACCCCCCAGGTAGAAGAGGGGTTGGCAGAGAAGGCTCATGCTTTACTGAGCAACCTTTCAGCATAAGAACATAAGGAAAGCCCTGTGGGATCAGACCAAGGTCTATCAAGTCCAGCAGTCTGTCCACACAGTGGCCAACCAGGTGCCTCTAGGAAGCCACAAACAAGACGACTGCAGCAGCACCATCCTGCCTGTGTTCCACCGCACCCAAAATAATAGGCATGCTCCTCTGATACTAGAGAGAGTAGGTATGCAGCATGACTAGTATCCATTCTAACTAACAGCCATGAATACCCCTCTCCTCCATGAATATGTCCACTCCCCACATCCTGGGGCAGGGAGATCCACAATTTAACGATGTATTGTGTGAAGAAGTACTTTTATCTGTTTTGAATCTCTCACCCTCCAGCTTCAGCAGATGACCCTACTGCATTCTAGTATTATGAAAGAGGGAGAAAAGCTTCTCCCTATCCACTCTCTCCAAAACCATGCGTAATTGTATAGACCTCTATCATGTCTCCCCTCAGCCGCCTTCTTTCCAAGCTAAACAGCCCTAAGCATTTTAACCGCTCCTCATAGGGCAGTTGCTCTAGTCCCCTGATCATTTTGGTTGCTCTTTTCTGCACCTTCTCAAGCTCTGCAATATCCTTTTTTAGGTGTGGTGACCAGAACTGTACACAGTATTCCAAGTGTGGTCTCACCATAGATTTATACAAGGGCAGTATGATATCAGCAGTTTTATTCTCTATGCCTCGTCTAATTATGGCCAGCATTTTTTACAGCAGCCACACACTGGGTTGACATCTTCATTGAGCTATTCACTACCACCCCAAGATCCCTTTCTTGGTCTGTTGCTGCCAGCACAGATCCCATCAGTGTATATGTGAAGTTGGGATTTTTTGTTCCAATATGCATCACTTTACGCTTACTCACATTGAATCACATCTGCCATTTTAATGCCCATTCTTCCAGTATGCAGAGATCCTTCTGGAGCTCTTCACAGTCCGATTTCGTTTTAACCACCCTAAATAATTTGGTGTCATCTGCAAACTTGGCTACTTCACTGTTTAACCTCAACTCCAGGTCATTGATGAACAGGTTGAAAAGCTCCGGTCCCAACACAGATCCCTGAGGCACCCCACTGCTCACATCCCGCCATTGTGAGAACTGACCATTGATTCCTACTCTCTGCTTCCTATTTTTCAGCCAGCTCTCAATGCAGAAGAGGACGTGTCCTCTTATCCCGTGGCTATGAAGTTTGCTTAATAGTCTTTGGTGGGGGACTTTTACCCTGGCTTTCTCCCCCGTGGGGACCCAAAGCAGCTACCATTGTTCCCCTCTTCTCCATTTTATCGCCTTGTGATGTAGGTTAGGCTTAGAGTGTGACTGGCCCAAGGTCATCCAGCAAGCTTCCGTGGCAGAGTGGGGATTCGAATCTGGGATTCCCAGATCCTAATCTGATACTCTAACCACTACACTGGCGTTGATGCTTTTCTTTCTTGGTAGAGGTTATAGTCAGCCGTTCTGAAAGACATGGAGAGGGGAGAACACTGTCAAGTTGAACATTATCTGTTAAAAATCTCAAACAGTAAGTGCTGACAGAGCCTCTGGCTATAGCCGTCCCCTGCTTTGCTGGAGGGGGGGCGTTCACCAGTGTGTCTTCTCTTGCAAGCCTTTGTGAGAGAAAGGGGGAGGTCTGATGATGGTTGTGGTGTTTTCACAGGAGCTGCTCACTTGCTGTGAGGAAGGTAAAGGTGAGATCAAAGATGGCTTGGAGGTGATGCTTAGTGTGCCAAAGCGAGCCAATGATGCGATGCATCTCAGCATGCTGGAAGGTAGGATTCGGCCTCATCCCTTTTCCCTGTACCATGTTGTTACGAAATCCTGCGTCTTAAGGCAGGCTCAGAAACAGCCGCTTACCTGGTTGACTGGCGGCCAGTGACAGTTGCCTCTATAGGGCTGGGAGGCGACACGTCAGTAAACTGAAAACTCTTTGCTCTTTTTTTTTGTTCGTTTTTTAGACCATCCAAGTATTTATCTATTTATTTTATTACATTTTTACTCCACCCTCCCCAGCCAAAGGCCAGGCTCAGGGCGGCTCTCAGGAATACCATGTATGATAAAAGCAGAATAAAAACATTAAAATGATAGTTAAAGTAACCCAATACAGTTCTGATAAGTAAGGGCAAAGATGCCCAATGGTGCCAAAAAAGCGAATATCCTGCTGCAGCCGGGTGAGCAGGTGAACAAATCCCAGGGTAGTCTAAAACAAAGGCAGTGGAGGAGAGATCAGCGAGGGGGGGTGTTAGGGAGGTCAATATTTATTGATGAGCTAGTACAAAATTAGTGTAGGCTAGTACTTTTTCTCAATGAACATAAGGTTAGTATAAAGGAATAGATCTGAAATTATATGTGTGTATAACCTTCCTTCTAGTTGTTGTTTGTTGGTTTTTCTTCATACCAGAATACCGGCCTGGACTCTCAGACATCCATAGCTGTTTATGAATGACTGTTTCCCACATGGCCGCTGCTTCTAACTATATGGGGCAACTCAGATTACATTTTAACATTTGGTCTTGCGCTAAAGGGAACTTAACGGCCTCCCCTGATATTCCCTCACTTCAGAGGAGTTCATGGGGCCAGAAACGGTTGGGATATGTCGTTCGTACCAATTACGGCAGCCGGCATCCTTCAGCAGTATTTTTAAGTTTAGAATCTTTTTAATTACAGTGGCATCTACCATACTCAGTGCGGTGATCATAAGTAACTTTTTTCTTCAGTTAGTTCATAACATATGCTGACATGGTTTTAACGAATTGCCATCATGTGCCTCTTGGATTATTGAGAAACATTTTACTGTATGCTCTGCAAACACTGGGATATTTATGTATGTAAGAGTTGATGGGAGTGTCGCTAACTATTTGATTAAACAGAATTGTTGGAGTGAGCACAAAATCTAGTGTTTGCTGCTGTCTTGTCGGGAAACATGTGGGCAAGCTCTGTGGAATATTCCAGTATTTACACAAAAATCAATCTTTTAAACAAGACCTGGTCATCATATTCAAAGATGACATGTTGATGTTGCAAGTGAAAGCGTTTCCTTTTAGACACTGATCGGTGACCCACCTGAGCAAACTGTTGATATTTGCATCTTTTGATGGATTGAACTGTAGAACTTAGTTAAGAGAGTCGTTTTTCATTGCCATATCTAATTTTCAGATTTGGGAGGAAAAGATGGGAATGATCAGTAGCTAATATTCTTCTTCTCCTTCTTCTTCTCCTCCCTCTTCTTCTTCTTCTCCTTCTCCTCTCTGTGCATATGTATATATAATACATTTTAAATGAAATAAAATTGAATTGTGTTTATGAGGTGGAGACATTTTTAACTTCATATCTGAGCTGAGACTAAAACTTGTTCTAATTTTGGTTGGGAATGGCTTTGGGGTCTTAACTCTGTAACCACCAAGAGCCTGTGAAATGCAATATTTGATCTTGGGACTTCACCAGAATAAAGGTTTCTTAGACTTAAAGCAAAAACAGAAATGAGGATCTCTTGGGAAACTGTTTTTTGAAACTCTTAAGAAACACAATATGCCAAATTTTGAGCAATTTTCTGTCTTGGTTTAAAATGAACCATAGCAGACACATGTATGCCTTCCAAAATTGTATCTGAAGAAGTGAGCTGTGGCTCATGAAAGCTCATACCCTGCCAGAAATGTTGTTAGTCTTTAAGGTGATACTGGAGTCTTGCTCTTATCTACTTCCAAATATGTAGCTGGTGTAGCGTTTTGCTCAGAAGGTTAAGCAAAATTAAGAATATGAGGAGAACCCTGCTGGTTTAGACCAGGGATCAAACTTTCCCAGCAGTTTGTTTCTGGCATCCAGTCAGCCACTGTTTTGAGGAAGCTGAGAAGCCAGGCAGGAAGGCCCTGCTGCTTGTCCCTGGCAGTTGATCTGCCGTGGCGCACCATCCCCAAGCATGGCGCTTCCATCTAGCTGCCACTGCTGATGGTCATTGTGAGACCTCTCCTCCATGAATTGGCCTAACCTCCTTTCAAAGCTATCTGAGCCCATAGCTGTCATACCATCTTCCTGTAATCAGATGCTCTATGTGACTCGTGTGTGAAGAAGCCTTTGAGGGGGGTTCTGCTTAGCAAAAGTGTGTTAAGAATGAGGCTTGTGTGTGTGTTTGTCAACTCAATACAGATAGGCATGGAGAAAAATGTCCTGTCCCCTCAATAATTGGTACTGTTGGATGTTCTTTACCAGATGATGTTGTTTTCTTCCATGCCATGAAAAGCTTTCAGCTGCTGGCTCCCACTCAAACTGTATTAAAGGCACAGGACATGGTGTAGTGGTTAAGAGCGATGGTTTGGAGCGGTGGACTCTGATCTGGAGAACCGGGTTGGTTTCCCTACTCCTCCACATGAAGCCAGCTGGGTGACCTTGGGCCAGTCACAGCTCTCTCCGAACTCTCTCAGCCCCACCTGCCTCACAAGGTGTCTGTTGTAGGGAGAGAAAGGGAAGGAGATTGTAAGCAGCTTTGAGACTCCTTAAAGGTAGAGGAAATTAGCATATAAAAACCAACTCTTCTTCTCCTCCTCCTCCAGGCCTCTTGGTAACCCTGATTGTGGACTAAAAACTAACCCTGATTAATCAGGGTTAGTTTTTAGCCTGAATTCCTCAGCGCTCCTGGTGGTTATCAGGGTGCAGCTGCATTTTTCAGAGCAGGGAGGCCAGAAGGGCCCAGGCACCCTGATGGGGGAGATGGAAGACGGAAGAGGGCCTGCCCCTGGCCAATTCCCCCCAAGTGACAAAAGTAACCTAGCATTTGTTTCAAAAGTCACAGGCAACTGAAGCAATCAGCACATAGTTGAAATCAGTGTCAACGTCTTTTATGAATCCGGATCTTCTACGGGCTTAATTGGTTGACTTAAATATTTAAAGCCCCTTGGGTAAGAGAGATTGAATAAAGAAAAGTTATTCATAAAAGCCAAACTTGCCATATTCTTAAGAGAACTTGCCTTTCAACGTTTTCAGGAAATTTCAGTGAAGTTTTGTAATAAATAAATTAGATTTCGTTGGTCATCAGTTAAAAGCTGAGGAACAGACTGAACTGTTTTTAATAAGTGCTGGCACTGCTGTAAAGCGATATATTGAGACAGTGGTTTTCCAACTCGGTGTCTTTAGGAACTGCTTCCGGGTGTATTTATCGGCTGAGGATTCAAAATCCCAGCATGTCGCAAAGGGTTCCGGGACATGTTCAGGGCCTCATATGGCTTATTGGGCTTTACCACTTCCTTACTGAGCTGTGACCGAGCCTGCTACCAGCCCTCTGTTGCATATTGTAAGGGAAGATGGATAAAGCCATAACTGAGGCAGACTGTTGTCTGCTACTGATCTTCTCAGTGAAGGGACTTCCAAAAAGCCTCTGAGGAACCAAGGAAGTTCCCTAAAACACAGTTTAAAAACTTACCCTCTCAAAAGATTGTTGACAGCTTTTGTTTAAGTTTTCTCTTTTCCCCCTGAATGCTTTTTTTTTTTTTTTTTGGCTTTGTATTCTGAATTGTTCCAACTTGTTTCCTAGGTTTTGATGAGAACATTGAATCTCAGGGAGAGCTCATCCTTCAGGAATCCTTCCAAGTGTGGGACCCTAAAACGCTGATTCGGAAGGGTCGCGAGAGACATCTTTTCCTCTTCGAGATGTCGCTGGTCTTCAGCAAAGAAGTGAAGGACTCGAGTGGGAGGAGCAAGTACATCTATAAGAGCAAACTGTTTGTAAGTTTGAGGGATTGCAATTAAGACAAGTAAGACTCAGCCAGTTCTAGCTATAAATGACAAGCAGATGTGTTAATCTGTTGTCGCCGGATATGTAGGAAACTTTAAAACATAATGAATTACTATTCTTCCAGGATTCTTTTCCAGCTAGCAAAGCAAAGAAAGCCATTGTTTGATTTAAAGGTCCCATGAAGTTTGGCTTTGACTAGTGTCGAGCTGCCGTTGATGCCTGGTGATCGAAGTTGCCAAACCCACAGATGGTTGAAGGGGCCGGTTTGCTGGCAGGGTCCTTGTTCCTTGCTTGAGCTTGACAAAGGCAGGCTGGCCCAGCTGTTATTTGGTCTTGGCTGGAAATATGCATCTTCTGTGCTCCCGTTTCCAATTGCAGATGTACGTGGTGCAGTGGTTAAGAGTGATGGTTTGGAGCGGTGGATTCTGATCTGGAGAACCGGGTTTGATTCCCCACTCCTCCACATGAGCAGTGGACTGTAATCTGGTGAACTGGGTTGGTTTCCCCACTCCTACAGATGAAGCCAGCTGGGTGACCTTGGGCTAGTCACAGCTGTCTTGGAACTCTCTCAGCCCCACCTACCTCACAGGGTGCCTGTTGCGGGGAGGGGAAGGGAAGGTGATTGTAAGCCGGTTTGATTCGTCCTTAAGTGGTAGAGAAAGTCAGCATATAAAAACCAACTCTTCTTCTTCTGAATAAATGAAGGGATATGTTTGGTGGAATTTGGGTGCTAATGCGGGTGGCTTATTTTTCTGGCAGTATCGTTAGGCTTTTTACAAGTGTGTGACTGTTGGAAATGCAACTGGTGAGACTTCCTCATGTCTCCCAAAGTACTGCTTGGGGGGAAATGGATACCTGCCTTAGTCTTGATCTAATGAGCTAACTTTGGGGTGCTTTGGAGGTTCTCGATAACAACTCTTTCATTTAATGCTTTGTTCACATTATACATTTTGCAGACAGAAATGGGAAACTGTTAACAGAGCAAAATTAGTTGCCGGGCGGGGGGGGGGGGGAGCTCCCTTTGCACAGCTCTTGACAACTCCGATAAAAATGGCAGTTAGCCTTGAGGAAGGGCTCTCGTGATGTCCCGTATAGGTAGCCCTTTCAAAGATGTATTAGCTTTAAAAGAGAGTTAGCATGGCAGAGTGGTTTAGAGCGGTGGACTCTAATCTGGAGAACCAGGATGGTTTCCCCACTCTTCCACATGAAGCCAGCTGGGTGGCCTTGGACTAGTCACAGTTCTCTCAGAACTCTCAGCCCCACCGACCTCACAAGGGGTCTGTTTGAGACTCCTTAAAAAGGTAGAGAAAAGTGTGGTATAAAAGCCAGCCTTCTTATATTTCATTAAGGAGGCGCAACATAAGTTGACATAATTAAAGGGATTGAAATTTCCTTAATATTACATTGGGTGACCTGAGAAGTGGACAAGTAATTGATGAGACTTATCCCCTGCAGAGCTAGTAAATGAAGTTATTAGATGTGCTTAGAAACCAGGATGTGGTTACTGGAGTGCAGTGAAGCCCCCATCTCGATCAGTCGCACATACGCCCCGACCGTTCCTCCACCATGACCTAGAAACCGGCCCCGGTAGACGGAGGAACACCTCCGGGGCACAGACTGCCAGTCACATCAATTTGTATGGTAGCTTATGATTGACGCAACTGAAAATGATAGCTTTTGTCCTAAACCAGAGTTTGACCCAGGGTTTTCAGAGATGAGGAGTCACAAAGACGTATTCCATGGAACCATGTAAAGGGAGAGCAAATCTGGAAGTGACATAAATAGCAGCCTGCTGGGACAAAATCCAGATGTATCAGCTTTGGCTTTCAGTGTTATTCCAGTGTTCTGCTTCTTGTCCAGCATTGCTGATATCCTCCCCTTGCTTCGTGCAAAGTTAAGATGCTGACTTACTTTACTCCTCAATATCCTTTTTGACATCTGAAACAGAATGCAGAGGGGAAGTAAAAGTCAAGAAGCGTCAAGATGGGGCCTTGGAAATGTTCTGCAAAATATTAGTGTTATGATGGGCCCTGCAGAATGCCAACTGGTTGTCATCTCATCCCGTCTTACCCGTGGAGGCTGCTGTTGAAGCAGAACAAAGCAGAATCACATGAACACATGAAGATGCCTTATACTGAATCAGACCCTGGGTCCATCAAAGTCAGTATTTACACAGACCAGCAGTAGCTCTCCAGGGTCTCAGGTGGAGGTCTTTCACACCTATTTGCCTAGTCCCTTTAACTGGAGATGCTGGGGATTGAACTTGGGACCTTCTGTATGCCAAGCAAATGCTCTACCACTGAGCCACGGCCCCTCCCTAGAACACATCAAGCTGACTTATACTGAATCAGACCCTTGGTCCGTTAGAGTCAGTATTGTCTACACCAGGGGTGGGGAACCTCTGGACCCGCGGAATCATTTCATCCGGCCCCCGGCCCACCTGCAGAGGGCCACCTGCCAAGCCCCTCCCCACTTGAACCCCCGGCTGGTGTGCGCTTCCCGAGCGGCTGCTGGAGGGCCCCCTGGCCAGCCCCTCCCCGCTGGATCTCCCAGCTGGCGCGTGCTTCCTGCGCAGCAGCCAGAGGGACCCCTGCCAAGCCCCTCCCCGCTTGAACCTTCAGCTGGCACGCGCTTCCCAAGCGCCCGCCAAAGGGCCCTCTGGCCAGCCCCTCCCCACTGGATCTCCCGGCTGGCGTGGGCTTCCCGCGCTGTAACCAAAGCCCCCCTGCCAAGCCCCTCCCCACTTGAACCTTCAGCTGGCGTGCGCTTCCCGCGCACCTGCCAAAGGGCCCCCTGGCCACCCCCTCCCGGCTGGCGCACACTTCCTGCGCGGCAGCCTGAGGGCCCCCTGGCCAGCCCCTCCCTGCTGGATCTCTCGGCTGGCGCTCTTCAGTAGAGCGTCTTGGGAGGGACTGTGGATCAGTGGCAGAGCATCTGCTTGGGAGGGGCTGTGGATCAGGGGTAGAGCATCTGCTTGGGAGGGGCTGTGGATCAGGGGTAGAGCATCTCCTTGGCAGGGGCTGTGGATCGGGGAGAGCATCTGCTTGGGAGGTGCTGTGGATCAGTGGCAGAGCATCTCCTTGGGAGGGGCTGTGGATCAGAGGGAGAGCATCTGCTTGGGAGGTGCTGTGGATCATGGGGAGAGCATCTCCTTGGGAGGGGCTGTGGATCAGGGGGAGAGCATCTCCTTGGGAGGTGCTGTGGATCAGTGGGAGAGCATCTCCTTGGGAGGGGCTGTGGATCAGGGGGAGAGCATCTGCTTGGGAGGGGCTGTGGATCAGGGGGAGAGCATCTGCTTGGGAGGGGCTGTGGATCAGGGGTAGAGCATCTCCTTGGCAGGGGCTGTGGATCGGGGAGAGCATCTGCTTGGGAGGTGCTGTGGATCAGTGGCAGAGCATCTCCTTGGGAGGGGCTGTGGATCAGAGGGAGAGCATCTGCTTGGGAGGTGCTGTGGATCATGGGGAGAGCATCTCCTTGGGAGGGGCTGTGGATCAGGGGGAGAGCATCTGCTTGGGAGGTGCTGTGGATCATGGGGAGAGCATCTCCTTGGGAGGGGCTGTGGATCAGGGGGAGAGCATCTCCTTGGGAGGTGCTGTGGATCAGTGGGAGAGCATCTCCTTGGGAGGGGCTGTGGATCAGGGGGAGAGCATCTGCTTGGGAGGGGCTGTGGATCAGGGGGAGAGCATCTGCTTGGGAGGGGCTGTGGATCAGGGGGAGAGCATCTCCTTGGGAGGTGCTGTGGATCAGTGGGAGAGCATCTCCTTGGGAGGGGCTGTGGATCAGGGGGAGAGCATCTGCTTGGGAGGGGCTGTGGATCAGGGGGAGAGCATCTCCTTGGGAGGTGCTGTGGATCAGTGGGAGAGCATCTCCTTGGGAGGGGCTGTGGATCAGGGGGAGAGCATCTGCTTGGGAGGGGCTGTGGATCAGTGGCAGAGCATCTCCTTGGCAGGGGCTGTGGATCAGGGGGAGAGCATCTCCTTGGCAGGGGCTGTAGATCGGGGGGGAGGGGGGAGGATCTCCTTGGCAGGGGCTGTGGATCAGAGGGAGTTCAATCCACGACATTGCTGGCTCGGGCAAGAAATGAACAGAAGTGGGTTGCCTTTTCCTTTCTCTGCATAACGACTCTGGTATTCCTTGGTGGTCTCATATCTAAGTACTAACCAGGGCTGACCTTGCTTAGCTTTTGAGATCTGATGAGATCAGGCTGGGCTGGGCCATCCAAGTCAAGTTCCAGGCAGCATGTAAAATTTCTCAATAAACAAAATGTACTTCATAGTTTCTCTGGGCCAAAATGGGTAGGTTGCCAGTAGGTTAAGATCCTAGACATCTGCAGGACAAACCTGCTGACACTTTCCAATGAGTAAGCTCTGCTGACTGGACTTGAGTAGGATTTAGAGTAGACTTGCGTAAGATTGCACTGCTGATTACTTTTTGTTTTATATATATATACATTTTATATATATAAATTTTGTATGGCCCCCGAATAAAGTCCAAGATATCCAAATGGCCCTTGGCAAAAAAAAGGTTCCCCACCCCTGGTCTACACAGACCAGCAGTGGCTCTCCAGGGTCTCAGGCAGAGTTCTTTCACATCACCTACTTGCCTAGTCCCTTTAACTGGAGATGCCGGGGGATTGAACCTGGGACCTTCTGCATGCCAAGCAGATGCTGTGCCACTGAGCCACAGCCCTTCTCCACAGTCCAGTTACTGAAATTCATTGCTACCCCTGCGACCATCATAAAGTAACTGCTACCACTTGCTAGTGTATCTATTATTAGGATACTGAAACTAGCAACTGAAAATATTTTAGATCAGAGATCCATACCATGTTTGCTGGATCCTGACTTCTCAGCTTTCTAACCTCTCTCCAGTCAGCCCATTCAAAAATAGAGAAGAAGAGTTGGTTTTTATATGCCGACTTTCTCTACCACTTAAGGAAGAATCAAACCAGCTTACAATCACCTTCCCTTCCACTCTCCACAACAGACACCCTGTGAGGTAGGTGGGGCTGAGAGAGTGTGACTGGCCCAAGGTCACCCAGCTGGCTTCATGTAGAGGAGTGGGGAATCCAACCCGGTTCACCAGATTAGTGTCTGCCGCTCATTTGGAGGTGTGGGGAATCAAACCCGATTCTCCGGATCAGAGTCCACTGCTCCAGACCACCGTTCTTAACCACTACACCACGCTGGCAGAGATGACCAGGTTTGCTAAGGTTTCTGCCATTTTCCCCCCTCCTGTGTTTTCACTCCATTGATCCCTTATTGAAGTGTTGATGACCGTGTTATCGTTGTTATTTTCTTTTTTCCTATATTTTTTTCCCGACCCAAATCTAGTTATCCAATGGGATATGCACAAATTCTTGTTCTATACTGAAAGATGATGTATCAACGTCCGGATATAACCAAGCCTTTGTCTGTTCTATTTTAGCGGCCAAATAATACAAGTCGAAATTCGGTAGCTGAATCCTCCTTTATCTTTTGTTTCATACATATTATTGCTTTTTATTCTTGCTCTTTTCTTTTGCCAAATAAATTTGTTACAACTTTGTTGCCATTCATTGATTATTTTCCTTGGGATTTCTACAGATTTTGACCCAAACTGGAAGAGAACAAGGGAGGGGAGAACCAAGATTTATTCATAAAATCTGCCACCATATACTTTTGCAGTCACCCTTAACCAACAGTACAGCAAAACCATCAGACAGTTTGTGGCAAACTGAGCTTTTTATTTAGAACCATATCAGAGTAGAAATTAGGCATGTGCTTAGTATTAAGTGATATCGGTAAAAGGGGGAAAGCGACTGAAGGTTAGCCGTTGGAAAATAGGCAAAAAATAATAATGCTTGTCTATTGTGAAGCCCATGGGGGACTTTGTACAGTTGTCATCTATTTTGATATCTGGTTATGTACTTTTCTGACCAAAAGTGGAGTCTCAGTTTTTAAATCATCCAAAAATAGCTTCCCTGTACTCAGTTTTTTCCTGATTTTTCAGACCTCAGAATTGGGTGTCACAGAGCACGTGGAAGGAGATCCTTGCAAATTTGCACTGTGGGTTGGAAGAACTCCTACTTCAGACAACAAAATTGTGCTGAAGGTAATTCTGATTTACTACTATTCTTTTGTGTAAAAGTTTTGAGTTGTTATTCTTGAATAGACTTGTAATGTATGCTGCCTTGAACAGAATATATGTAGCATAAACAGGTCCCAACCACTGAATCTAAATGCTAGTTGTAAGGAGTTTTGAAACAGCTTTTTTGTGAGACGGCTTTCATGTGTCTTGCTGTTCTCACAATTTCTGGTTTGTGGCAGAATTAATTGAACTGTTCTGTGGGCTGGTTCACATTGCTTACTATGAAGGTGTTGTATGAGCAACAACAAAAGAGGGTGGGGGGGAACCAAATGGAACTCAACCAGAGTACTGATTCCAAACCGAAGAGGTTGAGGTGAAAAATGCTAAAATTACAAATATATAAATTTTAATAAGGTGCACATTCAAGTTAAAAACATAGGCCTCTAGCATAGGCAAAACATTCACATTCAGTGTATACAAACATGAACACCTGCGATGTACAATCTTACATTGACCAAAGTAGGATCCAAAAAAGGACCAGACGCGTTTTGGCCTCAGAAGGCCTTCCTCTGTGGTCAGTAATATAGTTATAATTTAGCACACATCCTGATAATATAATTATATCATAAAGAACAGTAAAAAAATGTATAAAAGCCCTTCTAGTATAGTGAAGCTCCCTGTATGTGTATTTATTTCTTACATACTAGAACGTGGCTTCCATGTCTCACCTTCTGTTGCATGTTGGGCTCTTAAGGATGTGTATACATCAAGCAGTGTAATAGGTCAAGTGTTGTATGAGCAGCATAATATCAGAACCTTCCAACAGAATCCTTTGAATACAGGGTATTCCCCAAAATTTGGGAATATGGGCTTATGGCGCATCTAGGAACATGCAGTATATTTGTTTGATGCCTCCTTTGCCCTCAACAGAGAGCATATGCGGAGAAATTTGAATTGCTTTGCAACCATTTCAGTGAAGAAAATTTTGCAGATACTACCCATTGGCATAATACTGCCAGTTAATAGGACCAGGTTTGCTCATCCATACCTTGTGAAGAGACCTCTCCTTTAAAAAAAAAAAAAAAATCTGTCCTTGTATCACAACAACTTGCTTGGTTTATTTTGAAGGCTTCCAGTATTGAGAACAAACAGGACTGGATCAAGCACATCAGAGAGGTAATACAGGAAAGGACAATTCATCTCAAAGGAGCCTTAAAGGAGCCTATTCACATCCCCAAAACTGCACCAACGACGAAACAGAAGGGAAGAAGGTTAGTGGGATCCCGGGGCAACTGCAAATAATGGCAAGACACCAATTTCTGTTGTGAATCTTAATGGGGGGGGGGCAGAAAATTCTTGGGAAACAATGGTTGTTTACGCATGGATACTTTCACTTACGTTCGACCCTGGTCTGTCTTGGTTGTTCCTTGGAGTTCTGCATGAGTTTTCCATCCATTAGAGATGACCTCGCTGCCAGCCCTCACAATGTCCGGGTCTTCCCGTTCCTCTGTTAACCCGATTCTTCCCTCTCCCCTGAGCTCAGCCCGGGTGAAATCCCCATGCGTAAGGCAAAGCGCCAGACACAGAAGCTTGTTTCTCTCACAGCCAATTACAAAGCAGCGTGTAAAGAGGCAGGGATTTAAATGCTTCCTGCTTCCTCTGAGCTCTTTCTGAGCAGAAGAAAGGCTTTTTAAAACAGAGGCTTGGATTTTCCCCCTCTTTCAGATTGCTGTTTTTTTTTTCCCTGTTCTTAAAATGCTTTTTTATGCAGCAATTGGGTTTTGGAGGGGATTTTCTCTCACAGTAAACTCTACAAAGTAAGCCAATTACAAAGCATCATTTAAAGGGGCGGGGTCTTGATTTGAGCTAGGACACTGCTGGTGCATAGATTCTCAACAGGAAAGTGTGGGTCCAGCGAGCAACAAACCTCAGGTAAAACTCCCATGCATAAAGGACCAATGTGACCCAGTTGTTTTCTTTATGATACTGCCCGTCTGGGTAAACGGTAAAGGTCCCCTGTGCAAGCACCAGGTCATTCCTGACCCATGGGGTGACGTCACAGCCCGACGTTTACTAGGCAGACTTTGTTTACGGGGTGGTTTGCTAGTGCCTTCCCCAGTCATCTCCCCTTTACCCCCAGCAAGCTGGGTACTCATTGTACCGACCTCGGAAGTTTGGAAGGCTGAGTCAACCTCGAGCCGGTTACCTGAAACCAGCTTCTGTCAGGATCGAACTCAGGTCGTGAGCAGAGCTTGGACTGTAGTACTTCAGCTTACCACTCTGATTGTCTGGGACCCAATACTAAATTGAAACATCTCCAAACCCATGATTTTCAACACGTAGTGTTTCCCCCCTCCCTGGCATTTTGTTTTCTAAAGGTACTGCCTTTGGCAGTGCAAGATTTGGTAAGCATCAGATTTCCTTCTAAGTTTCCTAGCCTGTAATAAAATACTCCTGTTTGCTTGACCTCCTCCAGCAAATTTCATGATTCCAGACAGCTAAATTTCTAAGGATCCTGTGATTACCCATCGCTGGCATTTCAATATGTGCCAGTTTGAAATATCTCTTGAGGGTGACACAACTTGAATGGTGAATTTGCCCGACCTCTGGATATTCTGTATGTGGCTGCGGTTGATGTCCAGAAATGACAGGCATGAGTAAGGAATTTCATACACTGCCCTGGGAATAGGCAGACAAATATTGAAGGCACATTTTAAAAGGCTGGATACAGGCTAGACGTGCCTGTCACCCCCCGGGAGGCACCGAATTGAGGGGAGGGGAGCACCCGTTCACCTTAAATAAGATAAATAAGGGGAGGGGTGGAAGACGGCCTGCTTCAGCCTCCAAAGGCAAAGAGATAAAGGCAATCTCTCAAAACAACCTACTCAAAAAGTGCAGCAGCATAAAAGGGGAAAAGTTACCCACTAACAATGAAAAATATATAACAAAATGTAGTTTGAAGAAATACATTGGATTTTCCTGTTCCTAATAGATACATTTCTTTTATGCAATTGTACATGTTTTTTTGCTCTGACCTGGATGGCCCAGGCTAGCTTGGCCTCATCAGATCTCGGAAGCTAAGCCCCACCTACCTCACAGGGTGTCTGTTGTGGGGAGGGGAAGGGAAGGTGATAGTTAGCCAGTTTGATCCTTAAGTGGTAGAGAAAGTCGGCATATAAAAACCAACTCCTCCTCCTCCTCCTCTTCTTCTTTTTCTTCTTAGCAGAGTCAGCCCTGTTCAGTACTTGGATGGGAGACCATCAAGGAAGTCCAGGGTTGCTACACAGAGGCAGGCAATGGCAAACCACCTCTGAATGTCTCTTGCCTTGAAAACCCTACTGGGTTGCCATGAGTCAGCTGAGACTTGACGGCACTTTACACGTACACACATGTTTTTCTATGTAACTGGATATGTTTTTCAAAACTGGATTTTAAAAATATATTTTTCATTGGTAATAGGTAGGCTTCCCCCCTCCCCCTTTTGTCCTGCTGCACTTTTTGGTAGGTGGCTTAAAGCTCTAATAAATTGTACTGTTTGGGATATGTAAGGTATGACCCCTGAAACCAAGACCCTCTTCCTTCTGTTACATTCTTTAGGTTCAAGGCTACATGAACCGCCCCCTCCTTACCTTGCCCCAAACCTCCAAGAGTCTGCTGAAATTTACAGCTTGAAGAGCAGGAAGCTGTGCACCTTAGCCCCACCAGCTTCGTTGTCTTTCACACTATGGGGGACAGGGGAGGGACACTTTTTAATTGTTTTTCTCTCCCGTTCCCCCAAAGATCCCTTGCAGAAGGCCTCCAGCCCCTAATATTAACCACCATTAAGTTTAAAGTATAACTACTTAAATGGAGGTATAAAGACAAGCCCGGTTTTGTTCCCTTAAGAGCCATTCCATGTGAACCATCTGCTCTTGTACAGGCAGCAGTGCCTTTTCCATGGAGAATAGTGTTTTTCTACCTCGCGACTCTTTGTGTTTGCAGAGATGGAGAAGACTTGGATAGCCAAGGAGATGGCAGTAGTCAGCCTGATACGATATCGATTGCATCACGGACCTCCCAGAATACCCTAGACAGTGATAAGGTAGGACATAATTTTTTTTAAAAGAGAAACAGGGCTTATTTCTTTTCCTAGACTTCGTCACCTAGCTGTTACTGTTACAGCTACATATATGGGATCCATGCATGTATTCCTACTAGCTGGTTAAAACGTGTCACACGAGAGCCTAGAAACTGGGACTTAACTTGAGTTTTATTTTATTTGTGACCTCCACTCTTTCTCTAAGAAGCTTAGAACGTCTTGCATGCGGTTCCAAAGCAGTCTCCCATCGAGTCCCAGTTCAGGGCCTGTGTCTCAGTCTACATTTTCTACACACTCTGCCTTTTCCCCTGAGCGGCGTGTTGAGATTTTGGCGAGGCAGACGGAGAGGGTTTAAAGCAAGAGGCTTTTGCCCTTTGCAAGACAACCCCCCACCCCTAGTCAGGGCAAGAAGAGGCCAAGCGAAGGAGTCAGGGACACTGGGGGCTCCCAGTGAGTTCGAATGCCTGCTTACGGAGGGGGGAGGACTTCCAGGTGACCTTCGAGAGGAACGTTTGAGGGAGGTTTGTGACTTTCTAGGTCTCTCTGGGGCAGCTCACTCTAAGATGGCAACTCAGAGCCGCTTTGCCTTGCTGCGGTGTGTCATGTACTATCTGAATAATGGAGCAGCTGTAAGAGAATTGGGGGGGAGGCTGTCTACATGACTGAAACGGAAAGACCAGGTTGCGGGGCTGAAGACTGCGGCCAAGGAGGCAGCACCGCAGAAGCAGAACCCGGAGAAAGTTAAAACTACTTGAGGCTGAGTTTCAGGGAAAGAAAAGAAATAGGGTGGAGACGAAGCTACCAATAGCAGTGGGATCAATCCAGAGGAAAGATTTCATGAAATGTGGGCAGATTGCCTTTCTTTTTTTCCTTTTTCAAGCTCCCATGACCCAAAGGTCTTGAGCAGTAAATGGGGAGCCTTTATTTCTTTAAGGAAAATACAGTGGAGAGATACTTGGCCACCACAAACATTGTTCTTGGATCTCTATCCACCAGCAAAAAGGGGACTATTTTACCTTTTGTGACGGTGGCAGGAAATTTGATTAAAATGGGGGTAATCCATTGATCGTGATAAGAATTGTATTGGGGACATTCCAACATCGTATGAGATAGGGTGTCAACTCTCTTCAGGTCACATGGACAAAGTCTATCTGAATAAGGCAAGTTATTGTATCTTCCACGTAACACCGCCGAAGGAGCTGCATTCAAACAAGCGAGCATAAAAGCCCTGTGGTAACAAGGGACTGTTAGGTTGCTAAAATAAACTGGGGTTTGCAGAGATGGAAGGACACCCAAAAATTGGGTAGAGCATACTCTCCAAGCATGCATTATAGAGCTGGAATAATCTAATTTTTTTAAATATAATTATTGATGGTTAATATAGATTCTCTTTTCCCCAAACTTAAAAAGGTATCCTTAGATAGGCCCAGGTATGATAATTTCTTATCAATTTCTTGCATTTAGCAGGAGCAGAACTGGTCTTATGTGGGCACATTGGCAATCCTGAGCCAAAGAGAGAGGCTGAGCTTTAGCAGCCGGGCCTCTCAGATTGATAATGGACTCAGAAAAGGATACGGTGAGGCATGGATCATAGGTGCTGTCATCAAGGCAATTCTTCCTGGACTCAGTTTCAGGAGTTATTTGGAGGGGGAAAGCAAGGCACATCTTGAGATCCTGTTTTCAGGGGAAAGACGCAGCGGAGTGGTACTCTGAGTTGTCAAAAGCAGTACTGGAATCCCAGAAGTCACACCAAAGATTTCCTTGTCAGAATGCCAGAGTCCTCTTTGCCTCCCAAGCAGCAATTTCCAACAGCACCGCGGTACAAATCCTGCTGCAGCAGTGCTGCTGTGGTTTTTCAAAAATATGGTTTTCAAATTCTGTGCCTCGATGATGACTTAATCACGTGGGAAAAACAATTATCAACATTCTGGCCACAGACCTGGTCTTGCCATGTATGCATCACTATGAGGACTTTGCCCAGTGCCTGTGGTTTCTCTGAGAAATATATTGCATCAGATAATTCAAAAGCACACGCCTGTCAGATAACTGCAGTTGGGTTGGTCTTAACTGTTAGCCAGTTTGGCATTTTGCAGGGCAGTATAGAAGGTGACGCCGTGGTTTTGGTACTCCATTTCCATCCTTTTTAATTCAGCTGATGTCAGGGCCAGTAGATGGCGGTGTAGGAGGATAAATGCAGCAAAAGGTGCTGTTTTCAGACTCACGCCGGTTGTTCTGTGAGTCTTCACGGGTGTTGGATACAGCTCTGACCCCAGAGAGTAATGTAACAAAAGATGCTGGTGGCGGGGGGGGGGGTATATTTTTGAATGGTTTATTTGTTTAATTACTGAGCACTATTCAGATTTCTTTACATAACCATAATTTCAGAAGTGTCAGCCCCATCCAGACTCCCTCATTTTAGGTTTAGTGGTCTTGAAAGCAACAGCAGATTGCTTCGGTCTGCCTAAGTGAGTGGAGGGCAGTGGTCAGCCACGTGAGAGCGAGAACAATCTCTGCTTGGGGGCAGGTTACTGTCACGGTGATAACGAGGTATAGAGTGAAGCCTAACGTGTATTTATTTATTTCATTTATACCCAGCCTTTCTCCCCAGTGGGGACCCAGGGCAGCCCATATTATCCTCCTCTCCTCCATTTTATCCTCACAACAACCCTGTGCACTAGATCAGGCTGAGGACACCATGGTAAAGTGGAGATTCAAACCTGTGTCTCCCAGATCCTAGCCTGACCCTGTAATCCAGGGGTGTCAAACTCAATTGTTACGAAGGCTGGATATGACATAAATGCGACTTGGTCAGGCCGGGCCATGCCTCGCCAGCCCTGATCAAGAGTGGGGGGGGGGGGTTGGTGCCTTGGCTTGCTCGTGGGCCAGATAAGAGCTCTCAAGGGGTCGGATCCAGCCCGTGGGCCTTACCTTTGACACCCCTGCTCTAACCGCTACACGACTCTGGCAAAATGTTTGGATATTTTTATAACCATTTTGTTTTGCTGTTTAACAGAAAGGCAATGACCAGTTAGCCAGTTGATTCCGGGCAGATAACCTTTTCTTCCAGACACGGGGCTTGTCAGACCAAGCGGGAGCTTCTTAATGGCTCTCAGTTGCATGCTAGTGGGCAGGCGGGGAACACTTTGGTTGTAGACAAGTACAAAGTGGATTCCTTAATGAAGAAGGTATTCCATGCTTCTAATGCTGACAAGAAAGGAAATGACTAATAAGACTCTCAGCAGATTGTACAGCACATTTGGTATGTAGCAAAGTCTTCTTATCCGTTGCCAAATACGGACGACTTGATTCTTTTAGCAATCTGACACTTTCTGGCAAGGATGATCTCGCGCAAGGACGTTATGCCCAATTAGCATAGAAAAGGCCAGCATCAGTATTTGATATTAGAGCGGTATGAAGAAGAACTGGTGGAGGCACCATTAAGGATGGCTGAACAGTGCGGCCGCCAAAGGATATCTGCAAAATATTTTTCAGAAATCAACGGGCCGTATTAATATGTGGCTTAGGGTGAGAGTGCTAGAGCAAGAAAAGACCTTGTGTACCTTCTAGGAAAACAAATGCAAATTAATGGGGATAACATAAAAGTTCATCTTCGTTCTACTGTGCATTCTCACTTTGAGACTGCATGTGAATAGGCCTCCTGCGGAGTGTCCGATTGAGCAAACTGTCTACGAGACATTCTTATCAACACAAATGGAAACAATTTTCAATATGGGCTGAAATTTAAGGGAGTGTCGGCATCACTCTGCCTTTGGGGGAGGAAGAAGAAGAGAAAGAAGAAAAGTTGGTTTTTATATGCTGACTTTCTCTGCCACTTAAGGAAGAATCAAAATGGCTTACAATTCCCTTCTCCTCCCCACAGCAGACACCCTGGGAGGTAGGTGGGACTGAGAGAGCTGTGACTAGCCCAAGGTCACCCAAGCTGGCTTTGTGTGTAGGAGTGGGGAAACCAATCTGGTTCACCAGATTAGCCTCCGCCGCTCGTGTGGAGGAGTGGGGAATCAAACCCGGTTCTCCCAGATCAGAGTCCATCGCTCCAAACCACCGCTCTTAATAGCTACACCACACTGGCTCCATCTGCTGGACTATCTGCTGTCCCTCAAATGAAGAGGCCCAGCACTCTCCTCCGGCTGCCATTTTGGCTCAGTCCCCCCACCCCCAATATAGTGTAGTTTGAAGTTCTCCCACCAAATGTCCCATCAGTTCCTCAAAGGTCCATGTAATAGTCAGCCTCCCCAGTGGTCCCGCAGTGGTCTCGCTTGTTCATATTGTCACAGTTAGATGCTGAATCAGTTCAAACCCCTCTGGCCACCTGTCCTTTAGCATTGTTATCCACAGAAGTATTGAAGTGGTCTTTGCCATTCAGTGGTGATGCTCTTAGGCTCACCCCTTCCTAAGAAGAGAGATGTTATTTTATTCAGCTTAATCACCTACAGTAAGCAGGACACAACATTTTGAATTTAAACTAATTACTTTTTATTGTAAGCTTCAAACAGAATATGTGTTTGCTGTGTGAATATATTTATATATCAGTATATGTATATATCCCTGACCTGGATGCCCAGGCTAGCCTGATCTCGTCAGATCTCAGAAGCTAAGCAGGGTCAGCCCTGGTCAGTATTTGGATGGGAGACCACCAAGGAAGACCAGGGTTGCTGTGCAGAGGAAGGCAATGGCAAACCACCTCTGTTAGTCTCTTGCCTTGAAAAACCCCAAGAAAAGGGGTCTCCATAAGTCGGCTGCGACTTGACGGCACTTTACACACACACATACGTTTATATCAGTATAAGTCTTGAATATAATACAACAAATTACAAGCAAGCTCTATATAACGAGGTTTTAAAAATCTATGTATAAAACAGTTTAGAAGATCTGATCTGATTCAATTATCTATTATAGGAAAGTAAAGGTTTTACATACCAAGCCAGTGGATCTTCGAGACCCCTCAATCCCATACAAGAGACTAGAGAGTTCTGCTATCCCTGTGCCCCTCTACCTCTATTTATATGCATATCATATTAATTAAATAACGTGAGAGCAGCCGTTCAATTAATTCTGTTGCCTCAGTTAAGACTGCTCAGCCATAACTGTTCCATGAGAACTGCTCAGAGCTGAACAGTCAAAATAGTTACACTAGCTAATTCAATCAAATAATAGTATTGACAGTTTAATTTCATTATATTTCATTACATTGGTTAACTCTGTTAATAGTTTAACAACAGGTGTACATAACAGTTAATTCTGCTAGCTTAATCTAACTTTTAATATTATCATCTTTTATAACTATTATCTTACTGACAATTGACATAAGGTCTGCTATCTTAATATAACTTCTAAATAAACATAAAGTATTGCATAGCAAGGCACAAATCACAAACTAAGATTTGACAGCTCAGGCCATAAAGGCATTAATGCTGAGTATATCTAATCTCTGAAACTGAAGTTTAATTATAACATTATAAAGTCTTTTACACAGGCAGTTATAACTGTCAATATTGCTATTTTGAATCAGGAGGCTTGAGTCTGACCACAAATATATTTTTTCCTCTGTAACAATTTTAAACTGTTACGTGGCATCCTGCCACTTTGACTGAGTACAGAACTTCTGGCTGTCTTCCCAGAAGTGCCCTTTGCAGATAAAAGCAGCTTCTCTAACAAAGGTATTTCAAGCTTTTTCAGGCACGATATTGCCCTGAATATAATTCTGGGAGGTTTCCCAAAGCTTTCACTGCTACTTTTGCAATTAATAATTCTAAATGTGCAAGGTATTACTTTTTGAGCAGGTAAAGAAGGAAATATAGGCTCTCTGGTGTCTGAGCCCATAACAGTATGTTTTTTTGGTAGCTATCACACCAGCTACGTGGGTGAGTCAGCTGGCTGCCCTTTAAATTGACCCTACTTTCCTCAAAGTTTTTTTTTTTTTTTTGAGGAACAGGTGGTGCTCCAACAAATTCTGGAATTCCTTCCTGAAGTAGTGTCTAAATTTAATTTGTCTCGAGAAGTCATCCTGCCTGCATCCTTCTCTGACCCTTCAAATCGAGCTGAACGCACTCTGTGCACATTGGACCTAAGACATGCTTTAGTGTTTTAGAGGGTCATCACAGTCCTCGTCTAGGTGGATTGTCTCTGCAATAAAGCTTTGCTGCCATCAGGCCATTCTACCTTGTCCTCTTTGTAGCCATGCTCATTCGACCAGAGCACATGCTTCTTCTACTGCCCTCCTTAAAGAAGAAGAAGAGTTGGTTTTTATATGCTGACTTTCTCTATCACTTAAGGAAGAATCAAACCACCTTACAATCTCCTTCCCTTCCTCTCTCCACAACAGACACACATGAACACATGGTTGCCTTACACTGAACCAGACCCTTAGTCCATCAAAGTCAGTATTGTCTACTCAGACCGACAGCAGCTCTCCAGGGTCTCAGGCAGAGGTCTTTCACATCACCTACTTGCCTAGTCTTTTTAACTGGAGATGCTGGGGATTAAACCTGGGACCCTCTGCATGCTAAGCAGATGCTCTGTCACTGAGCCACAGCCCCTCCCCACCTTGTGAGATAGGTGGGGCTGAGAGAGTTCGGAGAGAACTGACTAGTCCAAGGTCACTCATCTGGCTTCATGTGGAGGAAACCAACCCAGCTCACCAGATTAGAGTCTGCCACTCATGTGGAGAAGTAGGGAATCAAACTCAGTTCTCCAGATTAGAGTCCACCGCTCTTAACCACTACACCATGCTGGCTTTCTAGGTGTTCCTCTTGAGGTATGTTGAGCTGCTGCATGGTCTTCAGTTGACACCTTCATTAAACTATATGCGTTGGATCTACAAGCATGGAGAGCGCTGGCGAGGCAGTTCTCTACTCCTTGTTCCAATAAGGTTTGATGGAGAGCTCCACCTCCTTGGGTGATTAGCTTGGTAAAATCCCAGTGTGGGATTGCACGGAAGAAAGAAGATGAAAACAGGGCTGCACTTACCTGTAACGGTTGTTCATCGAGTGGTCTTCGGTGCAGGTGCGCATCCCTCCCTCCTGACCTGCTGTGAACTCTGTTGTTTACCGTGACTTTGCTTACAGCTGCTCAGGCAGGATTGAGGAGATGGAGGTGCAAAGTGTGGGGTGATACTATCCATAATAAAGACGTGGTGATGCTGCTGCTGAGGTACATGCCTACCTTCCATAGCAAAGATGAGCTTTAGGTCAGATTCGGGACTGGAGAAAAACAACATTCCTTTACATCGTCTTCTCACCAAGCTTTGACCAGAAGTCTGCAGCATTATTATAAAGTGCATCTAATCAGGGATGATGTTTTAAGCAAGATTGGGACCAAACGAGTAGCAACAAGAACAGAGCCTCTTCGGTTTCTTGAACAAGTTAAGACCGACAGTCTCACAAGAAGTAATTTCAAATGTGGGAAAGTATCTTATCAGAGTACGGTCCAGAAACTCTGATGTGGACACATCTGATGAGCTGAGATTTATTTCATATACACAAATTACCAAATCCCTGGATATACTCCACCTACTTCAGACTCCAACAGAGAGCACATTCAATGGGCATTTCTAGTCACTTACCGTATATACTCGTGTATAAGCCGACCCTCGTATAAGCCGAGGTGCCTAATTTCACCCAAAAAATGGGGAAAAATTAGGCACCCGCGTATAAGCCGAGGGTCAGCTTATACAACGCCCCTGCCCCGGGTCGTCCTCCCGCTCGGGCCCTCCAGACCCTCCCCGACCCCAGCGCCACCCCCTCCCAGGCCCTCCAGACCCACCCCGACCCCAGCGCCACCCTGGGGGGGGCAGGGGGAAGAGCCCCTGAACCCCCTACTCACCAGGAGAGGCAGGAGGATGAGGCCCGCTGATAAGCTGGAGGCTGCGGCGGGGCCCTGCCTGCGCGCAGGAAGGCCCCGCTGGCCGCTCCCAGGCCACAGGGAAGGCGCGAGGGCCGGCGGTGGGGCCCTTCCTGCGCGCAGGAAGGCCTCGCTGGCCGCTCCCAGGCTGCAGGGAAGGCGCGCGGGCCGGTGGCGGTAAGTTCCCCCTCCCTCCCCCCCTACCATATTGACCCGCGTATAAGCTGGGTTGGGTTTTTTCAGCCCTTTTTTTGGGCTGAAAAACTTGGCTTATACGCGAGTATATACGGTACTCTCCTCTCTTCTAACAATTCAATACTGAACCCTGAGAACATCGGCTGGGAGGAGGTAGACCAGCATTTGATACCAGCAAAGTGTCTCAGACTCATCGAAGAACTACTGACATTGTATGGCTATAAAACCTGCAAATCTCTTGCATGCAGGGGTGAGAAGGCTGGACTTCTTCTCTTTTCTGCAATAGACAAAAGGAAGTTAAAAAGGTTGCATAGCAAATTACTTTTTGTATTAGGGCTGTAACCTTTGTTTTAGAATGAGAGTTTAACCAGTATGTTTGTAAGTATTATAAATATCAAACAAGCATTCTAATATTTTGTTTACAGTTATTTAAGGCATTAGAATAAATAATTTTCTGTGCTTTTGGGAGCTGTCACCATAACAATTCTCCTGCTACCAATTTTGTCCCAAAATTACAAACATTTGTCTGGACTTACCATTCCCCCCGCAAATATTACAAACTTTAAAAATACTTTGTTTTGTTATTACAACAAAAGGAATAATATATTTGGTTTTATCGACCCCAGAAATATACAGTTTGAAAGCAAAATGAGCATCCTACAAGAACATGAAAAAAGATCTTCCATCTTGCAAATGGTAGCTACAGGAAAAATGGCTGTCTTTACAACTGATATAATAGTGTATTTGGCTTTATCTACCTCAGAAACATTTATTTTGACACTAGGATGGAGCATCCTACATGAATTTTAAATATCGATATAACCATAGCTGCCATCTTTGAAAACGATGGTTTTAGGATAAAATCCCAAAATTGGAATTTTGGGAAACACCCAGTTGGAATTTTTGGGAAACACCCAAGAAAGTTTTAAAGCAGTGTTGCCCTGAAACACACACAAACAACAAAATTATCTGTACTTTTTCTTTTGTTTTTGCGGGGGTCTGATGTGGATTCAAGACTATGAAGATTACCATAGAGGTAAGGCAGGTTGATAAGGGAGTACTTAAATCAGTACTTAAGGTATGTTGGTCCCAAATCATTTAGGGTTCTAAAGGTCACCAGCACCTTGGATTCCTTAACCTGGACTGGATCACTCTTGACTCCAGAGATATTTCTCCTAAACCCTTTAGGGATCACTTAATTCTCCTGAGTGATTTCCCTCCCTGGTTTAGAGGTCTCTCTTTCCTTCAGAGCTGTTTCCCACTTTAAATACTAGGACTCAGTCCCCATGCCTAGAGATATTGTCCTCCTTAAGACCCAGTTGCTGACCCTATCTTGATCAGACAACTCAAACAGGGTTCCTTTGATTTAAACTCCTGAGAAGAAGAAGAGTTGGTTTTTATATGCCAACTTTCTCTACCACTTAAGAAAAATCAAACCGGCTTACAATCTCTTTCCCTTCCCCTCCTCACAACAGACACCCTCCGAGGCAGGTGAGGCTGAGAGAGCTCTAAGAGAACTGTGACTAGCCCAAGGTCACCCAGCTGGCTTCATGTGTAGGAGTGGGAAACCAACCCGGTTCACCAGATTAGCGTCTGCCACTCATATGGAGGAGCAGGGAATCAAACCCAGTTCTCCAGATCAGAGTCCACGGCTCCAAACCACTACACCAACCCTCTCCAGACAGCTCCCAGCTCTACCCAGCTGCTTCAAGGTCTGTCTGTGCTGAGCTGACTCTCCGCTCAATCTCTCTGTTCTAAACTTTTCCAGTTCCAACAGCCACTCCCAGAATTTCGCAGTTGACCGTCAGGTGGCTCTAAGGCCAGAATAAGCTCCCTGGAGTTTAGCAATTCTTCACAGGTACACTTACTAGTTCTTGTACAAACCCCAGTTTAAGCAACTCATGATTTATTGTGATGTTGGAATGCAGCCTAATTCTTTTTAGTACTATGGTACCAGAGGGTCCTGACCTGTCAGAGATGCAGATTTATGGATGATAGTTAAAAATGTGCCATTCGCCACATTTAATTAAGGCGTGTCTGATGGTAAAAGCCCTTCACGGCCTAGGACCCTCAGGTCTGTGAGACCGCCTCTCCCCCTATGCTCTACCATGACATCTTCGTTCATCCAAACAGTGTCTTCTGCAGGTCTCAACCTGCAAATAGGCAAAGTCAACAACAGCCCGCACACGTGCCTTCTCCTGTCGATTGTGTTGACTCACTCTGTGTAATCTGCTTTGAGTCCAAGTGAGAAAGATGGACTATAAATAATGTAAATAAATAAAACAACAGTACTCCCTCCCCCACAAAATGCGGAGGTGGCCGCTATCAAGTAGCTGGCAACTTTGCCTGTCACTGTCGTAATGATTTGTGTGACTTACCTTTCATAGCAGCTGCATGAACCGTTTTTGTGTGTGTTCTAATTTCACTAGATATTCTCTGAAGACCCTCAAAAGGATTCTCTCTTTTTCGCACCTAAAACCGTAAGCTAGCGCAATCATACAAAAAGCGACATTTGTGAAAATGTGAGTCAGTCACACCTCGGCTAGACCCAGTCCTTTGAAACATCGGAATTGTCTCTAACTCAACCATTCCTCCAGGATTATTGGGCTTCTTTGTGAACAAGGGCAGCTTTAACCCTTACCCAAGCTGAGAACACCAGGAGCTGACCACACCAATAAACATTCCCCACTCCTCACTTAAGCACAGTTAAAGGCAATATTAGCTAGCTTGAGTTAACAGTGGTGTCCATTAAATTAAGTGGGAACCCTGGTTAGCATTAACCACGGTTCATTTTGGTACCCACGTTTCTATTATGATAAAGAAGAAGAGTTGGTTTTTATATGCTGACTTTCTCTACCACTTAAGGAAGAATCAAACCAGCTTACAATCACCTTCCCTTCCCCTCTCCACAACAGCCAGCCTGTGAGGTAGGTGGGACTCTGAGAGAGCTCTAAAAGATCTGTGACTAGCCCAAGGTCACCCAGCTGGCTCATGTGGAGGAGTGGGGAAACCAACCTGGTTCATCAGATTAGCGTCTGCCGCTCATGTGCAGGAAGTGGGGAATCAAACCTTGTTCTCCAGGTCAGAGTCCACCTCTCCAAACCACTGCTCTTAACCACTTCACCACACTGGTGAGTCCCGACTTCAGGAAAGCTTCTAAACCATGCCGTACATCCACCTGATGAGCTAGCTTTGGTGACTGGTTTGCTAACAACGTTAATACCCATAATCAGCTGGTGAGAAGAGCAAGATTCAAGTCCAGCAGCACCTTGTATTTTCGGGCATTTTTAGGCATGTGCACAGTAAAATCCCCTCTCCCCCGCCCCGGTCAATGCAATGCTAGATATTTGGAGCCATCATAAGAAGACCTGCTCAGAAGTAAATCTCACTGAGTTCACTACTGCCAAGAAAACATTCAGAGGATTGATGTCACTGTATTCCCCCACCCCCAGTATACTGTTAGGAGATTATTCAGGCAACACAATTTATCATTTGTGTTTCCATTTCTCCAGTACCCTCCTCTCCTAAGACTGTACCGCCCTAAGGAGGCTTTAAACTGTCCTCATCGTTCCTTTCACAGTTATTGGGGCAGGGGGGGGGGGAGAACTTCACTCTTACCAGTTTCCAGAAAGGGAGAATGGAATAGGTTTTTCTTAACCTTTCCTCCAAGGCAAAGTACATATTTCTTCTCTCTCTCCCTCCCTAATTTTATCCACACTGCAAGCCTATGAAGTGGGTCAGGCTAAGACTGGCCATATGAAGAAAAAAAAAGTGTTTTCTTTAAAAAGGGAACTGTTTCTATGGGCGAAAATGCATGGTCGCTTTATCCTCCTTTAATCCCTGTTTCAGCCAGGATAAAACGCATGCGTTTCTCCTAATGTGCGTTCGATCCTGGCTAAAACAGGGGTAAAAGGAGGACAAAGCGACCATGCGTTTTCGCAGCTAGTGTCTCAAGCACTCAAGATAACCAGAATCTTTAAACATGAAATTCAGCTGCCCTAAAGCAGTGTTCAACTTTGGGGGCCATTGTCCCATAGTATTGTGGGAAAGTGTGATGTGGAAGAGACCTCCCACTGTGTCAGTTAAGAATGGATCCAGCCCCATGTTGAGTAAGAGTGGGCGCTGCAATGAGTCTGTTCGGATTTCAAGAATCTGAAGAGGGATGGGAAGAGTCACCCAAACCTAGAAATGATATCCTTTGGCCTCTTGCTCCTTTACTTGTCTGTCCACAGCTAACTAAGCAAAGTTCTCCTTCCATCTGTCATCCAAACTAAGCTTTTAGCCAAGTAATTGTGTTTCTAAATCAATTTGTGGAGGATTTCCACACTGATATGGTCCCCGCAGAAATGAGCATAGAATCTCAGAGGTGAAAAGAAGCACTATGTAACGCTCTTCAATAGAAGCCCTTTCATAAGTCTGTGTGTAATTTCCTTCTCCTTGGAAGGTGGGTAAGAAACACCTGCAAGTGATTTTTAAGGGATTAGTTTTCATAATGCCTCCTTCTCTCTCTCCCCCCCCCCAATTTCCTGACCATATCAAGTTGGCTGAATATCCTGGGAAACTGTAAATGGGTAATTTCTTTGGGTCAAGGAAACAGCATCAGATTCAGTCCCTATCTTTACCTAAATAATACCACATCTCTTAGGGGTTTTTGTTTATTATGTTACAAAAAAAGACCTATATACTTAGGCTGTTAGAAAACTCGGGCTGTTAGTAGTTTCCACATTGCAGTACAGTGTACAGGGGTGTTGCAGAACAGGGAGACTGACACCTTACAATTCTGAGAATGTGCATTTTAAGGCAAGTTTCTAGTTCACAAGGTTGCAGAAAAAAATTGTAACCCCTTTACAAGAGACATTTACGCTTCTCAGGCAGAGGTGTTTGCTTGAGATTCTTTTAACCATAGATGCCAGAGAACTGATACCTACAAAATGATCAGGGGACTAGAGCAACTGCCCTATGAGGAGCGGTTAAAACGCTTAGGGCTGTTTAGCTCGGAAAGAAGGCGGTTAAGGAGAGATATGATAGAGGTCTATAAAATTATGCATGGTTTGGAGAGAGTGGACAGGGAGAAGCTTTTCTCCCTCTCTCATAATACTAGAACGCGGGGTCATCTTCTGAAGCTGGAGGGTGAGAGACTCAAAACAAAAGGAAGTATTTCTTCACACATAGTTAAATGGTGGAACTCCCTGCTCCAGGATGTGGTGATGGCTGCCAACTTGGAAGACTTTAAGAGGGGAGTGGACATATTCATGGAGGAGAGGGGTATTCATGGCTGTTAGTTAGAATGGATACTAGTCATGCTGCATATCTATTCTCTCTAGTATCAGAGGAGCATGCCTATTATTTTGGGTGCGGTGGAACACAGGCAGGATGGTGCTGCTGGAGTCGTCTTGCTTGTGGGCTTCCTAGAGGCACCTGGTTGGCCACTGTGTGAACAGACTGCTGGACTTGATGG